>NW_017732045.1:226146-304046 GCF_001890085.2 Hipposideros armiger | reverse complement strand
AAAATTAGAAAAATAGTTTGGAAATTGGTCGATTAAAAGAGAAGAAAATGTTTAAAGAGCCCCCAAAATGTCTGACCTAGGAATACATGGTACATGCAGTGTTTCATTCTGCATGACGCAGCCAACAGCACATACAGGCGAACTGAGTGAGGGTGGTAAACACTAGTTCATGCCGTACCTAAGGCTTACTGAGAAGACAAAAAGAACCAAAGGCAAGTCAACATGGCTAAAAGGGACTAAAGGGGTGGGTGAGGATTTTGTAGGGGGTTTAGGAAATACCAGTGGGTTCACTGGTAAAACATTTAAAAACAAAATACATTTGAAATGTTGTGACACAGGCCTGGGCCATGGGTTGAGGAACGGGGCTACAGCCAAGCAGAGGAGGATCTAAGACATCCAGGTCCTGGGAGCAGTTCGCTATGGCCCAGCCCCAGGTCTCAGTGCAATGAGGAGGCGTGCATGTTCCCAGCAATGGGGACCCACTTTCCCCAGGGAGCAGAGGGCAGGCTGATAGAGTGAGGACTGACAGCTTAAAATACGACTTGGTTTGACCATGGGATTATTTTCTCCATTAATTGGAAACATTCACATTTCTTCACTTTCTGAAGGTTTGTATTTAGAGACCCAAAGTTACATAAACAGAAATGATGATCTGGGTTTATCTTACCTCTTCCCAATGATATTTAGAACTCACCTTTTAGACTCCTGGAGGATTGACCTCATAATGGGTTTATTCATTAGCAGCAATAAAATGGGCATCATAGCACATAGCACATGGAAAAGTCAAAGAATCTGGTAAACAAAGTTGTTTTTTTTTTCTCTGAGTTGTGCCAGCCCAGGGGTGTATGGCCTGGGATAAATAATTTACCTTGTTTTCTTATCAGATTCCTTATATGCAGACTGGGAGATCACTTATTTTACACACTTTTCACTTCCCACCAGTACTCTTACAGTAAGCTGGGATCCTGGCAGGAAACATCAAGTCAAAGGTCTGAGAGCCAAACTCCAATGCACATAGATGACAGGAGCTCAGGTGATGTGAAGGTCCCACCTTCAATCCTGCTGCTTGGATGTTTCTTTGCTTTGGAGAGCAGCCATGTTCAGGTACAGGAGGGGAAAACAGGGTTAGAAAATGGGACCTGGGAGGCAAAAAAGAACTCCAAGAATGCAGGGTTATGGATGCCAAAGAAGAGCGCAGAGGGGTCCCTGACAATGCTACCTGGGAAACAGTCACTCAGTGGGTGAGCAGGAGACCAGTGGTGAGGGCCTGGGTGAACACAGGTGGCAAAGGCTGGGAAGGAGATGCAGTTGGATTGGACATGTGGAGAAAAGTGCCCGTAAAAGAAAGAAAAATGACAAGTTGAGAGGGTGACGGGGTTAAGATAAGGCTTTTTCTAGCTAGAAGAGATCCATGTATGCTTCAAGGCTGCAGGAAAAAGCCTGTGCCAAGGTCGTTCAAGGGAGGGCCACATATTTGGGTGCTGGGAGTAGGACCGCGACAAAAGTTTATTGATGAACTGGTAGTTACTCAGTTTGCACTGGCTAGTAAACATTGAGGTGCTGTGTGGTATTCGGGTTACGTGCAAAGGTTCTGAGTTCCGTATGATTTGAGGCAAGTTGTTAAATATTTCTTGTCTCATTTTCCACATCTATAAAATGGGGGAAGTGACAGTACCTATCTTTGTGTGTGAATTGAATGTTAATACACGCAAAGCACAGAACAGTTCCTGGCTCATGGTAAGTGCTCAAAAGGTTAGATTCAGTAAGAAAAAGTGACAGCTGTCTTTAAGAATAACGATTTGTATGAGCCTAAGATCAAGTCTCATTATACAGCAATATAAAATAAGAAGGTAAAGGTGATTAAACTGATCCAGGACTGGATTTCGACTTCTGTTCTTATTTTTTCTTTCCTATTCCTTCTCATGAAAACGTATTTGAAAATGAATCAAGATTTCTGGTTAATCAAATCTTAATCATGTTAAATATTTTGGAGACCATAAGTTGCAATTTTTCTCTTGTATAACTGAAACTTTGTACTGTTTGGCTAATACCTCCCCACTTTCCCTTCCCCCCAGCTCTTGACAACCACCATTCTACCCTCCGCTTCTATGAGTTTGACTATATTAGATGCCTCATCAAAGTGGTTTTACATGTTATATATGTGTGCTTCTGTGTCTGGCTTATTTCACTTACGCAATGTCCTCCAGTTTTATTCATGTTGTCCCAAATGGCGAGATTTCCTTCTGTTTAAAGACTGAATAATATTCCATTGTGCCCCTTTTTATTTTATTTTATTTATTTATTTTTAAAGATTTTAATTGGGGAATTGGGGGACGGGAACAGCGCTGGGGAATTGGGGGAATGGGAACAGACAAGTTGCTGTCCTTTTGTTCTTCAGTCTAGTTGTGGAGTCTGTTGCTTCACTGGCCCAAGTTGGCACCATCATTGCGCTCTTCCCGGGCGAGGCAGGTCAGTCGCCGGCTTCTGGACAGCCGCTCACTGCAGCTGCTGACTACACATGGTAGCCCATGGCAACCCACTGCCACAGAGGCTGCAGCCTACGCCGTCGCTGGTGACTCTCGGCAGCCCGGCTCCAGGTTGAGCTGTTTTTCAGCATCTTAGCTGTGGAGGGCAGTGTCACTGGCCCTCATATGTGGGATCCGAACCGGGGCCCTCTGGCGTCCCAAGCCAGTTCTTAACCATCGCGCCACTCGGCCGGCCCCCATTGTGCCCCTTTTTAAAACATCGATTATCTTTATTCAACCATGGACATTTACATTCTTCCATGTCTTGGCTATTGTGAATAAGGCTGCAATGAGCGCGGAGTGCAGATATCTCTTCAAGATCTTGACTTCAAGTCTTTCAGATATATAACCAGAAGAGGGATTGCTGGATCATATAGTTTCATTTTTAATTTTTTTCCGGAGCTTCCATACTGTTTTCCATAATGGCTGCACCAATTTACATCCTCAGCAACAGTGTACAAGAATTCCTTTTCTCCACATTTTTGCCAGTACTCATTATCTCCTGACTTTTTGATAACGGCTACCCTAACAGATGTGAGGTGGTACCTCATTGTGGTTTTGAGTTGCATTTCCCAGATGATTAGTGATGGTGAGCATCTTTTCAGGTATATATTGGTCATTTGTATACCTTCTTTGGGGAAATTCAGTTCCTTTGCCCAGTTTTTTTAACGACGTTATTTATTTATTTATTTATTTGCTATTGAGTTCCTTATATATTTTGGATATTAACCCCTTATCAGATATATGGTTTGCAAATATCTTCTCCCATTTTGTAGGTTGCCTTTTTGTTTTGTTCATTATTTCCTTTGCTATGCAGAAGCTTTTTTAGTTTGATGCAATCCCACTTTTCTATTTTGCTTTTGTTGCCTGTGCTCCTGGTGTCATATCCAAAAAATCATTATCAAGGCCAATATCACAAAGATTTTTTCCCCCTATGTTTTTTCTAGGAGTTTTATGGTTTCAATTGTTATGTATACATCTTTAACTCATTTTGAGTTGATTGTTTTCTATGGTGTATGGTAGAGTTCAATTTCATTCTTAAGCATGTGGATATCCAGTTTTTCCAATACCATTTATTGAACAGATTATCTTTTTCTCTTTGTGTATTTGTGGCACCCTTTTCAAAGATCAGTTGCCTGTATATGTGTGAGTTTATTTCTGGCCTTTCTATTCTGTTCCATTGATCTTATATATCTGTTTTTATGCCAGTACTATACTCTTTTGATTACTATAGCTTTGTAATTTGAAATCAGGAAGTATGATATCTCCAGCTTTGTTCTTCTTGCTCAAAATCGTTTTGGCTATTCAGGGTTTTTTGCGGTTCCAAATGAATTTTATGAATTTTTTTCCATTTCTGTAAAAAGTATCATTGGGATTTTGATAGGGATTGTATTGAATCTGCAGATGGCTTTGGGTGTATGGGCATGTTAATAATATTAATTCTTCTAATCCATGAACACAGGAAATCTTTCCATTTATTTGCATCTGCTTTAATTTCTTTCACCAATGTTTTATAGTTTTCAGTGCACAAATATTTCACCACCTTTGTTAAGCTTATTCCTGAGTATCAGAATAACTTTTTAAAAGTGCATTATTGCAATAATGTTTTAAATTTCTAAATGATGACTATACATAGCATAAAATTTAAAAAAATCCTTTTTGGTGAAGTTTGTAGTTACAATATATGAAGGCACTAAATTTGCAGCAGTGTTCCTTGTGATTATATTTTATTACTGATTTTTAATGAATCTACCAGTATTCTGTTGCTGTGCTTTAAAAAAAAAAAAAAGGTTGAAGTGGGGAGAAATCAGAGTAGCTGCCCTCTCTCTCCCCTTCAGAAGAAATGAAATCAGGTTAGAGGGAGGAGTAGAGGAAGAAGCCAGATCCTCACTCGTTGCTGGGCATTAGGGGAAAACTGTGGATCTTCATAAAGAAATACTAAAAGTCGAGTCAGCTCATGGTACTGCCCTGGTCTTTGGCTTGGTATATTCCTTCTGGGTCTGTATTTTCTCATTCCCAAACTGGGACATCTGGTTGATAACACGAGGGGCAACTGAAGTCAGAGCATGCAGGAAAACCTGTAACTCACTTACGAAAGTCCAGAAATTCCTTGCTTCCTTCCCTCATACATAGGGGAAAAGCTTCTTGACATTGGCCTTGATAACGGTTTTTTTGGACAACACCAAGAGTGCAGGTAACAAAAGTAAAATGGAAAAGTGGCATTGCATCAAACTCAGCTTCCGCATAGCAAAGGAAATTATCAACAAAATGAAACGGCTGCCTACAAAATGGGAAAAAATATCTGCAAACCATGTATCCCAAAAGGGGTAAAGGTACTCATAGCATTCTACTCTTTTTAACTAAGAGTGAAATTAGCCTACACTAACCAGGTAATTTGTATTAATACCTGAATCATTTTCTTAGGAAGAACACGAGTTAGAGAGACATTCAAGAATAGAAAATGTTAAAAGCCAGGTAACACAGAAAAGGTTGTGTTCAAACCATCCTTACCTTGTGTGGGGAGTCAAAGGTTGGAAACGAGAAATAGTCAAGTCTCTGGTGACAGAGGGCCTCTATTTTTGGAATACAGAGTAAATCCACTGAATAACACCAGCACCTTAATCAGTGTGTTAGGAGACCCTGAGGCTGGATTAAGAAGAGTATGGGCTCAGTCTTCATATAGTCTGGGTCCAAATTTTGTTTCTATTAATATGTTTGGCCTGGGGCTAGTTATATAACTTTTGCATGCCTATATTTCTGAATCCCTAAAGTGGGGTTAACAATAGTTACTAGCCTCATACTGCTGAGAATTTTGAGCTACATGTAAAAGTCTTATACATACCTGATACACAGTAAATCCTCAAGAAGTTTTACCTATTATCATGAAGTCACTTTTAAGTTGACAAACATCTATCTCACTTAGAGACCCTTTTAATAGGGAAAGAAAGGGCAGGGGTGAAAGTTGCAGGGGCCTCAATCTCTAAGGAGTGGAGCTAGAGAAAAATGTATTCAGTACAGTTCCTGACAGAGGGATTACAGCCCCCGGCTGGAGGGAGAGTTGAGCCTTGTGTGCACGTCTGGGGGCTAAGGGGAGCGAAGGCACGCTCTGATCCCAGACGGTTACGGCTTGAAACTACTCAGCTGGTCCTCTAAATAAACGCCTAGCGTTTATTTAAAGAATATTCGTTTGAGCTCAAGTATTAGCCTGCCCTTGGCAACAACACGTGGGTCATGCCGGGCTCACACAACGAATGGCTGTGTCGCCCCTCACTATGTGCAGTCATGGTTCTCAGCGGTTCACGTGCACGGACTCACTGCCCCGGGAAATAGGTGCCTTCCACGTCCCCTCTCTGCAGGAGCCTGCCCAAGGTCAGGGAGCCGGCGAGGCATGGGGCCCCGCAGCCTGCGCTTTGAGCCCACCGCGCCAGGCCAAGCGGCCCCGGAAAGCCGCGGCTGGGGCCGTGAGAGGACGAAGGGCTGTGGGCAGTGGGCGTGCGTGGGTGGCAGGCCCCGGGCATTCTCCGCCAGCCTTGAGCGTTCAGCGCGGACGGGGCGCAGTCGGACAGGAACGTTCCAGAACCTCCTAACGTAGCTGGGGGCGACGAGAGCCCGGGGTCTGGCCGCAACCCCGCCCGGAGGAGCGCAGCCACCGAGAACGTTCCTCGCGGCAGGGAATCGGGAGAAGCGCGCGCACGGACGAGACCGCACTGTAGCGCACGCGCACGCGGGAACGCACATTTGCCCGCCGCCCAGGATGAGCCCGAAGGCGTGGCAAGTTCCAGCGGCTTCGAGAACCGTAGGTAGCAGGCGCAGCGGCAGCGGCAAGATCGGAGGGGGCGTGGGACCTCCGTGGGCTGTTCGCCGCCGAGCCCCCGTTGTTGTTTCAGCGCAACCAGTGCCGGACCGGGGTGGGGGTTCCGGCGAGCGGGGGTAGGTCGGCTCGCTGCGGAGAGTAAGGCTGTCGAGGAGGCGCAGCCACCTTAAGCAGGGGGCGTGGCATTGCGCACAGGGGGCGTGGCGCGCCGAAGGGGCGTGGCGGGTCGTCTGCGCAGCTGCCAGAGCCTTTAAGCTCGGGCTCGCGGGGCCAGATCGTGCCTTCGCCGCCTGTGAGTCTTCCGGCCCAGCACCTCGTCAGCTCCGCGCTGTCCCCGCCTCTCAGCGTCCCGGGAGCTGGTTCGGTCCGGAGTCGCGCGCCTAGCGTTTGGGCATGCCCCGCTACGAGCTGGCTTTAATCCTGAAAGCCATGCAGCGGGTAAGTGACCTTCCCTTCAGAACCTGCCTTCCCGCGCGGGCGCCTCCACGGCCGCTAGGCCACCGCCCCTCGTCCTCCCCGCATGGCCGGGAGGAGGCCAGGGCCGCGGGCGGCGGGCGGGCGGCGGGCGTCCGCACTGAGGGGGCGCGCTTGGGCTGGCCGGCTCGGCGAGGCCGCGTGCGCGCGGGGGGGTGGGGGTGTGCCCGCGCGGGAGCGCGGCCACGGGAGGGTGTGCCTCGCATGCGGCCGGCCGGGTGGCCGGGGGAGGGGGGGCAGGGCCGGCAGCGGGAGTCCTGTGGAAGGCCCGCGGGAGGACACGCGCGAGCGCCCGGCCCCGCTCCCGTCGTCGCGAAGCTGCCTTGTCTCCGGCCCCGCCGTCGTCCGCTCCACCTCCGCCGTCAGCCACCACTCTAGCGCCTGCTGGCCGCCCCGGAACCGTCCGCGTTGAATAAAACGTTCTCCAAAGCTTGTTTGTGCAGTTATCTGGACCACGGTCGCATACAACCGCTCTCACGTTAAAAAAAACCAACAATCTTTGACTTCTCTTTTTCTGACTTCAGCGAAAATCCTGCTCCGGGTGCCCTTTAGCCCTGTTTCATTCATCCAAGTTGTGACCTTTTTTTTTTTGCTCCTCCGGAAGGAACTTGTCTCCCCCTGCTTTTGATTGCACATGAGGTAGGGTATTTCAGGTTTGGAGGGATGATAAGCGAACCTGCAGCCCGTTCACTTCAGATGCTGGTGTGGCCGAGGACAGGGGCCCGCGGCCTGGAGGCAGCTCTTCGTCCTCTGTTCTGGGTCAGGTACTCCTCAAGCCGTCGCTGAAATCCCCATTCTTCCGAGAAATTCGGTAACGTAGAGTGTGGTGTATGCTCCGCCCCCCTTTCCTCCTCCCCCTCTCCCCCCAGGTATTAATAAAAAAATAAAATATACTATGTCTGAACTTTGAAAGCATAGCTGCCTACACCGCTAGGGGCCTGTACACATTTCATGTTTAAATCAATCTAGAGGAATAGCTATTACGAAGTTTGGTTGAACTTAAGCCTGGGTCATGGTCCAGGCTCTGTAGAAAAAGGAACAATCACCGCGCACTGGGAGGTGGTTCCATTCTTTGCACCCTGTAAAGTGGGTGAGGACACTGGTGCCTCTTGGTCAGGTCTAGAGAGTCTAGTCAGGCATGCTATTGTGTCCCCAAGCTTGTTCCCCCAGAATTTGGGAGAAACTAAGATTGTGTTGTCCAGCCCCCAGGGTAGTCCCCCTTTCTTGGCCCTCTGTTCTCCATGCTAAGATACACTGCTTAAACCAGAGCAGGAACAATGAAAAACAAAAGTACGTTTTTGAAAAGGAAACATTTTTAATTGTGTGGAAATTGTCTGAGCCCTCCTTTTAATCTGTGCTTTTTAGGAGATACCAAAGAACCAGGGAAATGCGGATATTGAAATTTCTTTTGTTTCACCTTGTTTTAGGGAGGAAACGTGATCACAGTAAGAGTCAGGGTATAGGCATACTATTTGTTTGACATGAAAACTTTGAACTCCCCTTTGTCTTTTGCATAGCAGCAAAGTACATGGGATTAACGTGGCTGCAAGTATATTAAATGTATTTCTTTTATTGAGTTACTGTGTTTTTTTGTGTCCAGTTTTTTGTTTGTATGCTCCTGTATTGTGGAGCATATGTCTTTTACCCCAGTTTAGATAAGCCACATAGCACAGTTTGGTTAAAATAGTAATTCAGTACGCTCCTTGAAATCCTCACAGGAGGAGGGGTGGTGGTGGGGGAGAGGAACCTCAGCAGATAATCAGGGTGAACTCCTCCTTGGAGGAGGAGGAGGCCCTCATGGCTACAGATAGGATATTGTAACAATGGTGAAGTTGTGTTGAGAGTTCCTTGACCTAAATAAAGTTAAGATTAAACAACAACAAAAAACTTCTGAATTTTTTTTGGTTCACAAAACATTTTTAAAGTAGGTTGTAAATGTTCAACACAAAGACTTCCTGGTTTTGACCAATTTTGCTTGTTTTCAGTTTAGGAAAATTGGACTTCAAAATAGGATCAATACTTGGGGGGAAAATGAATGCAAAACATTAACATGAAGTTTATTTAATGCAAGATGCCATTGTGAGCTTGTACACGTTTGTGAGGCCTGGGAAACCTCAGCTCTAATCTAGAGAAGTTTGTGATCCTGCTGTAGGAAGCCTGTTGTAACTCCTGCATTCTAAGTTGCATGTTTATCATATTTTTTAGATCCGGAAATGTATACCTTTTATAGTATACCCCTTTAATGTGACGGCATAGTCCTCTCCTCCCCAAATCATTTATGTGTCATAGAGTTGAGGAAATATGCTGTACGTACCAGACAACTCTTAGAGGAGAAATGCAAGTTGAGAGGCTATAGTTTTCCAGCCTTTTCGTGGATTTCCAGAGGTTTTTCCTGTTTCTTTTCTGTGGTACTCGAAGCTTTAAGAGCATTCCTAGTCTCTCTTGGAGTGTGTTACTCCCCTCTCCTCCGTTGTTTTATTTTCTTTGACCCCTAGCTGGACTCCTTAAAATTGAACATACAAGAGTTAAAATTTAAAATGCAGGTACTGTGTTGATGCTCACATCTCTTGTATTGGAGACCCAGGGTATTGTAGCAGAGTAACTTGTGGGAGTCCCCATTGGAAGATTTCAGGGTACAGTATATAGAATGAGCCTTTATTGAACTATACATTTGTGTGTTAATCAGTCACTGAGAAGTTCCCATTCTATCATTTTCTCAGTTTACAATTGGGAGTTAATTATAATGAGTTTGCTTTTGTTGCCCTTACATCTTTGTGCACTTACGAATGTAGATACCAGTTCTTCCCAAGGAGAAATTTATTTGCAGGTGCTGTTTAGCTTGAATTTTAATGTGTTTATAATAAAAAAGTCATGTCTATTCCCCCCAACTCTTAATTTAGCATGAAAAGTAAGTAAAAGTGTGGTTAAAAGTCTGAAGTTGGACATAATAAAGTAATGGATGTTGTGAAACCAGGCCTTTAAAGGTAATGACTAAAGCCATTTGGAAAGATAGTTGCTTAGACCCACCCGCCTTAGACCATATTTATAGAAGAGTCTCCAGAACAAAAAGAATTTCAGAGTACTATACCTATATGAGAGCGTACTGAAAAAGTTTTATTCACTTCTGGAAAACGCAGTATTCAAGGCTGTGGGGTGGAAGGACATAGCTACTCAGCAAAGCACAGGCTGCAGGTTTCCAGGCAGTCTCAATTCAGTGTGTGGAAGACCTTTTTTAACAACTGAGAAAGAAACGAATTGCCTGTTAATGACAAATTCTCCACTTCCACCCTGTCCTCTTGCAGCCAGAACATTCAGGTAGATAGGAGGGGCCGTGCATTTGGTGGTTAAGGTTTGACACTGATTCCTGAGGTTCCTTCTCTGGAGAGTTTGAGCAAATGGTTGATGTCCTTTGATTTCACTTTGAAATTAGGTCTCGAAGATTGATGTTTCAGGTAGGTTAAAGATAGACTGAATTGCCAATACATGAATGATAAAGCCACATACTGGGTAACGAAGCCTAGGAAAAGCTGTGTCAACTAGGCAGTTTTTATGCTTGAAATGGGTTCAGGAAGAGGAATTTTGAGGTGAAAAAAAGATCAATGCAGAGCATTTATATTCTTTGGTTACTTGGTTTAGGAACACTTTGATTATCATGTCTTATTACATTTGCCCAGAGTAGGCATTATTTAGAGTTGTGAAAGCCCTGGGAAAACATTTTTTCCTGAAGTTTTCTCATTACTACTCAGGAATTTTTACATGAGAAATTAAAGGTTAGTGGTTTAAATAAACAGTAACTAGCTTAATTGCCAAACGAATGCACATGTGTATAATAAAATAGCATTTATGTATCCCTTTGTATGTATTGTTCTAGTAGAAGTAAAAGAGCAGATAGCTACTTTGGAAATCATAAGTTCTTTTTCTTTAAAACATTTCAAAGGTTATTTTATGTTTAATACTCCTCATTTATTGTTAATTTTATTGAAAAGCAGATTATATTTTAATTTTTAAGATAACTCATTAAAATAGATTTTTGTAGGCAGAGTTTTATGTTGTAATCTGAGTTTAATATACCACCTGGGTTTTATAAGTTTAGAAATCTAAGTGTTGTGTTATTCTAGTTCCTAAAATGCAGAAAGCAGTAGGTTTTCTGATTATGTGGTGAAGAGTCGCTTCTATTTCTTTTCACTCAGGCCTTTTTGCTTAGAAAATCTGGCAAAAATTTTGTATTTGTTCTAGAGGTGTATCCAAGTTAGGATCGTCTGAAAAGTAATAACTTCAGAATGTTTGCAATTTAGATACTACCTTTTAGTGGCGTAGGGTGCTAATGAACTCAAGTGTGGGACTGGCCAACGCTAGTCATTGTAGCTTGGGTTGCTTCGTTTAAGGTGATATTTCTGCTCTCAGGTAGTGGCAGATAAAAGTTCAAATGGAAAGGCAACATTGTTCTAGCCGTCAGATGGCTAAGTTAGTCCTTTTTCCTTCTCATGAGCCCTCCCTGAACAGCTTAGCTTGTCTTTAATAATCACCCTTAGTGTTTTGTCTGCTTGAAACCAGACAACTTAAAATAGTTTTCTAGTAATGAAAGACTTGAGCTTTGTGGACAATGTTATACTTTTCATTTGGATTAAAGTGTTCTTGGGTTACAGCTTATTGCCGCAGCCAGTGATTGAAGAAGGAGCCCTGTTCCTGCCCCTGAGCTACATACAGCTAAGGTACAAGGAGTGGCTTGGGGGTAGGAGTCCTTCCTCACCAGACACGGTTTGTATTTATGAAGACTGCCTGTCAGAAGGTGACATTTTGCACTAAACATTTTTTTCTTAATTGTTGTTTATGATTCACATTCAATACTTGATTGATAGGCTTTTAAAATCTAAGCATTTATATGCAGACTACTGTTGAATCTTCTCACCTTTAGATTTTAAAATCACTTTAAAGAAAATTAAGAGCTTGCAAGCAATGAGGGACAAATTCAGAAGTAATATTTTTCACCCAGTGCCTTAAGGAATAGCTCTCTTTAGTGGAAGGCAGTGTTCTCAATGAGCAGGACTTACTATCAACACAATACATGTAACTATTATCTCTTAGGGGAATCGAATTTAAGGAATTAGTCAAATTTAAGGAAATCATTCAAATTTATGAATTTTATCGATTTATCTAAAGGAAAAATACCCTCAGAAGCTTGGAAAAGGACAGTTAATCTGGTTCTCTTATCCTTGTTGCTCTAACTTAGAGCAGGAGTTGCCAAACTGGCTTATAGGCCAAATCTAACCTGCCAGTGGTATTTGTACAGCCTGTGAGCCAAGAAAGTAGTGTACATTTTTAAATAGTTGGGGAAAACAAAATTGTATGACATGAGAATTAAGAAATTCAAATTTCCGAGTCCATAAATATAGGTGTATTGGAACATAACCTTGTTCATTTGTTTATATTTACTATCAGGTTCTTTATAAAAGAAATCCGCTGACCCCTGATTTAGAGTATGCAGACATAATTTCCCAGGTTCAACATTTCTATTAGTTCCTATGGTGCTGTTTCTGACATTTCTGCTTTGATTCCTTTCCCTTCTCTTTACATACTGTACCTTTGACCTTCACGTGAACGACTTGCCTTTTTTTGGTAATAAGCTAAGAATTCTGGCATTTTGTACTTTCCTCTGTGCTGGTTATAACGTGCTGGATGTCCCCTTAGCACTGCATACTCAATGTGGTTCAAACTTAATGAGTTGCCTACCCCAAAATGTGTCTTATTTCTGTTTATGGATTCTCTCTCTGTCTTCTGTTACCTGGGGCTGAACAAATTTCACTCTTTATATTCTTGCAGTCTCATTCCCATAGAGTTTCTGCTGTGCTCTGTTCTCGTATTTCTTGCTTGATTCTTGCAGTGTCTTAGCTGGTCTCTCTAACGTACTGTGAAGGAGTTAATGCCTGTATAAATGCTTCTTGGAGTGCAAAAATATATGTTCTTGAGAGAACATACTTTGAAAGAATTAAATGGTGATGCATTTTGAACAAGAAAATAGAAAGCGTTTATTGTATAGTGATGCCTTTCTGCTTATTTCATTGCTTTACATATTAGTTGCTTGTGTCAGTGCTATTGTCAAATTATAGCACACCTCTCTTTTTCTGAAAGAGACATGCAGAGTAAGTCTGGCATCCAAGGCCGCCGCTCATAGGACTCCAACCTTTTTCTTTTTAAACGTCTTCTCTCAATTGCTTTCATTCTGCATTCCATACACCAAGTATAGGAAGCTGCTGCAGATTCCCATAAATACCATTCCCTTTTATTTTCTTTGGTACATGGGTCACACTGCTTTTCTTGGAATGCCCTCCGTTTTCACATTACCCCATCATCTCCATGAAAATATGCCTGAAGGTCATTTTAACGCATTTGGTACAACTGTTGAAGCTGTTGGAGTAGACACTAATCATTCCTTTGAACTTGCATGGTGTTTTTCTGTGTCTTATCATATGGATCAGTTTGTACTTTGTATTACAGTTAATTGGTGAATGTTTCTTATCTCCTTTGCTAGATTATAAATTCTGAGGGTCAAGTCTGTTTCATTTCTGTCCTCTGCTCTGCTTTGCACATAAAGTCCATGCTCACTTAGAAGCCTTACAAGGATTTCTACCCTCATCTCTGAAACAGTTCTTGGGTATGAGATAGCATGCTGACCTCTTGTGCTAGCAAGTTTCTTTCAACCCAGTGCACTTGGCTTGCACTGGGTGAGTTATATGCTTGCCAGAAGTCGTGTTGATTTTCCAACACTATTTTATGGCAGGCAATCTTGTTTTTATAATTTAAACATGTCAACTGATAAAATAAGTGTAAACTTTTTTTAACCCCTGAAAACCAAGTTGAATTCTTTGGAAAGATTTGATAAAGGTGAGTCACTAAAATAATGGCTGTAGAATTAGATTTGGCTGCAATCTCTAAAAGTTTGGGAGGAAGAATAACAGTAGTCCAGGAGGATTCTGTATATGGCCTGCTTTACAAGGATTTCTTAAAGTTGTCCACTTCAATGAAACTGAAAATGGAAATTGTAGATGATGCATTTATAGATGTGATTTAGATCAAGCAGAAGGAACTTGACTCAGCAAGGAACACATCATCAATCCCATTCTCCAAGTGCTTTGACCCCATATTAAGGTTGGCAAATGATATACATTTATGTGTGAAACTTAAAAAAAAATGTTTAAGGTATGTATGTATGATTTTTTGATTTCCTACTTTAGCTTTAATCCCGTTTTTTCCCTATTACTTTTGGATATGATTGTTTTGGATACAAAGGCTTCCTCTTCAGTAAGTACTCTGATTTTTATCGAAATGAATGGAAGAACATAAGCTTCCGAATGAAGATAGTGGTTGTGTTTTGTTGGAATAAACAAAGAACTGGCGCTGGAACCCTAGAAAAAGCTTTAGAGCAGTGGTTCTCAACCTTTCACAGGGGTTGCCTAAGACCATCGGAAAACACATATTTTCAATGGTCTTAGGAACCGAGACACCGCTCCTCTATCCGTCTCCAGGCCCACATGCAGATATGCCCACATACGAGTACCCGGCGACCCCTGTGAAAGGGTCGTTCGACCCCCAAAGGGGTCGCGACCCACAGGTGGAGAACCGCTGCTTTAGAGAGAGAGAGATCACTCTGGTTTTGGTTCCTGGCACCTACCTCCTAGAGATCTTAACTTTTTGGATTCTCATTTCCTCATCTGTAAAATGGAGTGTTCCCTAAGTTGGAGAGTCTTTGAAGAGAAAGTTGTAACATGACCTTGGAGGTAGTAGGTGTTCAGTGTGTCATTAAAGTAGCTTTGTGACCTGAGGCAGGTTATTGAACTTCATTGCCTAGTTTTTCATTCATACTTTATTGATGAAGAGACTCCCAAAGGTAAATTTCTTTTATGTAAGTTATTTTATCAGAATTCAAGACTGAGTCAAACCCAAAATATAGTACTTGCTCAATAAATATTTGAATTAGTGAACATGATGAGCCATTCTACATGATAGCTTGCATGCTAATTAAGCAAGGGCAAGCTCTTGCATCTTGAGTTGTGTAGAGTGTGTGTATGAGGGATCCCATGAACTCTTACCAACTTAGAATCACCTCTTGTCAAACAGATGTATATCGTTTATTCAGCAGCTACTGGTCTTTGCCAGGCCCTGTGTACACTGGGACTCCTCATCAAGAGCTAAGCTATTTGCATTTGGGTTTTGTGTTCACCACTTCCATCTGACCTTATAGAGCTAGTACTTAGTTAAGACCTAACTGTGTTGTTTAGGTGAGAAGGTTGGGAGAAGTGAAGACTAGAGAAAATTAAAGACAAGAATTACGCACTTTAGATGGGCTAAGTGCTCCGGTGATTTGAGGCAGGTGTGGGGGGGAAACTTAGTGTTTTAACTTACTCAGTAAATGATTGCTAATTGCCTGATTGCTAAAGCTATAAGGAACCACTTTTCAGTAGAACCAACAGGTGGGGCAGGAGATAATAATAGCCTAGTCGATTTCTACTGCTATGTGGTATTTTCAATTAGTATTTTACTTTTCAGTTTTGATGCAGCAACGTATTATAAAACTACGTTTTTCCTTGTAATTGGTGATTCTTTAAGAGATTTGTTTCATTTCTGTTGGTATAGGTTTTTTAATAAAGGAATTAAAACAGTATTTTACATTATAGCACATGTTGCTGGAGTTATATATTTCATTAACATGCTTAATTGATTTTTTTTGTAATTGTCTTATAAGCCAGGAGTACCTGCCATCCAACAAGACCAAAAAATAAGACCTTTTATAAGAGAATGTGCATTTTTTGGTATGTGTGTAACTGTCAGTCTTTTAAATCCAACTTTATTTCAGACTTAATTTGTAAATTATTTTTGTACCTGATTATTTTATTTTACTCCGAAGCTGCATAATGGGATATTGGATGGTATAGGGTATTGGGCAACGGATGAAGCAGACTTGAGAAATGTGTGTGTGTGAGTGTATAATGGATGAAGAAACAAGAATGGGACGAAGAAGAATAGTAATGCTGGTAACTTTTAAATAATCTTCATTTTCTTTGGGAGATGGCAACATGAAGTATAAATGTATTCGTTCATTAATAAAAGCTATCTAACAAAGTTGTCTAAGGATTAGACAGGGTGTGTTGTAAATCCTAACTTTTGTGTTTTAAAACTGGGTAAGTATGAATGGTTGTCTTCACCCTTAGATTTTTTTGTTATAGTTGGGAGTGTTTTAATTCAAGATGGAAAGGGTAGATGGGCCTGTGGCAAAATTGAAGAGCTGCTGTGGGGAGGGGTGTGTGTGTGTGCACACTCCTGCGCTGATGCTTACTCTACTCCAGTCTATTATTGCCATGGGGAATATGGGCCTGGTTTTGCCAGCTCCTTTTCTATCCTGTTTCTAATCAGAAATCCAGATTTTACAGGAAATCTAATTAAAAAAGATTTATGCACCATGGATCAAATGAAATGTTTCTGTTGGTTAGATAAAGCTACCATTGTATAATTTCTGATTTTGTTAATTGGCTTTAGATGTTCTTTAAAGATGTACTTAATTGCCTTTAGATTTCTCTTTTAGCATTTATGATTCAGAAATTGCTGTTCACATGTTGACAAAACCCACCTTGTTATTTTTGGTCATTAGTTTACAATAGGACTAATAGTAAATGGCAAACACGTTCAGTTCTTAAAAGTAGTATCAGTTTCTAGTTTTGAACTATTAGATCACGTATGCCCATTTAGGCTAATGTGTACATATAGACTGCAGAGAGTAGCACAAGGAATCAAGTGTGACTTAGTGTAAACTGTCAGAAATTGGTGTTCGTAGTCCACTTTTTCTTTAGATGTCTGGGTGATTGTACCAGCCTCTTAGGGGTTTGAAATACTGTTTCTGGGCAAAGAAAATGACATTTTTTTTTTCTCGGTATATCTATGAAGTCCACTTATGACCCATGATCCTTGGAATATAGTATTACCATGGAAAAAAACTAGGTGCTCTTCTAGTCAGAGTGTAGAACAAGGGAATAACGAAATATTATTTTTGACCAGGCTTATGTTTCTATAGAATGGAAGCCAAGTTATTATCTTGACTGACTTTCCCCTTTTTGTCGTTCTTACTTTTCCACTCTCCAGATATATAACAGCAAACCTCAAATAAAAAAACTCAGGTGCAGTTTGTTCTTCCCTACCTTTCAAGTCCAGGGTATACTTGGTTTGTTCTGTCCCCTAGCCCTTCAGTCATTTTTACTATGATGACAGTGGCCTAGTTAAGGAACCCCTACCCACTTTGAGACTACTTCACTAGAGGTTGGCATGGGTGAGAGCTTAAAAATGGAATTGCAAATGAAAGCATGGACTTAACAAAACCTGGACCTGGGCCCCTCAGTGCTCATAAGCTGGCATTTGCCTGCTTCTGCTCCAGAATGAAGAATTCCTAGTTTTGTCTTGGTTTAGGGTTAGGTTTTTAAAGCATTTTCCTTGACCCCCTACACTGGCTGTTAAAATGCTTTGATTTTGTCAGGTGAAGAATCCCAAGTATAGCTGTAACGGCCACATTGCTGTGGATGTAGTCCAGTATGAGAAAATTCTCATTGTGTGATCAGACTTGAACAACACTTGGATTTCAGGTGCTGGGAAGACCCTTGTGTGGGAACCCATGTGCAGTCTTTGCTTCTCTTAGAAGGTGGATGGAGAGCCAGTCCCAGACATCTGCCGTTTTCAGTTTTTGTTCAGATGTCCTATGTGGAAATTATAAATATTATAAAACATCATTCAATACTGGTTTAGATTCAGATTTAAGGTGAGTTTCTGTTGTTGAATGAAAAGCTAGATTTGGGGGTAGCATCTTTGCTAGGCGTATGTTACAGGAAAGGTGTCTTTAAGCGTCCTTTTTAAAACTTGCTTGAACCTGTTAAGTGAATGTATGACCCAGTAGTAGGTTGTTTTGACTGTCATTCTTTTGCTGGTATACTCCTTGCCTTCTGTTTTGTTAGCATTTATATGAGAAAGCAATTGTGTGAAATATACTATCTTGAAACTCTTAGACACCAGGTTTCCACCAGGAACGATCTTAAGTGTGGCAGACTCTGGTAGCACTGTTGGTCTCAGGAATGCCACTCTCACGTGTGGACTGAGGACCAGGAGTTTTTGCAAATTCAGTTTAAGAGTAAAGTGAAGAAAAGAAATTCCTCCTAATATTTTCTCTATTAAATATTTTATCTGACTAGGATGAAATAATTGGAAGCTGTAATTTCAAGATCTCCTACCTTCTGACATCCAACGAAAGCAGTTCTGATAGAATTTTTCTGCATTTTTATACCAGTCTACTTGTCTTATCTTTGAAATACAAGAGAAAAATGTAGCTGCATTCGTAATCTATGATGCCATGCCTGTTTTATGTTCATTTCTTAGGTTCAATACCAATCCTTCCAAATACTGCTAAAGTTATCCTGTTAATGTGTTATGTTTTACTTCTTGAAAATATTATATTTCTCAAACCTTGGGGAAAATTAGAAAGTTTTAAAATTTTCCAACCAAAATTATCTGCCTTAGGAAACATCCCAATTTCAGGGTTTTCTATTTATGACTTGGCCTCCTGGGAGAATTAGAATCTGGTGTACTAGGAAGACTCTTGTGTTTACATTTTCTGGCCTCAGTCACATGGAAAAATGAGAAACTTTGGTATCTGTTCTTCTAGGAACTGTTTTTCTAGGAACGTAAAATTGGAACCAAGTAAGATAGAACAGAAAACATGAGGGTGAACCACAAAGTTGACCTGGTTGGATTATGGTTTATAGTACCTAATTTGTAGTGACTGGTGTTAGCAGGGATTTAGATATTTATGTATGTATTTTATCTTTTTTTCCTTTCGAATACTCAGCTATTTTAAGGGTTAGATAGTGTGACCTCCATTTTACAAATGAAAAACAGAAGCAGAAAGAAGGTGCCCAGGGTCACACAGCAGCTCAGTAGGTGGCTGAGCCAGGACTCTAAAGGCAGTCTCAGACCAGAGGCTATACTTTTAATCACTGAATCTGTAAAGAGTGTACACTATAGCAGTAGTACAGTTAAAGGCCCTTGAGATTGAAGGAAATATTTCACATCGATTTGGAGTGCCTACTAGGTGCCAGCACTACCATGTGTTCGGGGAAGGTAGTGGTAAACTGTAAGACCAAGTTCCAGATTTAGGGGAGCTTATATTCTAGTAAGGGAGACAAACTAGGAAATGCTATTGAGAAGAAACAAAGCACGATAAAGGGACAAAAAGTGACACTCATTAGAGTGCTCAGGCAAGGCAGAGACTTAAAAATGAAGCGAGTGAGTGGCCGTGGCCACTTCATGGGGACAGGAGAGCAGGAGCAAGTGCAGAGGTTGTGCTTGGAGTAATACCAGCTTGCGTCCAATTCAGCAGGATTTGTTTGTTTTATATGTTGTCTTCAAGTCTTTCCTGAAAGAACTGACAGTGCATGACAATTGTTTAATGCTTAATTTTTTTCCACAGGACTTTATTATCTAGTAATTGATCTTGATGATATTGCTTTGAGGTACATATTTTTCCCATTTTATACAAGTGAGAATACACAGACCCAGGCGTACATACAAGTAAATAGTTTAATGAATCTCTATATTGTACCTATCACCCAGCTTCAACAGGTAATCAACATTTACCAGTGTTGCTTCATCTCCCCTCTCCCCCTTTTTTCTCTGGAGTATTTTATGTTTTAACTTTATCTTAATATTCTAAACCTTTAAAAGAGTTACAAGAACAGTTCAGTTAATACTTGTAAGCTTTTTGCCTGATACCAATTATTGGAACTATCCATATTTGCTCTTTTTTTTTTTTCCTGCACCATTTGAAAGTTGCAGGCATTTGACATGCCTTTCTTAGGAATAAGGGCCCTCTTCCTAGCCACAACATAACCCTCACAGTCAAATTTGACATTGATATAATACTATTATAAAATGTTCAATTTGTGTTCAAATGTACTGTGATTCAGTGATATCCTTTAGTGTTTTAATCCAGTGTTCAGTTAAGGGTCGTGCATCTAGCTGTTTCTCCTCCTTGATCTAGACCAGTTCTCAAGCCTTGGTCATTAATGACAGTGGCACTTGGAGGAGTCCATGCCTGCTGGTCTGCAGACTCAGTTTGGGTTTGTTTTGCTGTTTTCTTGTAAGTCACACGTTGTTGGTGGAATGTTACATAGGGGTGTCAGTGTATCATCCGGAGACCTGTCAGTTTGCCCTGCTTTGATTTTAGGCAGTCATTTGATTTAGGTGATACCCACTAGATTGCACCATTGTAAATGTACCTTTTTTCCTTTTGTAATTAGTGATTTATGGAGTGACAGACTTAAGACTGAATATTCTTTTTCTCCTGGTTTTAGCAACTGTTGATGATTCTGAATCATTTACTACTGGATTATTTTAAAACAAATGCAGATATAAAATTTCACCTGTAAATATTTAGTATGTATTTAAAAGGCAAGGGCTTTTAAACAGACAACTACGGTGCCTTTATACAATTCTTTAACATCTAATACATATTCACATTCCCTGAATTGTCTCCATTGTTTATCCACAGTTGGTTTGCTTGCATCTGAACCCAAACCAGGTCAACAGCTTACATTTACTTGCTGGCCTCTAAAGTCTTTGACCGTGTTGTCATGTGCCACCTAATGACGCTTTGGTCAACAACAGACTGCATGTATGATAGTGGTAGGCCACACGGCCCAGGTGTGTAGTGGACTACGCTGTCTGGGTTTGTGTAAGTGCACTGTGTGATGATTGCGAAACGACGGTCGCCTAACGATGCATTTCTCAGAACATGCTCTTGTCCTGAAGTGGTGCATGACTGTAATAGCTTCCCCGCCCCTCCTCCTTTCCTGAATTTGGTTGATCATTTCCTGGTGTTTTATGTGTTCTGTTCTAGGAATTTTCTGTAACCTGGTAGGTAGAAATTTGATTAGATTCAGGTTGTTTTGCAAGAGTACATAAGTGTTCTTGGGTATAGCACCTGTCAGGAGGCACCTACATCTGTTTGTTAGAGATAAGGTTCATTCTTGATGGGTGCAAGTATAGTCAGCCTCATCCATCCATTCTAAAGTGCCCTATCAACCTTTCACCTGAAGGTTCTAGCATCTCTTGTAATCATTGCCTGGGTTCATCGTTTCATTAGGGGTTGCAAAGAGTGATTTTCTAATTGCATCATCCCTTCTGTATTGATTAGCTAGAATTTTTCTGACTTTTGTTTATTTTTACTTTTTTTATATGTGTTTTCCTTGAAAGTGTTGTAAAAGGACATTCATCACAGAGGATGTTTCTGGGTTCCCTTAGTGATCCTCCAGTATGTCTTCAATTTTCTCATCTGTAAATTGGGGATAATTATGCTATGTGCTTACCTCCTGGGGTTTTTGTGAGGATTAGATGATGAGCTGGTACATGCAGTGTAAAAATGGTGCCTGGCAGTAGTGTTGGTAGATAGTAGTTATTAAAGCAACTTTTTCCATTTTGTGGAAACATATAACTCTTTAAGTGTAATGGAGAGGTGGAGAAGGGAGAGGTTTTTCCTAAGTTGACATGAGTAGAATGCTTGGACATGGATAGAGTGAGTTGAAAGGAGGTGCGGCTTGCCCACACTGTCCTGCCCTTTTGACTCCATGGAAATGGCCATAATACAAAAAACGCGGAATAAGTAAGGTCTGTGCATGTCACTGCACTCTGAAGTGGATGTCGACAATTGCAAGGGTAAAATCTGAGTTAGTACAATGAAGGGAAGTGGGCCACTCTTACGGTGGGTCGTTAGGATGAGCTGGTGGCTCCAGATACAGATTTTTACTACCTCATGGCCAGTTGAGATTTTTACCTGAACAAAGGGCATTCTTGCCCAGTTTGATTTGCCTTGTCACTCCACTTACCCTTAGTTAACAGCTGTTTGAGATTGCTGATCACTTTGGAGGTGGGGGAGAAAATGCTGTACTGCCTCTTGGCCTTTTAATCAGCCATCTCCTATTGCTTAAAAAAACCTATTGATTATATAGGATATTGGAAATTTAACTTTCAATCGAGTACTTAGTTGTTAATATTTGATTCATTTATTTAGCAAACTTCTGAGCACCTGCAGTATTTAAGACAGCGTTCTAGACACAGGCCACACATCAGTGAACAACACACAAGAATCTCCACTGTATGGAGTTTACATTCTAGTATTGAGGAGACAAACGTTAAGTTTTACAGTATGTTAGAAGGTATTGAGTGCAATGGAAAAAAGTAAAGCAGGATAAGGAGGGATTGAGATGATTAGGGAAGTTACATTTGAGCAAAGACGTAAAAGAGGAGAGCAAGTCTTGTGAAAATCTGGGAATGTACCTTGCATAGGAAACAGCCGATGTCAAGGCCCTGAGGCACATTTGGTACAGTGTGCATTGTGAATTGAGGAGTGACAGCTTGCTGCATTAATTGATGCCTTGTAGTGGGCCAAAGGCCAAAGCTTCGAGACAGGTTGAGAGGCTAGGGCAGTTAGTTAATTGTATGAGATGGGATGGTGATTGGATCAGGGTGCCAGCAGTTGAGATGATAAGTGGTCTGAATCTGGATATATTTTTGAGGTAGAGCCAACAGGCTAATGGATTGATTGTGTGTGGGGTGAGAGAGAGAGTGAGCAAGTTGTTCAAGGATGATTGATACTTTTGGCTTGAGCAATAGTGAGGATGGAGTTGTCATTTTCTGAGACGAGGAAGACAAAAAGTAGAATAGGTTTAAGGGGTATGAGCCAAATTATTGATCCTCCCAGACAAAAGGTTAGGTGGTCACAAACACTTCATTCAGTAAGAATAGTGGTCCATAGATTTTACTATGAGAACTCTTAGATCTATGGGTCATATGTAGCCAGTTCTTTTAACCGAAAGACTTAAAGATGTGGGAGTTAGTAGTGAAGGAAGATAGGTTGGGTAGATTCATATAGCCTGTGGTAACAAAATCAGGTGTGGAAGAGACTTTGAGACGTAATTTTTTATTCTCTTGTGGAAGGACTAATTAACACTGAAAAAGAATGAAGGCCAAAGCCTTGGATTTGGATGGTGAGAACCTAGGTAAGCCCTGGTCTTATAGTTAACTCATCAAGTACACGCTCTATGTGTACTTACCTAAAAAATCTGTACCTGGGCTTCTTTTTGTTTTGAATCTCTTCATTTTCTCTATACGTATATATCCATTTATGTATACATAAATGATTCAGTAGAATTTTATCCTCTGTGCTGTTTGCAGTCTATTTTGTTAATATTTGTTAGGTATCCATCTCGGGTATGTTCTCTGCAAGCACAAATAATTTTCTCTGCAAGCATGGATAATGTTTGCTGTTTTATTTTGTTTGTTTCTATCAGTAAAAAAATTCTTTTTGTTAAAAGTAGTATTGTCTAGTGATGAAGGGCAGATGCTATTTAGACAGGTGCAACTGCAAATGCTGTCAGAAACACAGATAACTGTCCTGGGGTAAGTTCAGTTTTCTCTTCTGTAAAACGATCATAATAGTTGTACTTACCCCATGATTGTTCTGAGGACTAAAGTAATGCACACAGCATTGGAGGCACAGTACGTATGGTGTTAGGACTTAGGCCAGTGTCAGGTTTTCATTTTTTATGTCCATTATTTATAACTTACTTGTCTTGAACCAGTCTTTTACAAGCTAATAGTGCTGAGCCTCTTGAATTCTTCCCATTAAGAGTTAACACAAATGTTTAGTCATTGCGGTTACATGGCGTGGTATCACAGGTGCCATTGGTGTTATTTCTTCTCTTAAAAAACCAGCTTATTGGAGTTTGGTCCATACACATGATCTAGTATCATCCACATAAAAGTTGAAACCAGTGGTAGTTTCAAAGTTGGTCCCATACCGAAAAAAATCTTCATTCTCTTGAGACTTTTTTTTAAAAAGCAAACACTGTAAGCCAGACTTCTAATTGATAGAAGCAACTTAAAATGAGTATATCTTGGGGAATTTGTATGAAATGATAAATCTGGTGGCTTATGAACTTTTCTAGGTAAACAAATTTCATTTGAAGGAATGGTTTACTTATATGGGAGACGATCCTTCCTAGCCCTCTCCTCCTCCCATATGTGTTTGTGAGACTTCTGAAAGAGCTGTTCTGTTTGGTGGAGAGTTGCTGGAGGAGGACCTAAATTCCTGCTCACTCTGCCTCACCTCCCACCCTGGTGGTGGTATACGGGGACTAGAAATCCTCAGAATACAGCGTGACCGTCATTTGAGTTCAGTCAGGGCTTCATACACTTCTTAGGTACTCGTAACAACTTGAATAGCCAAGGTTGTAGGTATAATAGAAATGTTTCGTCAAAGAGATTTAAGGGCGATGTTTAAGGGACTGTTACGTCATACGATTACATATAGTGTTGTGTTCAGCTCCACTTGTAATTTAAAGTTGGCTGGAATTCATACAGTTGTATTAGGAACACTTGTTTCGCTTTAAAGTGTCACTGATAAACCCCCACCATGTCCATACTCTAATTCTTAAAAAGTAAGCAAAGGCTGAGGAAGGTCCTGTATGAGTATGTACATACTCTGCCACGCACCATTAATCTGTTCCACTAGTGGAATTTGCTCTAATGGACCATGAATCAAGACGACAAAAGTGAAACCGTATATGAAAAGTCTGTAAGTAGAATTTTATAGCAATTTAATTTTTTTGTATTTTACTTGAATAAAGTGATGTAAATGGGCGCTAATAGTTGATGAGGTGGTTGACAGCCTCTTTAAAATATTTGTGAGAACTGTATATTTAATACATTTTATCTAGTTCTTTTTTCAACAGTGAGGATCCTAGTATGCTTGGCATATAGTTGACAAGTTTAATTAGAAGCCGATATCACTTCCAGTCTGTACAAGTTGTAGAAGGTAAAGTGACATTTATTGAGCCACTTGCCTCTTGCACTGGACAATATTATATGCTTTCTATATGTTAGTTATTCCTTATTACACATTAGGAGCTAGGTGGTAGTTTCATTTTTGCAAATAAGAGAGTTGAGGCTCAGAGATTACTTGCCTAAAACCCTGCAGTTAGGAAGTGACAGAGCTTAGAACCCAGCTCTTTACAGCTTTTCTGCTTTCTTGACCATGCCACCTGCTCATGTAGCTTTTCCGAGGTATCAGTGTGTTCTGTTCACCTTAAATTAACCAGCTGGTAAAGTGAATATTTTTCACTGGATGAGAATATGAGCAAGACTTGACGTATGAGCTGAGCTGGGCCTGTTCAGAGTGTGTGGCTCATAAATAACTCCAAAGCTAAAACTGTTGCGTGGGCACTTTCAGGGTCACTGTATTTTACTCTTTGTTAGCCCATGTGCCTCAGTGAATTTATGATGACTTGGAGCCCTGATGGGGATTGTTTTTCTTGTTCTCTGGTTTTTATGACAAATGACTTTCTTTGTGGATAGAGTGGCCATATGTCCTGGATTTTACAGGTTGTCCCAGAATAATGTCTTAGTTTGGAAGATAAATTATGTGGTTGCCCTAGATATTAAAAGAAAAACATTGGATTTGGTCATTATAACTAATTATATTTTGATTATATTACTTGAAGGAGTTTCATTGCAGATTTAAATTTGGTCGTACTTATTTTCCTATTTCTAGTTGTTCAAACACAGCAAATAACTCATGTACACTTCTATTTGGATTAATTCTTCAGTTGTAATTTAATTCATCCAAGTACCTGAAACAGTATCAAAATTGTATTTTAATTTTATGGAACACTATCAATAAAACATTACTTTCTGAGAAGGAGGCCCTTTTTTGGAGGGAGCGGAGTCTGTTCTGTTTCAAAACATTCTTGTGTTTGAGATTTGGCTAAATCTATTCTCATTGCCACTAAGGGACCATTTCTTTATACATTCTGCAAGTATTACTCTTATTATAGAAACAATTGTTTTCTTAAAAATGTACTACCAAGAAACCAACCCACATACTTACTTATCATTACTGTATCTATTTTATTACTTGTCCCACATTTCTCACTTAGAGATTTACTTGAACTGTGAACCAGGTTAACCCTAGAAGTAGAAAAATATAAAAAAGATTCATTATAACTGAAGAAAAACATTTTCCATGTATATTCTTCCTAAAAATAAAGGAACTTTGGATAGTATTCATTGCACAGTCAGTTCTTCATCCACAGGTTTCTCATTTGCCGATTCAACCATGAATCGAAAATATTTTGGGGAAAAAGAATCCCAGAAAGTTCCATAAAGTAGAACTTGAATTTGCCACATGCTGAGCAGTACGCTGAATCCACTTGAATGAAATGATGTGTAGGCATACTCTGATGTAGCTTGTATGCCAGTAGAGGTTATATGCAGATACAGTGCCATTTTATATAAAAAGAGACTTGAGCATTGATGGATTTGGGTATCTGGAGGGTCCTGGAACCATTTCCCCATGGGCACAGAGGGATGACTGTATTTTTGTTGTAGAAATGTTAGCTGCTTTAAAAGGAAGTGAAAAAGTATGTAAAACTTATATTGCATATCTTACTTGGGATCATTTTTAAGGAATGCAGTTTATCTCCTAAAAGACTGAATGAAGTTCAAGGCTGTGACAGTCTATTCATGACTAGAATGTGAAATGTAGCCACAATGTATTATAGTATTTTTATATTTTTCCACAAACTTAAATTGACCTATTTTTGGTTTTATTTTGTTTTTCTTTTTCCAGCCTTTACCAGGTGCTGGTCTCTGGATGTTTTTTGTTTAAACTGGAAAAATCTTAAACCTGCTGCCCACAGACTGGTATGGTATCCAGTGAGATGGGACTGCCGGCAGTGGCTTTTGAGGAGTCTGAGGTGGCACAGGCAGAAAGAGTTAACTCAGTGTAGAGCTAGTGTTTGGCCACTCCCTGCTACTCTCTATGGGCAGAACACTTTTCTCTCTAGCTTACCTGCTGTTCTAGAGAAGTTAGAGGTTAGACCTAGCATGGGCATTTCAGTCAGTCTGAGCACTCCTCAGGGAGCGGTATATGACCTAGACATTTGACTTGATAAGTCATATTTGACAGTGAAAAACAATGTTATTGATAGTAGCAATGCTTCATATTATAGTGATCGAGAAAGGAAGTGCTTGTTTTGTTTGTAAGCATTTTGTTCTCTGAACAGATAAGCTGCTGCAGTGGCTGCTACAACACACACCTCACTCCACCTCTCCTCCAAACAAAAAAATCAATTTTGGGTGTTTGTCCCTTCTTGGGGAAACACATGGTCAACTACTGCCATTGAGAAGAGCGACACCTGAAAGGGCCCCCTGACCAGTGAGCCAGGCTCATCTGTGTTAAGTTGAAACAAATGGCAGGGGCATGGCTTGGGTGTTGGCTAGCAGGGAGCTTTGTTGAAGGTAGGGTTTCCTAACTGCCCCAGTAGTTTCATTGTAATTAAGGACCTGACCCTTACTCTGAAACTAAATGAAAAGGTACCCTTTTAAATAATTAATATTCATTCGACACCTGATTAGATTTTATTAAAAATTTGGGTGGTTCTTCCTAAATAATGTCCAAGGTTTTGTTTTTTTTTAAATTAGAAAGTTTTTGGGGTGGGAAAAGTGGTCATAGAAATCTGACCACTTTTAGGATTTGGCTAATATGAAGTGATATAAATCCCAACTTTTAGTTTATTTTAGGCTTTGGTCTGTGGCAGTTTTATTTATGCCAGTCATTATTGACACTGGCTTTTAGGAAGAAGGGTTTTGATCAGTTTTCTTATTATAATTATTATAGTACTTTATGCTTTAAAAAGGCATAAAGATGATATTAAAACATTCCTATCTAGGAAGTTTTATGAATTAGACCTAATAACCTAATTTGGCAGGGCATTTAACTCTAGGCAGTATTTCCAGTTCCTTTCCTAGCCAGTGAAAGGTATGTGTTTTAGTTTTTAATACTATGGTCTATAATACTTCTGAAAAAAGGGGCTTGACTATCATTTATAGAACCTAAGTTTGCTACTGATTTTTAAAGAAAATGCCTGGATTCATCAAAAGCATCCGCTTTGTCAAGCATAGAAAAGCCTGTCACTGTAAGGTTGCCTTACCATAAAAGTAGAAGTCACTTTAGAAGTTAGTGCGTGGAAGGCATTAGGTTCAATAGCAAAATGTTTTTCATATTGATCTGTCAGCTACAGTTATAATTAACTTTGAAGATTCAGAATTTGTCAGTTTTCTGGGAGAAAAACCATCAAATTCATAAACTCAATTTTGGATAAATTTAAATGTGATTTTCAGAGTGATTTTCTTAATCTAGGAATGAAAAATATCTGACTTATAGAAGATGATTTATTATCTAATGGTTGACAGATGTCTGTTTCGTTGAGGTTTGGAAGATATAATAAAAATCAAATTATTTTTCAGCCTTCCAGAAAATGTTTTCCTTCTTCCTCCTCTCATTGCTTTCTATACCCTTCAACAAAAAAGCATTAAAAGGAAAAATATTCAACAAAATCAAACCTTGTATTCTCTCACAGATTTCTCTTGGAACTAATTGCCTGATGAAAAGGAAATTACATTTTTGAACTTATTTTTTTTTAATCATCTCCTGTCTTCTAGGTAGCATAAAGAATACAATTTTAGGGTTGTTGTATAAATTGTATGTTCCTAGTTTTTTTGTGTGGAATGTCTTTTTTTCTCTTTAGGGCAGGAGTCATCTCACCATTTCTAGGTTCCTGTATGATAACTAGTACAGATGTACATTTTTAGTAGGAATCGAGGAAAATTTTATAACAACAGATTTGCACAGACTAAGTAATACTTGGTTTTCAGTTTGGGGGTAAATGATAATGCCTAGTAAACAGCACCTGCCTGTTACATCCAGGAACCTAACTGGCTATAAAGTATGTTACTCTTCAGAAGATTCATTGTGGTGCTCTTTATGAATAATTAGTATTTTTCCTCCCCCTTTAAGGTGCTTTAAGATCTTGATGAAAATACCACAGCAGGACAAGAAAGGGCAATGTCATGGTAGGCACTTCTCAGTTGCTAGAGAAGTTAGGCCACTTTGTTATGGGGCCGATGAAGTTTTGTTCTTAGTTCAAAATGATAAATATTCTCACTGACTTGTGATAGTATAGATTTGTCTTTTCTGTGGAACTGAAGTATATTTTGAAAGTGTTTTTTTTCCTTTTTGTAAAGAATGTCTTGTTGCGCCGTTTTGCTAGACTGAAAGTTTCCTCATCACTTGGTGAGACACTCCTCTAATTCAATCTTTGTCTTTTGTCTTTGCTGCCTTGCAGGGTTGGTTCAGTAGGCTTCACTAGACTTAGCTGCAACTCAGAATTTCTCCTCCAGCACCTGTGTAAATGCTGATGGTCTTGTGGAGAGTGGATTAAAAGTACGAGCTAAGTTCTCAATCCCAATTAAGAAGCGGAGGAAAATTTAAACTGTCTCCTTGAAAGTTTATCACAACCATCACCATCAAGACAGCAAACCAAAGGACAAAGACTTTGACCTGCTCTGTTGCTCTGTGTAGTCCGGTTCACGTATGGTTTACAGACTTGGCTGGGGTACTAATGAGTAAATAAAAAGTCGGACACTCCTGTCATTGGACACTTTTATTCACAAAGTTTCCAAAATGAGGGCTGTACTGGAGACAGCAGACATTGCCATAGTGGCCCTGTATTTTGTCCTGGTCATGTGCATTGGTTTTTTTGCCATGTGGAAATCTAATAGAAGCACCGTGAGTGGATACTTCCTGGCCGGGCGCTCTATGACCTGGGTAGCAATTGGTGCCTCTCTGTTTGTGAGCAATATTGGGAGTGAGCACTTCATTGGGCTGGCAGGATCTGGAGCTGCAAGTGGATTTGCAGTAGGCGCATGGGAATTCAATGCCTTACTGCTTTTGCAACTTCTGGGATGGGTTTTCATCCCGATTTACATCCGGTCAGGGGTATACACCATGCCTGAATACTTGTCCAAGCGGTTTGGTGGC
This sequence comes from Hipposideros armiger, assembly GCF_001890085.2. Classification (NCBI taxonomy): domain Eukaryota; kingdom Metazoa; phylum Chordata; class Mammalia; order Chiroptera; family Hipposideridae; genus Hipposideros; species Hipposideros armiger. The sequence continues at coordinate 274,267 of NW_017732045.1, read as the reverse complement.
CATAGGATTCAGGTCTATTTTGCAGCCTTGTCTCTAATTCTCTATATCTTCACCAAGCTCTCAGTGGATCTGTATTCGGGTGCCCTCTTTATCCAGGAGTCTTTGGGTTGGAACCTATATGTGTCTGTCATCCTGCTCATTGGCATGACTGCTTTGCTGACTGTCACCGGAGGCCTTGTTGCAGTGATCTACACAGACACTCTACAGGCTCTGCTCATGATCGTTGGGGCACTCACACTTATGATTATTAGCATGATGGAGATTGGCGGGTTTGAGGAAGTTAAGAGAAGGTACATGTTGGCCTCACCCAATGTCACTTCCATCTTGTTGACATACAACCTTTCCAGCACCAATTCTTGTAATGTCGACCCTAAGAAAGATGCACTGAAAATGTTGCGGAATCCAACAGATGAAGATGTTCCTTGGCCTGGATTCATTCTTGGGCAGACCCCAGCTTCAGTATGGTACTGGTGTGCTGACCAAGTCATCGTGCAGAGGGTACTAGCAGCTAAAAACATTGCGCATGCCAAAGGCTCTACTCTAATGGCTGGCTTCTTGAAGCTTCTGCCAATGTTTATCATAGTTGTCCCGGGAATGATTTCCAGGATACTGTTTGCTGATGATATAGCTTGCATCAACCCAGAGCACTGCATGCAAGTGTGTGGAAGCAGAGCTGGGTGCTCTAATATTGCTTATCCACGCCTGGTGATGAAGCTGGTTCCCGTGGGCCTCCGGGGCCTGATGATGGCAGTGATGATCGCAGCTCTGATGAGTGACTTGGACTCTATCTTTAACAGTGCCAGTACCATATTCACCCTCGATGTGTATAAACTCATCCGCAAGAGTGCAAGCTCCCGGGAACTAATGATCGTGGGGAGGATTTTCGTGGCTTTTATGGTGGTGATCAGCATTGCATGGGTGCCAATCATCGTCGAGATGCAAGGAGGCCAGATGTACCTTTACATTCAGGAGGTAGCAGATTACCTGACGCCTCCAGTTGCAGCCCTGTTCCTTCTGGCCATTTTCTGGAAGCGCTGCAATGAACAAGGGGCTTTCTATGGTGGAGTGGCTGGCTTTGTTCTTGGAGCAGTCCGTTTGACACTGGCCTTTGCCTACCGTGCCCCAGAATGTGACCAACCTGATAACAGGCCAGAATTCATCAAAGACATTCATTACATGTATGTGGCCACAGCATTGTTTTGGGTCACAGGACTCATTACTGTAATAGTTAGCCTTCTCACACCACCTCCCACGAAGGAACAGATTCGTACCACCACCTTTTGGTCAAAGAAGAGCCTGGTGGTGAAGGAGAGCTGCTCCCCGAAAGACGAACCGTACAAAATGCAGGAGAAGAGCATTCTGAGATGCAGTGAGAATAGCGAGGCCATCAACCACATCATTCCCAATGGGAAATCTGAGGAGAGCATTAAGGGCCTTCAACCTGAAGACGTTAATCTCTTGGTGACCTGCAGAGAAGAGGGCAACCCGGTGGCTTCCTTAGGTCATTCAGAGGCGGAAACACCAGTAGATGCGTATTCCAATGGGCAGGCAGCGCTCATGGGTGCGAAAGAGAGAAAGAAAGAAACAGAGGATGGAAGCCGGTACTGGAAGTTCATAGATTGGTTCTGTGGCTTTAAAAGTAAGAGCCTCAGCAAGAGGAGTCTCAGAGACCTGATGGAGGAGGAGGCAGTTTGTTTACAAATGCTGGAAGAGCCTCCCCAAGTTAAACTAATACTGAATATTGGACTTTTTGCTGTGTGTTCACTTGGAATTTTCATGTTTGTTTATTTCTCCTTATGAACTTTTAAGGATGTGATGAGACACTAACTTAAGAAAATACTGGTCTTTGAAAAACTTAACTGTTGCATCTCTCAGGCATTGTTTACGCTGTAGGTTTTAGCCAAATTTTACTTAGCAGAAAATCATCTATTTGCAAGACTTTATTTTCCCAGAGATGGATGAAAGTAAAATTTCAACCTAAATGAAGCAAAACTTGTTTAACAGACTGAATTGTGCAAATGTGGTTTAAAAATTTTCATACCAAAGTCAGGAGAGACCAATTATTCTTATAGAGCACTTAGAGCAGAATATATGCTAGGCTGTCATGAAGAAGGTATACTGTGTGCACTTCCGAATCTTGGTAGACCTGAACAAGTAGAAGACTTGCTCATTTCCAAATTTGTCTCTGTAATCCCTACTGCCATTTAAAAAAACAAACTGAATTCGTAGACATTGTGTAATCAGTTATGTACTGAAAATCTAATGTGCTAGTGGGGTACTTGTTTCAGGACAAGTTAGTTAGTTGCCAGGTTCATTTTGTTAGCATGAGCCTATGGATTCTGATTGCCAAAAGAAAGGAAGAAGACTGTCTTCCTGTAGCTATTCTTGTACCACCAGTATCTGGAATGTTGGGAAAAAGTTTGTTCCAGTTCCTTTTTTTTCCCTGTTTTAACTGACATTTAGTGAATCATACTCAAGTGACCACCAAGTCTGTCTTTATAAAGTTAGATGTCATGATTGTATTGTTAAATGATTATGGGGGAGAAGATGAAGTAAACATTGCTGATGATCCCCACTTTTATTGACCGAATCAAGGTTGTTTTAATAGTTTGGGAATCAGCAGCCCGTAAGCAGTGTTTGATCAACTTATGCTAAACAGGTGATTGATGACTCATACTCCACTGACTGTCTAGATATGTTCTTATCGTTTGGTAACATTTTTTATTAGCCAGATGTCTTCCCAAGTAGATCCAGTTGGAAGATGTATCCAGAAATTTGAAGAAAAATTGACACTGCCTTTGTGCTGGGTTGCCCTGCTTGATTAGATCACGATATATTGAGGTTGAGTTATTGATGGAAAATTTAATTCTGAGATCATATTGTATTCTTGATGAGTTTTTTTTCTTGATATCCTTTTTTGTTTTTTTCAGAAGACTTGCCATCTATAACCGGCCTTTATGTTTTTGCTTAAAAAGTTACAGTGACTTTTGGAGCATGAGGATGTTTCAAAGCAAACTGGTCATCAGTAACCGAAAACTCAGAGTGCATGCTTTGCCATGGGTAGATTGTCAGTATAGTTTTTCTGTAGAATGGGTAGCATGTTCAAAAGGTGCCATGAACAAGAATTTCTGGGTTTAGTGGTGTGTCTTGTGGAGGATATTACAGGACTTGTGTAATTACAGGACCCTTTATCTTGACATGGCTTGGTACACAGTTGCAACCTTCATAGATGGGAATCTTTTTCACAGGCTAATTCCCCTTCATGAGGACAGGGTAAAAAAGATGTGAGAGCGAAGCGCTACAGATACTGTAGTTCTGTGTCTGCGTGTATGCAACACTGTCCTTTTTTAAAACTCCATGACAGATGAAGGAAACTAATTGTGTATCTACTTTCTTTGACTTTTCTGTAATTGGATACTTTTTAAATTGCATGATTTTATTAAGCTATATTTAGGGAAATTATTACTTTTTTAGATACTTTTGTAGATTTTGAATCAAAACTCAGTCCTAATGACTTTAAATTTTTTGTATTCTATAAACAAGTTTCATTGTGATGGACTTGATTAGTCCAAAGTTGATTTTAGAAATTATCAGGTAGCATAATGTCTTCCCATCTCCAGGAGGCTTTCTAATGGACTGAGTCTGTAGGTGAAAACATAATTCATGTATGACTAGCATGATTTCTGAGAGCTTAGAGTGCCTTGTAGAATTTTTTTCTCAATTTCATTCTTAAAGTTTGTAAGTTGGGGGCCAAACAAATAGGGACCATTCTTTTCTTATATGGAGGCTGTGACATGTCCAAGGTTACCAAGTCCACTGGGAAGAACAGAAAACCAGGCGTCCAAATCTGGATTCATGGTGTGTCTATGGTTTTGTCCTTTTTTTTTCCTCTCAAAGAACTGTTCTTCCTTTGAGACAACATTTCGATATTTGGGGAAATAATAGGATCTTAGATTTTCAAACTGGCATTCAGTTGTAGGAATTAAAATTTTCTTTGACTCGGAACACACTGCTGTGTAACTCAGTAGTGAGGATTGACATATTGGCCGGGCAGCCTTCTTACTGTTTATTTACAGCATAATAGGTGGTGTTTATGTAGATTCCTCCCCCCTTATTTAATGTTGATTCTTAATACTTTGGATTATTAGGGTCCCCTTACCTTCTGTCTGCTGTTGTCTTAGTATGATACATAAAATAACCATCGTGTGTCTATTTGTGTGTATATAGCAGTAAGTCAAGTTTAGAGTACTCATGCCTGTAAATAAGGAATGACTATTAGCATATCCATTAGGATTGTTTATTCTTGTCAGTATAAACATCACTTTATTTAGACTGAAGTCCCTGAAGCTTGTCCTTCTTATTGCTTCCCAGAAATAGATAATGTGCTTGAAAGTATGTGAATTCTGATTGCAACTTCATTTCAGGGGACCATACTTCAGTCTATATTTCATTAGAATGACTGACTGTTCACGGAATGATACATGGTCTATCTTAAGCTAGCAGAATGTTCATACTTTACACTAATGGGTCCTAAATGATGTCATTGGTCTCTAGACATTAACATGTATATATTTTTATATTGGCTCAAGCTAAGGTTCAGAATTGACTAAGTGTGGTAGTGACTAAAATAGTTAGCTAAGAGTCAAAAGTGAAGACCCTTTGGTCTTCAGAGGTGGAGAAAAATGTCTCATCTGCTGTGAATGGTAGGTATCCCCAGTTCTTAGATTTTTGTCCTCTCAAGCAATCTTAGTCTCAAGATGTAATGAGAAGAGTTTATTACTCTGGTATGCAGAATGATTACATTAATTCCTTCGTGGGACCTCTAATTTCTCTGTTCATCTAAGAATTTTTTTGTCCTGCAACCCCAAGATAGTAAGTGGCTTTTGAAATCGCTGAGCCAGTCTTTTTCCCTGGCGATTCTTTCCTGGTGAGGTTATCACTATTTAAGTTAGAGAAGCATCAAGCAATAGCCATGGTGCTGTGTCCTTATGCCTAAATTCAGTTCTGATCCATCTCCCAAAGCTTCCTTTTCTCTTGGCTCAAAGGATCCATTGTCTTTTTGGGTCACATAGCGATAGCTCTTAGGGATGGCACCTCAAGTAATTAGCAGGGACCCATCACTTCGTGAAACTTCACATTTTAAGAATTGAGTGGAAAGGTTGTTAGTTCTCTAACCTTAGGCTAAGTGAGGGTGAGGGAAGCTGAAACGTCTTGTCCAGGGTTATTAGTCTTTAATTTTCTGTGTTTCTCATTCCATCGCTTTCTTCCCTGTACTGGGTGCATGGATCTTCCCCTCTCTCTGAATATCACTTAATGTAGCCTATGGGTTATTTTTCTCATTCCTTATCACCCTGAAGACTAACTATATTATTAGCTATTAAAAGGTTAGACCTGCCAGTGTTCCCACTTGGCAGTATTCAGCTTACTTGCTTTCCTTATACTTCAGTTTCATCTGTCATCACTGTCATTTTCATCTGAGGTATAGTGGCTGGAAAGGACCATATGGGTGTCTAGTAGTGATACCTCACCATTCCCCAGGTTTGGGTTGAGAGATGTACAAAGACCATTCCTTCTGTTAAATTATGTGACTACAGAGACTTGCCAGGACAAAAATTTTCCTAAGACAAAAAGAACTGTTGAATGAGATGCTGAGAAGTACCTGGGTGATACAGACTGAACAAGTTGGTTAAACGATAAACATTAGCTTAAAATGTGCAGACAGAATTATATTCATTGAATTCTAGAACTTGAAGCATCTTGGCTATCAGCTAGTTTAAACCCCTCCCCATATAGATTAGGGTACCAGTGAATAAGAGCCAGCCTATTAAACCCTGGTTTGAGGTTAAATATTGAAAAGTATGAGTTTCTTAACATATTTGAGGTTAAAATGACTGATCTTTGAAGTGATACTTCAGAAAAAAATGATTTTAGGCTTCAGTATTCATAAGATTTCTCATTAGCCAGGTGTTTACATTGCTTAAGTCGTTTCAGTGTTGACATTAGCCTGAGTAGACTTCATAAATGGGGTATATTTCTATTTTTGTGTATACCCACCTACCGTTCAGAGAGACTGGTCTTTTCACTTTAATTCTTCACCTATTCTTACTTTTCAACACTTATCAGATTCCTGTTTTGATCTTTTGTCAGTTTAATGCACTTTCAGGCTTATTGCCATGGTGTGCACAAGTGCTGCTTTGCCCCAGTTTTGGAAACTCGTTCCAAATAATGATTCATTAAATATAGTTGTGTTTAATAAAAATTTTATTAGCTTAAACTGTTAATTCTCAAGAATGATTTTTTCAGACTTTATGTTTACTATTAATAAAAGCCCTATGAATTCATCAGTTTTTTTATTCTCAAAACTCCTTTTTCAAAAATTAAGGAGGCAGTAATAGTTAAAATTCATGAGTCCCTTTGAAATGATGGTATCACAGAGCTGAGAGGAACGGAGTTTGTTTTGATGCCAAAAAGCCTTGTTCTTGCTGTAATTAAAGGTAAAAAGTTGGAACTAGTCAGTAGGCATATATAGAAACCCTTTTGTACTAGTTGGGTATGAAGCTGGATTGCATGACAAGTAGTCTTTTGATTACTCCATCCACTTGGTTAGACTTGGTTGACTTAACTCAAGGCTGCAAACTCCTTTTCTTTCATTAAGGACACTTCTCTTAATTAGGTGTGCGTTTTGTCAAACTCTCCCCTCTGTTGGAAGACTAGGTGTTCAGCTCCTTTGATTCCTAGAACAGAATTTAGCTAAGGTTCAAAATAGTTAATAGGCTTTGCCAGTGCTGAGCCCCACACCATTATTCACTTAGTCACAGAAGTGTTTTTGTTTAAACTTCTCTTTCCAGTGCTGGGAATAAGGCTTTAAACTACTGATTCACCTTTAAAGGAATGTTGTGAGAATTAATGGAATTTATATTTCTGTTTCCATCTCAAATCCTTTATAAGATAGGATTTAGTTTTTTGCTTTGGGTGTAAACACCGCATTTATCTGATAACTAGCCACCTTAACCATTGGCATATAGTCTTTTACTCAGAAATAAAAAACATTTGATGTATCTGTATCATTATTCATCCCATGAACTCTACTTTCTAGGGCAGTACCATAATCTGAAGCTGTTGACTTAAACCGTTAACTTTATTTTATGTAACAACGTTTTAAGTTTGGTTTGGTTACCTGGATTCATACAGCGTGTTTGAAGAGAGGGATGCAAGAATAAATAAAGCAACTGAAGTGCAAATCAAGACACACAGCACAGTGGTCTCAGATTCCTCTTAGTGTAGTAGCAATGGCTTTGCTCTCCTCAGTGAAGCTCTATTCCGTAATTGTTACCCATGATGGTAATATCCCTGCCCCTGCCAATTCGAGACAGTTTGCATTCAGAGAACTCTTACCAATAGGGGAAATAATATATTTCATTGATTCTGGCAACAGCACAAGTTGACAACTAGTAGATAACCATAACCTTACTGGAGACTTATATTTTATATCTTGGTAAATTCACCTTGTATCCCAGTGTTGCTGGACATAGGTGTGTTTACTTTTCATTATGGCCTCTGGACTTAAACCAGTCTGGTTAATTTTTCAATATACCAGTGTAGCCTAGACTTAAACTTTAAGTGGAATGTTCCTTAATAATTCACTTTTTTTTTATTGTTATAATAGTTGGAAACTGAAATTAAGCTCATTGCTATTACTGAAATCCCAGATTGGCAAAGGCCAATGTATAGGGTATTCCATGATATATAATCAGCTTCTGAAATTTGTAGGTTTTGATTCGTGCTTTCTGGTTGCCAATATTGACTCTGCTATTTCATACCTTTCTTGATGGAAAATTCTTGTTACAGATTCTCTTTTTGAATTTTGTTATAACTAGTAAAGGAAGTAAAAAAAAATAAAATAAAAATAAAAACAAACGTTTATATTTACATACTTTATATGCAGTCTTTATTTAGGTTCAGAGAAACCAGGTAGCTCTAATTCATGTTGCCGCTTAAACATTATTTATTTATCTATATTTGTTTCTTTCCTTAATTAAAAAATACAAGGTTACTTATATTAATTCTGTGAGTATATTTTAACTTGATCGTTTTCCAGTGTAGGTTTGATAGGTATATCTGAGAACTTGTATGTGACCACAGTTTCACATTCCGTGATAGGGAAAAAGCTTAAAGTAAAGGTCCATAGAAAGCACAAAATTATGTTCACACGTGTGTATCTCCACATGTAGAAAGCACAAGACTAACAGTATTCTCGTATCCCACAAGTGCCAGTCATAAAGCCCACCAGGCGTGTGTGTGTGTGTCCGGGGAGGTGTTAGGATGGCGGAGCACGATACTGAAAGCTCTAGACAGTGAGGTATCTAAGTTATGGGCCCTAAATGAAAAGTAATTCAATGTAGTATTTTGAATAAGTTTGTGTTTCTTTGGTGGAGGGAGAGAATACAAATGTCAAGAATTTTGCAGTTATATTTGGGGGTTACTAGCTAAAATGGAGTCTGTGGGCTCTTTCCTGCAATCTGGAAGTAAGGAAACAGGACAGACTTGTAGGTTTTTGGTGGGTGGAACAGTTTGACAAACAGATTCTGCTTTAAGCTGTAGAGCCACTGGAGTTTTTTTATCTTAAATCTTGAGGAAATTTAACTTCCCATCAATAGTACACTAAAAACATGGAGAAAGTTTGCATTTTAACAGGGCAAATACTACTTGTCTTTAATGTCTGTATAGGTTTGTATGTAAGAGATGAAATTAACTTTATTTTTTCATATACTTGACTGCACTTCATATTAGTAGAGCAGAATTTGATCCAGGTGTTCCGAGCATCAAGCTAAGTCTGAGACAAATCTGCCAAATTAACTCTTTTGCTTTTCACAATGGTTGTAAGAATCCAAAGGATTCTTTGGCCTGTCCCATTACCTGTTTCAGGACTAGAATAGATGAAATCTGTGAATGTGTGTGCAAAAGAAAAGGCTGTGTTTTGACTCCACGTGGCATTGCCCCTATCTCACCCCTAACTTTCTTCACCTAAATATTCCCTGTTTATCAAGAATGAATAAATGTGTCTTTGTTTGGGTTTTGACCATATGTCCAATAATATAAAACTCACAATGGGAGAGAACTGACTACTTTTGTTCCCACTCCCCTCTAGTTTGTATATTTATCTTAGGGAAAGACTTGGTCAACTCTAATAACATATGGAATTAAGATTAAAGCTGATGTACACTAATGTGACATGTTTTAGAAGACTTAACCTGAACACTTCGAGGGAGAGATTCTCCCAGCAAAAAGTAGCCAGGTGTGTACCTACAGCATTATTTTAGAATGTAAAACCTCAGGCTTTGTGGGATGAGGGGAGAGGAGAGCCAGAAATGCAGGAGAAAGGAGAGGTTTGAGGAACATCTTTGGCTTAGCAATATGTGAGAAGGCAAAGTAGTTACAACCTGTTAGTCCTATGTTGTATTGTTTTGTACCTTTAAATGTTGTTTTTAAATTTAAAATAGTTTGTAAAAACTTAATGCTTCTCAAGATTCCTTTGTCAGAATATCTTTTGTTTATATAATTCCTTGGAAAATTGCTTTAATTATATAGGTGAAAGTAGTCCTAGCAGTGTAAATATGTATAATTAGAATTTTCTAATTTCACTGTGAGATCTCTAACTTTTGAGTGGCAAACAGATCAATAAGTCTTTTGCTCATGGATTTTTCTGTGGGGTTGTTAAAATGCAAAAGCTTTATTTTTTTTAATAATGACATATTACATTAGTGTCAGATGATGGTATGGAATCTGTTCCCCTGCTTTTCCCCACCATTATTGCTTCAGTTTATAGATTGCCAACAGAGTTCAGGAATAGAGCAGGGATTTACCCATTCTTTGCTTGGACATCCCTTTTTCTGTTGCCCAGACCTATGTTGGCAATCACATATGAACTGTGTTATGCTTCTCAGTGCTTTTTTTGTTTGTTTGATAAGGTGGATATCAAAAATAGTTGCTGTGCAAAAGTTAGTAGTCTTCTTCAAGAAGAAAACCAATTCCTTTTCTAATATCCTGTGAAATTGCTTCATTCATTTCTTTATTTTTAAGCCAAATGTCAGCAGAGTACTGCTGCTTTTATCTAGTAATTTTGATATGTAGGTATTAATGCATTTTTAAAAGATGTCTACATTGAAAAATGTTTTTCCAGTGTCCTGCCTGTTACACTTTGTTCACATTTTCTGTAAGAGACCAGCCTGTACACTGGGGGTGTGCAGTGTGTATTGTGTACATGTATCATTTCATCAGTTATGCATTGTAGACCAAGTGTGATTATTAATGAAGTTGTTGCGTTATTGGTGAGTTTTTTGAATTGTAAACTAATTTCCAGTGTACCCTTCATTGTCTACAGCTTTTTTTCTTTTGTTTTTTTTTTAAGGTTTGACTAGTTGGGTCTATCTCATGCAGTGTTTTAGTTGCAAGCAGAAAGTAGAATTTGATATAAACCAGGTTCAATATTTCCATATTGAAAAGAATACAATTGAAACTGTAGATTTAGGATTGTTAACCATACATGACAGTTCTAACTTGACTATTCTAACCTACTGTATACAATCTGATTTTTTAAATTATAGACATGTATGATCTTGGTTTAATGTGTTTTTAAAAGTGTTATTGTTTAAAAAATGAAAAAAATGAAGCAGTTCTGCTAAAGAGCTGTCAGTTTTCATTACTGACTCTGTAAAATACACTGTTCTTTGTGTACTGTGTGTTATTTTGCCAGCTGCTGCATTAGCCTTCAAAAGTATTTGGAAACTTAAGATGAACTACATTTCTTGCAAAGTATATTCCTTTCTGTGGTATTTTGTCCTGTAACTGAAGTATAGTAATTATTTTATGGAAATGTTAGCATTTATGTACCAACTTTGAATAAAATGAAAAATTTACATTTCTGTGGCTGAGTATTTTCCGTATGAGCACATCTGCAGTCAGCTGCCAATGTCCTGTCTCCGAGTTGAAGAGCTTGTCCCTCAGACCCTTTTCTCTTGGCTCCTGAATGGCTCCACTGAGCTTCCCCCACCAGTCATGGCTCTTGTTAACCTTTGTAAACACCGACTCACAGGTATTGACTGAGAATTGAGTTACCTGTAACTCACTGAGTAAGTAAAAATACTCCTAGTTTTTTCACTTCTAATTTTGAAATAAGAGTATGAAGGACCTAGGAATCCTCGTCATCCAGGTTCACTGGTAGCTAACATTTTGCCACATTAGCTTTGTCATTCTCTGACCGTCCACACTTCCTGAACTGTGTGGGTAGAAGCTGCGGACGTCATTCCCCTCTGCCCCCTAAGTACATGCGGATAGACGAGTATTTCTTAAGACAAGGACAGTCACTCATCTAGTCACAATATCATTATCAAAATCTGGAAAGTGACAGTGGTACATTTTTTAAAGTATTGAAATACTGCTTCTCCATTAATGCCCTTTTTTATGGTACTTTTTTTTTTAAGTTCAGAAGCCAATCCATTTCATTTAGCTTTTACATGTGTCTCCTTTAATCTAGAACAACAGTTCCGTGGCTTTTCTTTGTCTTTTGTGGTATTGACATTGTTGAAGTCTAGGGATCAGTCATTTTGTGAGTGCCCCTCCTCAATTTGGATTTATCTGTTTCCTCACGATTAGATTCACACTATGCATTTTTGGCAGGAATACAACATAAGCCCACTGTGCCCACAGCTGCACACTGGGAGGCATGTGATGTTGTGTTGTCCATTATTGCTGACATTAACTTTGATAATACTTGCTTTAGGTGTAATCTGCCAGGCTTCTCCACTGTGAAGTTACTCTTTCCTTTTGGTAATAAGTAATTTGTGGGGAGATAATTGGAGACTATGTAAATAACTCATTCCTCATTAAATTTGAACCCCTACTTTTAGCATCCATAGATAATTCTTGCTTGAGTAAGGTATTATCATGATGATGCAAAACTGATTTTTTTCCTAAGGCTTTTTGGGGGGCTATGCTGAAACCAGGGACCTCCTCTTTTTTTCCATTTATCAGTATGAACTCATGGATTATTTAGTGGGCTATATCTTACTGTCATTTTGCTCAGATGTTTCCAGGTTTAGCTAGTGAGACCCCCTCAGGCTACTTTCTCTGCCGTTTGTGACACTTCCATCATTTTTTTAATGCTTTCTTATTTTCTAGCACAACATGATGTTCCAGGTTCATTTTATACTGTCCCTGCCGCAGTCGGAGTAGGCCTTTAGTAGGGAATGGTCTTGAGAAATCAAGGGCTGGGGGGACTCCTCCTTGCAGGGTAAACACGGTCATTAGTCTGCTGATGCCTCCAGTGCTGAGTCAGCACCAGAGGTTTCTCTCCTTCATCTTTCTGCCATTCTATGCTTGTATCTTCTCCAACAGCCAGAGATGTAGTAATATTGACACATTTGCTCACTTTTTTCAATCCTACAACTCCTTAGAATGGAAAGTTTTTGCATTTGGCTGAATATTAGCATTCTGGATTGGAAAGTATTTTACTTCAGAAATTTGTAAGCATAGGACCTTTTTTTTTTTTTTGCTTCTAGTCCTTGTGTTCTGAAGTTTCACAATTATGTGCCTTGATGAAAGCTTTTCTTTCTTTGTACTGCCTCTCAGTGGGCTCTTTCAACTTGGCAACCAGTGTCGTCCTGTTCTGTGATTATTTTTCTCCTGTGTTTTTCTTTTTTGGAACCCCTTTTTTTCAGCTTTTGGACCTTCTGAACTGGTCCAGTTTGTTTCATACATTCTTTTGTATATTGATTTTCATCTCTTTCTGTTCTTTCTAGGGGTATTTCTAAACTTTATCTTCCAATCTTTCTGTTAAAAAATTTATTTTAAATTTCTGTCAGATTTTTAAGTTTTAAAAAGTGTCTTTGTTCCCCAAATCTTTTTCTTTTATAGCCTCTTGTTCTTGTTTCGTGGGTGCTGTATCTTCTCATCTCTGAAGATACTGAGGTTTTCTCCTGCTGCATTGTTTGTTCAGTTTTTTTCTGTTTGTGTTGGTCTTGCATGTTCTCAAATACTGCTGATCTTTATATTTAATAGGATGGACTAAAAATGCCCTGACTGTGGGTGGAGCTTGTTGGCGTCATTGTTTGACCTTTACCACAGGCTGTTGCTTGGATGATTCCTGCAGTGAAGGTCAGATGCCCCAAAGGAGACTCTTCCAGTTTTTGATTGAAGGATAAAAGGCCTCAGGCCCAGTATTCTGGGAGCGAAGCAGGGAAGAGCCCAGGGCTCTGAGCACTTGGTGCGCGTTTTCTGTCTTAATCCCATTTTGTATGATAGTCCCACCTGCAGCTGTGCTTTGTCCTCCAGTCCAGAGAAAAAAACCTCCAAACATTCATCTAGGGATCCAATTACTCCTTAAACTTTCAACCAGCTTTTTCAATTTTAATCTTCCACTTCATCCCCACTTTCAGAGGTACCCAGCGTTGCCCCCAGATCTTTTAAGGAATCCTAAAGTGTAACTGTGGTTGACTCTTGGTTTTCCCCATCACTGCTTTCCTCCATTTACTTCCTTCCAAATTTGTATTGCTGTTATCCCCTCTTTTCTCTCTCCCTCATTCTTGAAGGCTTGTACCTTAAAAAACAAACAAACCTTTACATAGTTCTGGTAGTTTTCAGGAGGGTGCATTATTGGATGTATGTGTTGAACCCTCCAACTTCCCGGGAAGTCCTGGTATCCACTGGTCACTTACATTTGAAGGTTGAAATTGCAAAGCCTCTTGCCCGTTTCTTCCCTGCCCTAAAGAACATGTGACCATCAGAAGCACAGTTGGAGTTTTAAAATTCTGCTGATTTCTGTAAGTGCAAAACTGATAGTGGTTCACATTTGAATGGGTGTTAGAGGGCATATATTTGATTCTTCTGTACAGTGCATGAATACTACCCGTCCAAACCCTTTTTTTGTGAAATTGAACATACATACTCAGCCCATGAAACATGAACAGATGTACAGTGTAGGGAATATGGTTGATTATTGTTATTTGTGGTAGTTATATTCTATAAAGTCACCTTGAACACTGAATTAGTGAATACTGAGTCCTTGCCCCTTGGGGAAATACATGGTTTGGTTCCTGTAAGCCTCTGGCTGGTCACCACATTTTTGTCAACTGATCAGTGCATAACCTTGTTTTATGTGTGTTTCTTGTAGATGTATATAGTGTTAATTGGTAAACATTGAACTCCAGGCCAGTAGCACACTAACCCTCCCTTGGGCGCAGCTGATCTCACAGATTCACCGCACACAAATGTTCAAATATCTCACAGTTAAGTATCGTGGCTCATTGCTTCCGTAGCTTCCCCTCTAACCGTAACCTATCGCCAGTCGTATCCGTGACTTAGTACAGTAAATGTGACTTAGTGCCGTATTTCATAGCAGCATCTTGTGTGCAGTGAATCTGTGAGATCAGTTGCGCCTGATGGAGGCTTAACTCATGCCTGAGTGAAGCTTATCTAACAATGCAAGGCACATCACAGCCTCCTTGCACTCAGGAACACTAGAACACTTCAGCACTACACTCGGAGGCCATTTTAAACAGCAAAGTCAACAAAAAGCACCAAAATGCAAAAAACATGGCACTAAATAGACCACGAAACAAGAAGGCAAAACACCATCTTGTTGGACCTCAGCTGGGAATGTGTGTGTTGGGTGACAGATTTTCTACAACTCTGCATGTGCATGCAAATGACTGCTGACCATGTGGGAGTATTGATTTGGGTTTACAAACAGATTTTAGTAGGCTAATTGACATGGATTCCACAAATAATAAGAATTAGCTGTAATTGTGAAGCAAATACCTGTGTAACCACCATCCACAAGAAATTGAACTTTATCAGCCCTTTCTCCCAGAAAGTTCATTCCACTTTAAGAAAGTTCTGATTTTAAAGGGTATTCTTATTGACCCCAAATCTGCCTCTGACCTTCATTTGATAGTCCTAAGTTCTGCTTCCGAAGTATCTTTTCTTCCCTTTGACTATTTGAAGATAATTATTCAAGATAAACATATTAAGTCTCAAAATTAGGCTTAACCTTCTCCATTCTCTGGGGTGTGCAACAAAGAATATGGGCTTCAGACCCTTTACCATCTGGGTCTTTTGATTTTTTCCTGGGCAACTTGGAGGTAATTAATGTCCCTTTTCATATATGGCCTCCAAGTTGCATGCAGCACTGCAGGATAGACATTGCTAATGTTAGACTGTAGGAATGAGAAGTCAGTAAAACAAGGACTACCATTTCCTTGGGTTTTACTCCTGATTCTATTTTGAAGTTTCATTGTTGTAGCCTATGGCAGATTCTCCATCAAGTCCTATTGTCTCTACGTTGGGCTTGTTGACTCAGTTTCCAGAAGTTTTTGTAGCTTTTCAGAGTCTGGGTTTTGTTCTAATATTCCCTGTACACTCAAGTAGTTGAACATCCGTTGGTTTTTTAGAAGTTTAGAATCTTTAGAAGTTTGGAGGTGCCTTTATGAGTCTCTCACTGTATCTTTGTTTTTGTTTCTTTCACCTGTTTATTCCTGGTTCCTTGCCTGTGCGTCTCTGTTTTTAAAGGATGTGTTTTAGCTTTATTATGCATCTCTGCCTGTCTAAAAAGAGAAAAAAAGTTGCTGCTTTCCTTTTTGCAATGAAGATCTTATTTCTCATTGAATTTTACGACTTGGTTTAATCCTGTGTTCCTTACTAGCTGAGTACAGTTAGCTGCTTTCATCTTTTCATTTATTCTTGGTTCATCAAATATTTATTGAACACACTGTGTGCCAGGTTCTGTGCATCTCCAGCATCTAGTAAAGATGAGTCAGATGCAACCTTGGAGAGGCTTAGTTAGGGAAGGAGGCATACTCCTAAATAATTACACTTGCAAGTATGTGGAATGAGAAGAGATACATGAGGATTACAGAGGAAAGGCACACTTCCAGGAAGTAGCTGAATCTTAAAGGATGGTTTGATTCCTTTAATTCCTCTGTATACACCTTTCTCCTCCCTGCTCTTCAGAGTAGTGCGATCCCTTAAGTGCTTTCCTCCCACCATTTGAATTAAGCACCACTGCTGTGGCCTGGTTGGTGGACCCGTTTTTGGTCTGTTGTTCAGCAAGGTATGCAGACCTGACTCTCCAGAGCCCAATTTTCTGATTCTGTCAGTGCATATTTAAAAAACTTCTCTTAATCCAGCCAACTAACTGATATGTTTGCTAAACCCATGCTCTGTCTAGAAGATTTCACCGGATCTCAATAGAATTTTCTTACAACCCTTTTGTTTCTACTATCAAAATCCTTTGCTGATTCTTACCTCCCCTGGCCTTTCTGCCACTCCAGTGCTGCCCCCCTTCCACTCTCTGAGGAGGCTGAAATACAAGGCGAAGGCATGGAACTGAATTGTGCATGAAGGAGCGCAATCAACAAGACCGGCAGCTCCATGACGTCTACCTGATTCCTGCTCTCCCTATCAGTTTCTTGAGCTTTGGCATTTCATTTACTTGCTGCCATAGTAACCAGGACTCCTGCCAATCTTTCTGTTTTCCCATCTTCTTTTATTCATCTGGAAGTGCATCTGGAGGGGGGATGGGAGGACAGAAATGGAAATTTCCCAGTAAAAGGATTGTGTGTTTTGGAACATCCTCAGAACAGCAAGCATGGGTACCTTAATTTTGGCATTGTTTCCAGCTGTTGAAATAATATTAACCACAAATAGTCACCTGTTGGGATTGTTGACTCTTCATTTCACATTCAGGGAGGGTTCCATTATTTCTGTGAGCAGAATGGAGCTTTCCTGATCCTTAAATTAGGTGGAGGAGATCATTGCTGAAAATCCTTTGTAAACTGCAGCTCATCCATCATTTATCTCTGAGGTGATGAGAACCCCAGCAGCTTCCTACCAGAATGTGGTTCTCACCTCTGTTCATACTTGGAGCTTTAAAAAATTCTAGTGCTCAGGATATTTTAATTCCCAGGCCAACTGAGTAGAAATATCTGAGGGTGAGACATGGGCATTTCATTTTTGGCACCTCATTTTTAAAGCTCCCAGATGATTCCAGGGTGCTCTAGATGAGTGCCTTGGTGGTTCTGCCTTTTTCCTTTGACTTGTCCAAATCATGAAAGGAATGGTTGGTTACATGTAGCTGAGCCCCCAAATTTGACCTGAAATGACATCTGAATGATCTTTGACTTGAGACCTCAGAAATAAGTGGATTAATTAAGGAGCAAAACTGTATTATGGTTGAATACACATTTACTGTTAACGGAGGCACATAGTAACGGACAGCTAGTAAACTCATTCAAAGTTGGATCTCATGTCATCAAGACTTCCTTCTTGCTCTGTGGGTTGGTTCTTTAAATTCATTTATGGCCTTTTGATACCAATGCTGATACTGATTTCTGAGCGTGCACTGGCTGCAGGGATCCCTTAGATGCCCACTGCATTTAAGGGAAGCCCAGTTGGTGACTTAAAGGCATTCCGACTACTGTGCAGCTCAAGTTCTTTTTTTTTTTTTTTTTTAGCTGAGCCATCCTGCCACCTGTTGGCAGCTCACGGCTGCTCAGCTCGGGCTGACTCGAACCGCTGTTGCTCAGAGCNAGCTCACGGCTGCTCAGCTCGGGCTGACTCGAACCGCTGTTGCTCAGAGCTCAAACTCTTGAGCGAGCTCTTAACCAACTGAGCCACTCAGCCGGCCCCACAGCAGCTCAAGTTCTTTTACTGGTCATCTGTTGCCTTTACATTTGCAAAGTCAGCCATGCTATCAACCATGACTCTGTTTTATTGTTTGTACTTTATTATTGCCATGGCATTAACCTGTGCTGGACTCAGCAGTCATTGTACTCTTGCTTGTCTGAATTTTTTTCTTACGTTCTCCTCTGGGTTCTTTTTATTTTCATCACTAACCCCAAAGAATATGTTTCCATATTAAGATTTCCCAGGTCTCAAGAATCTCAGCCTTGGTCTCATAGCTGTAGAACAGGCAAGCTCCTCTTGTTTTTCTGACCACCTTGGTTTCATTGGCCACTGCATTCTTAGGCCAGACTTGGCCTTGTCCCGTCACATCTCTTTGGTCTGCCCTGAGTCTAGGACCAGTGATTTCTGGGCTCCTGACTTCCAGATTCCAGTTTTTCCTCTGATTCCCAGGAGACAGAGCAGCTAGTTGTAATAGCTCATGGTGCTGGAAGTACAGCTTGCAAGGCGCTCTCAGTGACCACTGAAAACTGTCCATCTGTACCTCTCTGGTTCATTATATTATTAAATATTTACATGGACGTGGAGTCAGTGAGTGAGTTCTAAATGTTGAGGCATAGATTCAGTGCTTTAACACAGAATACATAAAGTACAGCATCTGTTGTAAGTAAGATAGCAATTGGCATAGATTTAGGGGAAGAAATTCTTAAAACTGAATTTGCCCAAAAAGAAATTTGTTTCTAAAACACCTTTTCATTGCTCATTGTAAGGGAAATCAGATAATAGCAAAGTATTAAAAAAAAAATAGACTACTCCTGTCATCATATTACCTAGGGAAAACTTAATAACATTTTGCCACATGTCCATCCACACTTTTTTCATGTATATGTACGTAATTAACATTTGCTTTTGGAAAAAGTGGTAGCTTGACCCTGCATGCTGATTCCTTTCTTTATTATTAAAGTATTTCCATGTCAGTATATAAAGATCAACATCCAGTTTTTTAGTGGCTGCACAGTACTTGTTCAATCAGTGAAAGTAATTTATTGAACCAGTCTTCTGTTAATGAACAACTGTGTTTCCATTTATTCACGATCCTTATAACTTTGCAGTATTTTCATAGCTAAATCCTTGTGCCATTATATGGCAGTTTTCTTAGAGTAAATTCCTAGAAGTGACTGGGATTGGAATTATGCACATTTTAAATTAATATATATTAATAAATTGCCCTTCAGAAAGTTGACATTTTTATCATCAATGTAGTTGAGTGAAGAAACTGAAATCTTAATGTTCGAGGCAAAAAATTGCTTTGAGTGGAAAAAAGCAGACACAGTGCCCACATGGATTCTACCCCAAATCTAAATTTCATCAAAATCTTCCTGTCCTTCTTCATTGTGTTAGTCCAGACCTCCTCTGAGAGCACCCTAACTGACCCTCCTTTCACCTCTCGAAGAGGTGAGGTGTTCCGCGTGGGGTCTGCTGAAGTCGGCCATCTCTGATGCACTAGTCAGAAGCAGTCGCTCCTCCCGAGTTCTTGTAGCACTGTTGCCTTTCGCTTCAATCTTGCCTGTGTTTCAACTTGCCTTTTATTAGTTACTTACATGTGTCTGTCTTCATATCTACAGCACGAATTTTTAAAGGGCAGGCTTTGTGTTTTACATCCCTGTAGCTACCCTTTTGAAGGTGGATTTCACAGTGAGCAACTTGGAAATACTTGTCTTGAGGAAGACACTTTGAGAGGAATGTTTCCAGGTAAATATTAGGTTGAGCCTTAAGAAATGGTTAATACATGACTGTTCTTGATTCCCCCAAATGTCAGTTTCATAGGTTCAACCTATACTTTGATTCCTACAGAATTTGGTTTTAAGCGATCATTCAGTTGTCACTCTCACTCCATGCCTCCTCTTTTACAACCGATTTGTACCGTTAGAATTATTTTAGAATTGTTTCCTGATAAAGATTTCTACATGTCCCCCTTAACTGTTTCTTATAAAGATTGTTTTGTAAATTAAATATTGTGTTCATGAGTGCTTTTCACTTAATACATACGTTAGCAACTCTTAAAGCTCTATCGTTTGACAGTTAAATGACCACTTGGTATGTCTGAACTGTGAATCTGCAGCACTTAATACAACATTAAAAAAAAATGAGGTATTTTTGTTTTTGCAGAGCACACAACAGTTTCCCACTGCATTGCAATGTTTGTTACTTTCCTAGTATACTTCATGTATGTTGGTGCCAGTCTCTCCCCATCCTCTCCCACACTTTTTAAGCCTGTTAAGTCTTTCTGCAGTAGTTATTCCATATTTTTAATAAATGGTTTATTAACTGTGATTCATGGGCAAAGTAATAGAGCAGTTAAGTTCTCAAAAAGAGTTTTCTGGGCTGGCTGAGTGGCGCGTTGGTTAGGAGTTGGCTTGCGACGCCAGCTCTGAGCAGCAGGGCCCTGGTTCAGATCCCACATGAGGGCCAGTGACACTGCGCCCTCTACAGCTAAGATGGTGATCAACAGCTTGACCTGGAGCTGGGCTGCCGTGAGTCGCTGGTAATGGCGTAGGCTGCAGGGGGGCTGGCCGGCAGCTGGCGTGCACTTTCGTGAGCTGCTGTGAGCTGCCCTGAGTGGCCGTCCAATGGCCAGCAAGCAACTGCCTCACCCAGGAAGAGTGCAATGATAATACCAACATGGGCCAGTGAAGCGACGTCCTCCACAACTAGAAAGAAGAGCAAAAGGACAGCAACTTGTCTGTTCCCCTTCCCTGGTCCCCCAACGCTGTTCCCCTCTCCCAGTTCCTTAATTAAAAAAATCTTAAAAAAATTTTTTCTATCTTGGGCCTTTAAAAAACCTTTAAAAGTTAACTTTTCTAGTTACCCACAAGTTATACAGTATATAATAGTCCATATAGGTGAATAATCATGTTCGAGCATGTGTTTATGTATCTACCTTTTTTCATTGTCCTTTCTGAATTCTAATTTTTAACACAGCTTCTGTGCTTAGAAAATTTTAATCCTTAATTACCTGGAGAACTGTATCTGTTTATTCAAATTTGGGGGGCAGAAGGGGTTCTGTTGAATCATAAAAATATTTTGTGAATCACTTCCCATGGAATCATTTTTAGATTTGGGCTTTGAGATGTCATTAGGCAGGGCTTGTGGCACTTACACATTTTGAGGTAGATGTTGTCCTCTCCATTTTTCCAATGTCTGCTAGTAACAACTGCCCTCAAAGCCTGTTCTATTGAAAGATAATCACAGATTTTCTGTTTTCAAGTTGTTTTGAGAATCCCAAGGTAGAATTTCCAGGGACATTGTCTATTTGGAAATGTATATTTCAAGGAAAATTTTTTAAGGAGATAAACCTTGGAATTAAGATTTAGCAAAGAATGAAAAAGGTTTTACATTTCCATTTTTATAGGTCTTGATGGGTTTCTGACCTGGCTTCACCTTCTTTCTCTAAATCCTACTTGTTCCTGGGAGTTGCACAACTCTCTGTAAAGTGAGAAAGGTGGGGTGTAGGGTGTTGTAGTGATAGTTGGGTGCACCTGAGGGCCACTGGCTCAAAATTCTTTGACAAAGAATCTTATTTACAAGATAATTTGTTGGTAAGTTAATTTTCTGGGGTGAAAATATGTTTAATTAGATTAAACATTGGCCATTGACCACTGGTGTGTTTATGATACTTGCATGAATCCTTAGCTTAAATAACCTTACTGAATGGGGATTTTATTTTGGGACAAGTAGAGATGTTCTTTGTTTTATTTTTCCCATCTCTTTGTTCTTGTGTTTATTAACTTTGCCAGTTAGAATCTCTAGAACTGCAGTTTTCAAAATGCGGCCTGAGGAGCCTGGGCTTCCCAGGGACCCGCTCAGGGGATCATCACAAAAGCAATAGTGAGTAATACAGCTGGAGCCTTAGTATAAATGCAGGCAGGCAACAGCACCAGACTTTACTTGTATTTAGTGTATGCAGTGTGATCAAAAACGGTGAATGCTCAAAAAAAGTTTATTGCAGTAAAAGACACATTGCCATTAATCCCCCTCAAAATAGTCCCCCTTGCTTCGAACACACTTATCCCATCGTTCTTGCCATTTTCTGAAGCAGCTCTGGAAGTCCTCTTTCGTGAGTGTCTTTAGTTGCTCTGTCATGGCTGCCTTGATGTCCTGAATCATTTTGACTTTGGGGAGGAGCCAGAAATTGCATGGTGCCAGGTCCGGTGAATAAGGTGGATGAGGACACACTGTAATGTTTTTTTTTTTTTTAATAAAGATTTTTATTGGGGAATTGGGGGGATGGGAACAGTGCTGGGGAATTGGGGAGGGGGAACAGACAAGTTGCTGTCGTTTTTTGTTCTTCAGTCTAGTTGTGGAAGATGTTGCTTCACTGGCCCAAGTTGGCACCACCATTGCGCTCTTCCCGGGCGAGGCAGATCAGTCACCGGCTTCTGGACGGCCGCTCACTGCGGCTGCTGGCCGCTCACGCTGGCTGCTGGCTACACACGGTAGCCCATGGCAACCCACTGCCACAGGGGCTGCAGCCTACGCCGTCGCCGGCGACTCATGGCAACCCAGCTCCAGGTTGAGCTGTTGTTCAGCATCTTAGCTGTGGAGGGCAGTGTCACTGGCCCTCATATGTGGGATCCGAACCGGGGCCCTCTGGTGTCCCAAGCCAGTTCTTAACCATTGCGCCACTCGGCCGGCCCAACACACTGTAATGTTTTTATTTGACAGAAATTTCTTTACCAGAAGTGATGTGTGACACGGAGCCTTTCCGTTGTGATCACAAAATACGGCAAATCCTGCTGCCGAGTGCCATCCAACGGAAAGGCAGGGATCTTCAATACGGGAAGTAGTGCGTCAAACCTTAATAGCAGTGTGTGACAAGTTTCAACTTGTTCTGTACAGTCAGTCGGGTGTGAGCTACGGTTGAGAGGTGTGTTTTAAAGTGTGCTGTAAATCATGGATCATGAACAGTGCTTTAACATAAAATGAGCAAACAGTTTCATCTTCCATCATGACAACACCCTGTGACAACACACATCACTTCTGGTACAACAGTGTATCTGGTGTAATTTCAGATCTGCCTTTAGCATGAAAGCAACCAGAGACACTATGTAATTGCCTGAGCCTGCTGTGTTCCTATAAAACTTTATTTACAAAAACAGGTATTGAGCCAGATTTGGCCCACAGGCCCTGGTTTGCTGACTCCTGATTTATAGTAATGAGGTCAGTTATATGGGACAAGTTAAGCTCCCTAATAAACAAGAAATATTTTTACCCCATCTTTATCTTTCTTTTTAAATTTTTGGGTAATTTGAAATTGTAGTGAAATGAATGTGTCTACTCATGCAGTATACAGTTTGACCTTAATATACCAAAGTCAAACAAAATGTGTTTTGATATTTTCCTAGGTTACATTCTTGTTAGGTAGCTTTACCCTTTTTTGGACAGAAGAAAATCTTTTATTTCACAAGCTCTTATTTCAGAAGAGGGTGCTCCATGTTTCATACTGTAAACACTTGAGTTGGAATTTAAATAAGACCAGAGGTGTTGAGATATATTCCTTTTTAATCAGGCAAAACTGAGATTAAAATGAATGATTTGGGTAGCTAATCAGAAGACTAATAACCAAAGTTTTGTGTGTGTGTTTTTTTTTTTAATCTTACCCATTCTTTATTTGGATAGACTGTTCACCCATATTATCATAAGTTAATTGATGTAATACCAGGTCAAGAAATAGCATTTTAATGGAATGAAATATTACCCTGCTGCTAGTAATGAGGCTTCTGCAAAAATATAGAAATGTCTGTGAACTAATGAGGTGTGAGAAGAATGTAGTCTCCATGTTGATTAGAACTATATGAAAATGTGTTTATGTAAAGTCATAAGAAGTTGCCACAGACTTTTCACCTAGTTAGTGTTAATGCAAAGAGATCTTGGCCCCTATTTTTATTGTTTGCAGGAAATTTGTTTTATTATAAAATTGGTTAAATATATAAACAAACATAATTTTCAATAGGCATTTTTAAAATCCCTTGTGGACTACAATATGAAATGAAAATAAAAATGTTATTTCTAAACTTTCTTAGTGCATTCCCAGCATTTTAGCAGTATTCTTCAGAAAGAAAATTTACAGGAATAGTGGAATTTCTTTGGTTACCAGAATACACTCTTAAAATTGTTCGGCAATTTTCATTTGATCCAAAATGAGCCACCAGAAGGTAGCCTTTCTTTAGTTCACGCCTGCACTGCAACCTCTCTTTACTTGCATCCCATCACTTATGTCTTTGAGGAGACATGTCCTTTTTCCTTTCCAAGGTGTCCTCTGACCTCCTCTCCCTGTCTTTGCGTTGTCACTGTTCGTTTTCCTTGTATCGGGCTCTTTTACATGTTAGCTTCCATGTAACCTGAAAGTCATGGCATCTCTCAAGAGGCCCAATTTTCAAATATGTAAACCTTTGCACTTTTTTTTTTATTTGGTGAAGATTAAATATGTAACAATAAAACATTAGACCAACGTTGGGCATATAGTAATTACACAATAAGTCAATAGCTGTCGTTGTTTAAAACATCTTACATTTTACCCTCTGGACCGGTTCACTCCCCTTTAACTACTAACTTGCTCGTGTTTTCTCTCTCCAAAAATACTGTACTTTGTTCAAACTTATCTGCCCCTCAAGTTCTGGTGCTTTCTCTTTGTCTTCATTGCTATCAAATCTCTATCATGGAAACTTTTGCAGCCGAGCTTCTAGCCCCATCTATCTTGCTAAGTGACCATGCAGCCACCATAGTGTGGCTCTGCCTTCATCTCCATCCTCTACCCTGTCATTGTGGGAACTGCCCCTCTCCTTAGTGTCTGTGACAGGACATGCCTGGTCTTCCTTGTGCTGCTGTGCCTTTCCTATTTGCTCCTCTGACTTTGAGTCCTCTTGTCAGCCCCCAAATGTTAGTGTTCCCCAAGGTTCTGTTGTTCATCTCTTTCCTGCCCCCTCCCACAGTGGTCTCCTCCTGGGGCTTCAGGTAGCCCCCCCCCGCCGTGTGCGTTCTAACCCGCCGTATTGTTTTAAGCTTAAGGTTTACACCTTGAGAAGTAAACCTAGAGGAGCTGTGGGCATCTCAGGCTTGGCATGTCCTAAGCCAAAGTCATCTGTTGCTGTCTTCGGCCAGCGTCTTCAGCTTTCCCTGTAGCTGTTCGTAACAGTACCATTCTCTCGGCTGCCCAGTTTGGTGCCCTCGTGTGCCATGCCTCTCCCTTACTCTCCACATCCATTAGTTACATTTTGTCAGGTGTGCCCTTGTAAAGCATCTTCCAAACTTACTTTTATGTGTACATACACAAAGAGAGGCTTCTGGAAAGATATCCACCAAAATGTGTAAAGCCTTTTATCTCTGGGTGATGGGATTTTATGTTGCTTGAATTTTGTTTTTTGTAACAGGCATTTATTATTTATATTCTTGTACCCAACCTGTAGTCTCCTTTCCCAGCCCTCCCTTGACCTGAACTTCATCCAGTGGGACTCCTAGCCATTTCCTCATGTCACTCATCCTTTCTTGCCTTTGCTCCTTGACTCAGTGCCTGGTTCACTTGTTCTTTGCATCTCCCGTTGTCATTTTTCAGGGCTTCTGTCAAGTACGCTTTCATTCATGAAACCCATCTCCCAGCTGCATGTGCTTTCTCCTTCATGAGCCCTCTGGTCCCTGTCTTCTTACATGGGTTTTTGTGTTAATTCCTTTATTAGATTGTAAGCTCCGTGAGGGCAGAGATTGGGTCTTACTCATTCTCTCCCCTTTTTGGTTACCATCTCCCAGTTTTTCTTTGGAGGATAACCCCTTTTCCCACTGGCTTTGATTTTGGCGGGATGGTCAAAGTGTCCTGCCAAGAGGATGCCCTTTCTCTGGAGTTTGAATTTTGAGTCATGGGCTACATGGACTGACAGTGATTGGCGCTGACTCCTCCTGGCCCGGGAGCCCTGAAGAAGCTGCTCATTAGTTCCTGCCTCCCAGATCCCTGGAGCTGCCCTGGTCCCTGAACTCTCCGCAGCCGGGCTCTTCTGGTTTCCCTTCGTATCTGTGAGCTATCTCATATCCTTACGATAAATGTCCATTTCTCTCTCTGTCTCTCCCTCCCTCCCTCTCTCTTTCTCTCTCTTTTTAATTTTAAGATAGCCAAAGACAGTTTCTCTTGCTTTTACTCCAAGATTTCTACCAATAGAGCTGTTGTGATTAGAACTGACCAGACTTAATCATTCTAGTTCTTATATTGATTCTGATGTGTCTTTTTCTTCTTTTTAAAAACAAAAACAAAAAAACCAGCCAGAGACCGCTGCTGCTTTGAAACGGACGATAGAAGCCCTGTTGGACAGAGGGGCCATAGTGAGGAACTTGGAAAACCTGGGTGAACAAGCACTTCCGTACAAGATGTCCGCCCACAGTCAGCGGCATAATAGAGGAGGGTAAGTTTCCTAATCACTTGAAAAATGTCTTTCATCGGCTCGGTAAAGAATACTGTTTAATTCATCTTAGAAATTATTATAATTTCACAGTCAGATTCCTGTTGTGCTGGGCCGTGTCCAGGTACATATCCTAGCCATGCTGTTTTGCAAACGGGAGGCAGTTATGTTGGCCTGCAACAAGCTGTAATGAGAGTACAAGAACAGGTCATGCCAGGAGCAACAGGTCTATAAGCTTTTGATTGTCGGAAACTTCTTCTGTCTAAGCATTGTTTTCCCCGCATTTCTTTAAAATGCCTTGAAAACACTTCAGTGAGCAATGTGTTGTTCACATACTCAGTGCATCCTTTGTAAATATGGAGGTTGCAGACAGCAAGCAAAATGTACTTCTTATGACTAATGTATATAACCAGAGCCTAGCCCACGATAGAAAAATGCTTTTACCTACTCAGCCAGTAATCACAATTTTCTATAATGGAATTTTTCTCTCATAGTATATAGCAACTGCTTTAAACATTTGTCAAGGATTTGATTTTATTGTAATAACTGTCCCTTGTATAGATTTTTTGACACCAATTTGTTGAGTTGATATGAAGCTTCTCTAAGCCCTGATGGTGGTTTTTTTATGCTTATGGTTTCTGGTTTGGAGGAAGAATCATCTCCTAGTGTTGGGTTTCCTGGAAGCAGGTGATGGAGAAGAAAGGGAGTCAGCTTTTAGCATAGTGGAAAGGGTCCAGGAGTAGAATACTCGATTCTCCCTCTGGGGCTCACCAGCTAGCTGTGTGGCCTTGAGCACCTAAGTCATTTAGCGTCTCTGATTCCTGCATCCTGGGATACTGAACTCAGGTGGCTGTTCTCCCGTCTACGTTGTCACAGTGATCAAATGAGGGAATCTCTGCGGACAGTCCTGGGTGCTGCTTTTAGTCACATGGAGCTAGTGGTCTTGTGCTGGTGTAGGACATGTGACAGGTCCAAGTGGAGCCTCACAGCAAGGCTTTCTTACTGCATTGAAACCTTCGGCCAAGATGTGGCACATACTGCAAATTTCACCTTTTGATTGCTTCACCTTGTTTTGTGCTAGTGTTCAGCTTCTTGAGAACACCTCTGAAGAGAGTGCCTGAGGCGTTGCTAGGCAACATGAAATGCACAGTGGCTATTCCTCTTCCGCAATCATTGTAACAGTGAGGGATGAAGATTGTGTGGATAACATTAAAAAAAAAACAAAAAAACTTAACCACAAAGGGGTTTGGTTTAAACAGCACGGCTACTAATCCTTTTGCCGTTGTGTTTAAAGAGGAGCATATAAAATTTGCCCAAGAATTATTAGCCAGGCTCTCTGATGGAAGGCACTGACCAGGGGGAGACAGCAGTTTCCTCATACCTGTGCTTTCAGGGGTGTACAGTAGGAGCCCTTTCTTCTGCCATTTTTCCTAGTAGAGGATCTGCCTTGGTTGAGAGTTGGTGTGACCAGTGTTCTAGAATTTGCCGTTCTCACAAGTGGCTGGGTAATGCTGAGGCTTCTGTCTGAGGACCACGCTTTGAGAACCACTGTATTGACTGACTTAGCGTTAAGGCCTCTGTGTACAGTACTGGGGTTGGGTGGTGCTGTTTCTCTTTTATGGATGGAACAAGTTCAGATCCTGGAAAAACTCGCCTGGAACTAAGCCAGAACCTCTGACAACACCCGCCTTACATTCCGGATTCCTGACAAGGTGCATGTGCCCAAGGGCTGTGTTGCAGTCACTTCCTTCATTTATATTGAAGGATTTTCTTTCTGTTCTTTTTTACAGCAACACTCTAAGTGTGTTGTGTATGTGTATTATATAGAAACACGAGGGTGGTGCCCAGCCCCAGTTGGGAAGTTCCTGTGTGAAGCTTGTTTTTCTGGGACAAATTAATGTCTGGTATTTATTTGTTTAAGGTAATGTTTTCCAAAATGTGGTTCTGAAACACTAGTTATACAGGTATGCTCCACCAAAATATGGTGGGGGGTGGGGGGGTGGGATGATCAGTGAGTTGTGGGAAGCTTTGCGTGATCTAATCCCTTCTAGAAAGTCACAGCACACATTAGCGAAATGACTAGAAGCCCTGCAATCCATGCCTTTGTTTATCCATTGTATTTGACCTTTACCTTTTATTGTTTTTACCTTCATTAGTATTCTTCACCATGACTTTTGGTGGATGAGGAGGAGATGAGAGGCTAGTGTAGTGTGGAGTTACCTGGATGAAGATTTAGATTTACATTGGTGTCAGATGTCTGCAGTGTGGGCTTACGGTAGCCTGCTGTCCTCTTGGCTTCGTCCAGCCCTCCCCTGGTCACCGATCCCAGCGACATTTGTACCAGGCATTTTGTTCATTTGGCAACTTCTTTATGGACACTGCATACAGCCACAGAAGGCACTGCAGATGTGTATTAAGCAGATTATGTGCCAGGGTGTGTGGGGTGCTGAGATGGCTCACTTTTATGAAATGATTACAAAGAAATAGAGTAGGCTTGTCTGTTACTTGTTTGTTAGCATTCAAAAGTTGTGAGCTCTTTCTGAACAGCCCTGGAGGCCATGACATGTTCCCTGTAGTTTTGGTGCGGCGCTGATTTGAATCCTGAGGCTGGTGGGTGAGAGCCAGTTTTTTAGCTGGCTGATGAGTGAACCTAGATGCCCTCTGAGAATCCACATTGCACTGTGGTGCTGTTGGTAATCTATGTTTGTTGCTTTTACACTTTATGGGATGAAATTGTATGTCCTAGTGGTATTCCTAAGTCTCAGGATGGTTCTTGTGATTGTTGTGGTTGCTAATCCCAAGGAGTTTTCAGTTGAACCAGGGATGTGCCTGCCTGTGGCTAACCGAGGCACCAGCCAAGGGGTGGAGGGGCAGGGGCCCAGCACAGCAGGTTTACCTGGCCCAGGCTGACAAGCAGGCATCTCTGTTACAGTTACTTCCATCCTGTTGGGTGATTACATTTACCATTCTCCTATCCTCACCTCCTTTTCCCAAATCCATACCCCCGCTACACACATGCCAACTAGTCCTGAAAGAAAAATGAGGGGAAAGTGCTTAGGTAGGAGAAATCCTACTTTAGGGTTTTCTGGGAAGGAAGAAGAGGTGGTATCTGGTGTTTATTATATCAAGTCTACTTATATAGTTAATGCCAAAAAAAAAATCATTGTAGTACAGTCGTTACAGTCCAAATATTAATTTGGGCAGTCCCCACTTTAGAAACGGGTTACATTCCAGAAACTTGTCTGTGAGTCTGTTGTCTGCCTGGGAACCTATTTTCCCATTGGAACAACTTGACGGTTAGGCTCTCAGGCTGATCCACAGAGCTTATTTCACTCATAATCTCTGAGAGTCAGTAGAATTGGACGAGTCATTTATGTGTGGCTGAGCACCATTTTAAAACTTTTTTAAAATGCTGCTCTGCGTTCCACCTGGCAACAGAGTGGAGCAGGGTCAGGTCACCTGTATCAGCGACGGGCACAATATCTCAGACACCTGTAATGTAAGACTGTTTTTCCAGGGGAAGTCATTCCCATGTCAGTTGTCCCCCCAGATGATGTGAGCTGAGGACCAGGCAGGAGTTGACCAGATGCCCCTGTTGCTGTTTGGGCCCTGTTGGGGTGCTTGGGAAGCTTGGGTCGTCCGGGCCAGCTTTCCAGATGGAGGCTCCCACCTGTTGTCTCCAAGCCGTGTCTGGAAACTACTGCTGCCTGACTCGGAGCTGGGGCACCCTAGGAGGCCTGGGGCCATTCTTGGCTCTGGATTTGCTTTGGTCTCTTGGCGGCCCCCTAGATTTTTTTCTGCTTTGTACCTTCACATGTCACCTTGATACCTTCATCAAATCTGGGAAAGGCAAGGTGGCTGTGGTGGAATGTTCTTACTGTATTCCTCAGAGGCGAAAAGGGGCGATGTCACATACGCAGAAGGGAGCAGTGAGAGGAGATGCCCATGTAGACGCTGGCTAAAGAGGGACAGGTGTTGTGCTGACCTGTAGCTGGCACCCTCCGCCAGCACCACTGCAGTCTTTCTCCTGAGCTGCACATACGAGGAGGGCTCTCTTTCCACTAGATGGGGCTGGACTGAGCCAGAGTGATTTCTGGTGCCAGAGGGGGAGCTGAAGAAGAATCTGGTCTGTATTTCAGCGATGGGCTTGCACGTGTTTGTAAAAGGATGCCTGCGACCAGGTCTGATTTTACTGCAGTGAGATTGAGCTGACTTTGAATGTGTCTGCTGTAAGAACTGTTTAAGCAGCGAAGCAGGGTTTTCTTGCCTGTTTCTTTGTCCAGTCTCATCCGCTTTAAAATGTGCATAGGTGCTCATAGCAAGGATCTGCTGGCCTACATATAAGATGCCCTTCTGTTTACGGGTAAGCAGAAGGATAAAAATAACTGGCTCTATGGTGAATCAGTGGAATTTTACTGACTTGTTCCCCAAATGTGTCTGCAGCTTACTCCAAGAGAGCTGGCATCCTCTCTAGAGGAGATTGATTCTCCGCTGTAGTTTTCCCGTTAGCTAACATTTCCATGTTCTCGTGCTTTCCTGCCAGCATGAAGTCCAGGCCAGCACCCTGACCCTCTTCTTGTGTCTAGGTACTCCACAGTGGGCTTTCAGGGCAGGGCTGCAGTGGCCTGGGAGCTTTCTGTTTAGTGGCGGCGTCCCAAGATTTGTAAAGATTCTGCAGCAGCTTCTGTGGCCTTTAAAGTGTATGAGACCCAACAGATACAAAACGAAATGGGACTTTTCTGTGCAGATGGTGTCTTGGCTTTAAGGTGAGTGATTCGCTGTCTCAGTGAAGCTTGAATTCAGCAAGGTTTGACCGATAACAGTCTAGGAACTGGCATTCAGACGGATCTGTTTCCTATCTTCAGAAAGCCTCCAGGAGGCTCCATGGCTTCAAATCCCTCCCACCCCCTGCCCCTCCCCCACTGAGCCACTGAGCGCTTCAGTGGAAATTTCCACTTGTCTGCTAGGGGGAAGGGGAGGCTAAGTGAGTGTGTGACTGTGTTTGAGAGAGACACAGACAAAGAATTGAACTCAGATTCAGGCAAGCGCTTTTTATGGAAAACTTGTAAATACAGGCTTAAGACAGAAGTGAAATGAACAAATAACAACCTTTACCTTTAGGAACACTGCAAGAAAACACATTTCCCCCCTGAACACCTCCCTGGTGGGAGCTTGCAGGGGGTGGGGCTGGCAGCCCCGGGCAGTGTCAGAAGCTGACTTGAGTGGACTGGGGGCGAGGACCCTGGGGAGGAGGAGTGGGGAGGACACTGACAGCTGCTGGCCCCCTCGTGAAACTGCTGCTGTGGGTGGAGCGACCATGGTGGCTTCCTTTTCTCTGCTAGGGAAGCCATTTCTCTGGGTCTTCTCAGATCTCTGTGGGCTTTTAGTCATGGTAGCGGAGAGTTTGGTATTGTGAGTGTCTTAAGAAATACAAAGGAGGGTAAATTAACACCTTGAAGACGACATGGGCAGGTACTACCTGTGAAATACCAATAGTTCACTGTTTTTCCAACTTTTGAACATGAGAATCCGTGCTGAGAAATGCATTACTGCAATGAAACTTTTTTTTGGTCATTTCTCTCCTTGCTGAGGGTATCTGTCTCTTTACTTCCCTTCTGCGGAGTTGATGCTGCATAAAAATTAACTGCTTTTCTTTAGAAAAGAGAGCTGCTTGGGTAAAGCTGATTTCTACCTTGTAGGTGAAATGATTCCATAATTAAACCCACACATGGGGAAACACACCTGTAAATGTAAACACTGCTGGGCCTGGTGATGCTGACATCGACCTGGCTACCTGGTGTGCAGGACCAGCTCACTGGTGCTGCTGAGCACATATTGGGATTGTATAATAGATTAGATTTTAGATTGCTAAGCTGGGTATTTCCAAAAATGATCTGTCCATTTATTGATCTATCATTGATTATAGTGTAAAAGTAGAGAATGGAAAACTGGCCATTTGGAGAACTTTATTTTTGTTTTCTTACTGGGATGTCAACTTTTGGGTATGTGTCAGTAGTTGTAGTCATAATTCTAAATGTTTCTCTTGAATAAGGAGCTTACTGGGAGGATGGAGAAAAGAGAGTCCACATGTGTTACGACTTTGGTCTTCCGTCTTGATGCTGCCCAGCTTGGTGAGGGACGAAGCAGACATTGATGTTTCACTGTGGTCATCGAATCCTCTTGATCTTTCCCTGTCTGAGGAGGAGGAAGGTGGGGCCGAAAGGGCTCTCAGATTCCTCGGGAGGCACTGAGCCCCTTTTTTTGCCCCTTCCCTTGAACAGCAGCTCATCTGAATTTCAGAATGGCTTCTCCATGGCAACCTTCAGCAGGATGCAGGGAGTGGGTATCAAGGAAGGTGAGGGTCCTTTTTTAACCTGACTCCCGTTTTTACAGGTCTGTTAAGGATCTGTGCTGTCGTGGGAAAGGGAGCCTTGCAGGCCTCAGAAGCTGCTCACACCCGCAGTTGCCAGTGGGTTTCCAGGCCTCACCTTCTTCATGTGTGAACATGGAAATGTAGGGCTGCCCTCGCTGCTCTCTCTCATGTCTGTAATATGGAGTCTCATTGTCACCTCTCAGGTCATGTGTAGTCAGAAAAGCCCAGCAGCCAGGGGCTGGGTGTCCGCGAGCGCCGCGGCATTCCCAGTCTCCTGCGGACTGGGAGACGTGTGGAAGCAGCGGAAGCCCAGGTTTCTGCTGTCATAGCACAGCAGCCGTGTGACTTCTCTCCCCAGCTGTCTCAGTGTTCCAGGAGGCAAGCCATGTACACCTCCTTCTGAGGATTGCCCACAGTAGATGTTCATTGATCAGTTAAGTTTCCCCAAGATAAGTAGGTGAGACCAAAGAATATATACTGGCAGCAACTAGGGATTGGTCATGGTCCTTTCTGTGTGGGGAAGCCATGATGGATTGTTGGCCTGTGTGCTTGGGCCACTAAGGCAGATGGAGGTTGACTTTGTTCTGGACTTCAGCTTGGCTCCCTCATGGTGGGAGAGACATCTTGGTGTCCTGGGAGGGAGGTGGGGAGGCAGGAAGGTCAGCTGTCCACCGGGAGTGTGAGTACACTAAGAGCTGCCCTCCTCTGAGCCTTCTTCTCCCCATCTGTTTTGGTGGTGTTTTCTTTTTGTGGAAATTTCCATGGTGTAATAAGGAGCATGGGGTGGAAGCAGTCTTCGCCCACATGAGCCCCAGGCACAGATCAGCAGGGTGATAAGTGTGAAGTGACTGTCACAGCTGTGGGTGTGGGCACAAACTCATTTGCATTTTGGCCATCTCTCTGTTAGGGCTTAGTTGCTAGAGCAGTGTTAGACTGGTGGAGGGAAGGTAGAGGAGGTCACAGAGAGTAAAAGCTAGAGGGGTTTGGGGCGTAACCGGAGCCTCCGGAAGACACGCTTAGGGTTTCCAGGCCTTTTGCTAGGACTTCTCTCCCTTGAGAAGCCTCCAAAATGCTGGCTGCTTGGTTGCTGGTAGCAAGGGATGTGGTTGGCAGAGTGGGGCACTGTGGGGCCTGGAGTCTGGTGCCTCCCGCTCTGTGACCTGGAGCCGAGCAGTTCCCTCATACGCGGCATGAAGGGTGGACTGCAGTGTCTTCAGTCCTCACCAGCATTTCTGTTCTGTGATTCTGGAACCCATTGGGCCCAAAGCTGCCTGGGGCTTCTTGTGTCCTGGAGTCAAAAGACCGTTCAGTTACAGTCCTGGCTGTGGCCATTTAGGAGCTGAGTGACCGTGAGCTGCTGACTTAGCCGTTACAAAATTCAGAGGCAATGTGTAGGAAATGCTCTGAAAAGTACTCGACAATTAAGTTCGTGAACTTGTTGCAATGATATTGCTAACCTTTTTTGATATCAGAGGGATGATTCATTATGAATTTGCACCAACTGGACAAACAGTTAACCAACTTTACTATTTGGAAGTGTTGAAAAGGCTGCGTGAGAAAGTTAGGCGACCTGAACTTTTCGCCCACAATTCATGGCTCTTGCATCTGGCCCCCAGTGACTTCTTTCTTTACCCAAAGATAAAGGAAATATTGAAAGGAAGACATTTTGATGACATTCAGGACATCAAGGGTAATACGACGACAGCTCTGATGGCCATTCCAGAAAAAGAGTTCCAAAATTGCTTTGATAGGTGGACTAGGTGCTGGTATCGGTGCATAGCTTCCCAAGGGGAGTACTTCAAAGGTGTCCATAGTGATATTCAGCAGTGAGGTAGGTAGCACTTTCTCTAGGGTGAGTTCGCCAACTTAATTGTCCAACCGCACATGTGCATACAGAGGGTGCCAAAAAAACGTATACACATTATAAGAAAGGAAAGCTGTATTAAAATTGTAATCCTCAGTATACTCATATACCTATAGCAAAAGATGAATACAAGTCACGTTTGACTTCTGCAATTACAAGAGGTGCTCAAAGTGGTTATTGTCAGCGTCCAGACACTTTTGATTACAGCGAACTACTGCTTGAGCAATGCTGACCAAAGTGTCCACTTGTATACAGTTTTTTGGCACCCCCGGTGGATGTATATATATACACATATATGTGTGTGTGTGTGTGTGTGTGTGTATATATGTATATATATATGCGTATGTGTGTGTATGTATACACACACACACCATGAAATCACCATAATCAAGGAATGAATCGGTTACCCCCAGTTTTCTCCTGTCTCGTGATTTGTCCCTCCACTTGTCCCCAATCTCTAGCAACCACTGATCTGGTTTCTTTCACTATAGGTTAGTTTTATGTTTTCTAAAATCTTACTTAGATAGAATCAGGCAGTATGTACTCTTTGACTGTAGTTTCTTTTACTCAGTAAAATTACTATGAGATTTATCAATAGTATGTATCAATGTTTCTTTTTATTGCTGAGTAGTATGCCATTTATGGATATACCAGCTTGCTTACCAGTTTCTGTGTTGATAGATATTTATGGTGTTTTCAGTTTGGAGTTGTTAGAAGGAAAGCTGTTACCGTATTTCCCCATATATAAGACTCACCCTTTTTCGAAAAATTTGGGGTCTAAAAACTGGGTGCGTCTTATACCGTGATTGTAGATTTTTTTACTTGCATTTCCCGCAAGTGATGAGGAATTGTATGAATTTTATGATGAATAAAACTTTAGTTCAATAACTTTATGTAATACATTTTTTTCACATTTCGGGCCCCAAAATTAAGGTGTGTCTTATACATGGGAGCGTCTTACACATGGGGAAATACGGTAAGTACATTCAAGTACAAGTTGTTGTATGGACATATGCTTTTTAATTTTCTTAGGGAAATACCTAGGGGTGTTTCCTTGATCATAATGGCAGGGGTATGTTTGACTTTTTAAAATGTTAAATTGTTTTCCAAAGTGGTTTCATCATTTTGCATTCCCACTGGTAGTGTATGAGAGTGCCAGTTGCTCTCCATTCTCACCAACACTTGGCATAGTTAGTTGTGTTAATTTAACCATTCTAATAAGTATCTCTTTGTGGTTTTAATCTGCATTTCTCTAATGGCTAATGGTATTAAGCATCTTTTCATGTTTTCCTTCACCATTCTATATCCTGGGTGAAATGCTTGTTCAAATCTTATATCCATTTTTTTAAAAATTGGGTGTTTTTTTTTTAATTAAAATTTGAGAGTTCTTTATATTCTAGGAACAAGTCCTTTATCAGACATGTGATTTCTAGATCCTGGTTTGGGGCTTGTCTTTGATTATCTTAACAGTATCTTTCAAAAAGCAGTGTTTAATTTTGATGAAGTGTAGTTTTTGAATTTTTTTCTTTTATGGATTGTGCTTTTGTGTCATATTTAAGGAATCTTTGCTTAATCCAAGGTCACAGAGGGTCTCTTTTGTGTTTCTTCTAGTTTTATAGCTTTATGTTTTATGTTTAGATCCGTGTTCCATTTTGAATTAACTTTTGTATATGGTGCAAGTGTGGCCCACTGTTTATTTTTTTGCATGTGGATATTGAATTTTTCCAGCACCATTTGTTTGAAGGACATATACTGCCTTTGCATCTTTGTCTAAAATCATTTGTACTTATATGTATGGATTTATTTATGGACTCTTTATTCTATCTTATTGTGTACAATATTATATCTTTATATGAACAATATTATATCTTTATATGAACACCATATTGTCTTGATTACCATAGCTTTATAAAAAGTTTTGAAATCTGGTAGCGTTAGTTCTTCCAACTATATTCTTTATTATTTTGGTATTCTAGGTCCTTTGAATTTCCTTCCATATGAACTTTAGAATCAGTTTGTCAATTTCTAACAAAAAAAGTGTGCTGTGATTTTGATTGGGATTCTTTTGAATCTGTAGATTAATTTGGGAGAATTGACATCTAAATAAACTTGAATCTTCCTATCCATGAATAAGGTATACTTCTCCATTTATGTAGACTTTGTTTAATTTCATTTCAGCAGTGGTTCGTAGTTTTTAGTGTACAGGTCTTGCACATCTTTTGTCAGATTTATCCCTAAGTATTCCATATTTATTGCTAGTATATAGAAATACAGTTGTTTGTTTGTTTGTTTGTTTGGTATATTAATCTTGTATCTTACAACCTTGCTAAAGTCACTTACTAGTTCTAGTATCTTTTTTATAAATTTCTTCAGACCCTTTTATATAACCAATTATGATATCTCCAAATAAAATTTTATTTCTTCCTTACCAACCCAGATGCCTTTTATTTCTTTTTTTCTTGCCTTATTGAACTGGCAAGAACCACCAGTAAAATGTTGAAATGGTGATAGCAGACATCCTTGTTTGTTCCCAGTCTTAAAGGGGAAAGCATCCAAACTTTCATCAGTTAGTATGATGTCAGTCATAGGTGTTTCAAAGATACCCTTCATAAGGTTGAAGAAGACCCCTTCTGTCCCTAGTTTGCTGAGAGTTTTTATCAGGAATGGATATGGAATTTTGTTAAATGCTCTTTTTTTACACCTCTTGGAATGATCACATGGTTTTTCTTTTTTAGTTTGTTAATATAGTAATTTACATTAATTGATTTTCAAATGTTAAACCAATCTTGTGTTCTTTGGGTAAATGCTACTTGGTCATGATGTATTGTCCTTTTTATACATTATAGTCGTCGGTTTGCTAAAATTTGTTTAGGATTTTTTTGTTAATCTTATGAGGATATTGATTTTTAAATTTTTCTTGCAATATCTTTGGTATTGGTATCAGGATAATGTTGGCCTTATAGAACAAGTTGAGAAGTGTATTCCTATTTGAACCAGTTTGTATCAGAATTGGTATTTTTTCTTTAAATGTTTGGTAGAATTTACCAGTGAAGCTATTTGGGTCTGTATATTTTTTGTGTGAAGGTTCTTAATTACAAATTTAATTTCTTTAATAGATCTAGGGCTATTCAGGTTATCTGTTTCTTCTTGAGTGAGTTTTGGTAGTTTGTATTTTTCAAGGAATTTCAGCGATGTTGTCAAATTTATTGCAAAAATTTTAATGGTCTGACCTTTTAATATCTGTAGAATTTGTAGTCATTTTACCTCTCTTATTCCCTAATATTGATCATTTGTTTCTTATCTCCTTTTTACTGATCAGGCTGACTAGAGGTATATCAATTTTATTGATCTTCTCAAGTGAACTAGTATTGCGTTTCATTGATCTTATTGTTTCCTTGTTCAGGGATTTCTGCTCTGATCTTGATCGTTTTCCTTCCTTCCTTCCTTCCTTCCCTCCCTCCCTCCCTCCCTCTCTTTTCCCCTTCCTCCCCCTCCCTCCTCCGTCCCTTCCTCCCTCCCTTCCTTTTTTGTCTTTGCATTTAATTTGCACTTCCTTTTTCCAGTTTTGTAGGTGGAAGCTGAAATCATTAATGGGAGTTCTTTCTTTTTTTCTTACGTAGGCGTTTAGTGCTATAAATTTCCTGCTATGTGCTGCTTTAGTGGCATACCCCAATTTTGATATGTTGTTTTCATTTTTACTCAATTCAGAGTACTTTGTAATTTCCCTTTTGATTTCTTCTTTGACCCATAAGTTATTTAGACATATATTTAGTTTCCAAGTATTGGGGGATTTTCCAAATACTTTCTGTGTTGCTGGACTCTCTTTAGATTTATTGAGACTTGTTTTATGGCCCAGTTTTATGGTAAGTGTTCTCTGCATTTGAGAACAATGTGTATCCTGCTGTTGTTGGGTGGAGGGTTCTAGAAATGTCAGATCCAGATGGTTGACAGCGATATTCACTTTTTCTGTGTTTTCGCTGATTTTCTGTATACTAGTTTTATCAATTACTGAGAGGAATGTTAAAAGTCTCCAATTATGATTGTGGATTTGTCTATTCCTCTTTTCAGTTCTGTTAGTTTTTACCTGCTGCCTGTTTAAGCTGTGTTATCTGCTACATGCACATTTAGGGCTCTTATGTCCTCTTGGTGAACCCATGGTTGCGTATTCTCTTTTTTTTCCCCCTGGTAATTTTCTTTGCTCCAAAGTCTACTTTGTCTGATATTCCTATAGCTACTTGAGCTTTCTTTTGATTAGTGTTTTGACATGGTATATGTTTTTCTGTCCTTTTAATTATTGTTTACTTGAATGACTTTTTCATTAGGCTTGACTAAGAGTGAATGGTTGCCAGGAAGTTTTCTTACAAGTTTTGAACCGTTTTTATATGGAATGACAAAATATGCCATCCTTTTTCTCATCGCTTTCTTCCCTTGCTGAATCTGCCCATTTTCAGTTTGATCTCTCCTGCTTCCTATGAGGATTCCGCCTGTCATGCTGACACCACCCCTCTCCAGTGTTTGCTGTGGACCTGCTGTATGTTAAGCTCTGTTCAAGGTGCTGGGGATATAGCAACAAAGTCCTTCTTAGGGCAGTTAGTTTTAGTGGAGTGGGATAGACTGTAAACAAACATATACATGACGTCAGTGGTGATAAAGTGCTAATAAAGTGCTACGGGGGGGGGGGGGGGGGGGGGAGGGAAGCATTGGGTGAGGGACTCGAGGGACATAGAGGAATGAGGCTTGGTGGGTGCGGCAAGGAGGGTGTCGCCTTAGGAGAGGTGGTCAAAGAAAGCCTCTGTGACAAACGCAACCTTCGGGCAGAGGCGTGGTGGAAGTGACGGAGGAGCGACCAGGAACTTGGGGGAAGAACATTTCTGGTAGAGAGAACGGGGATGAAAGACCTCGGACGGGAATCTGCTGGGGAGAAGCGCGTGGCTAAAACCAAGTGAGTGAGGTCAGCAGGTCATCTGCTGGCACATGGCAGAATTCTGCATACTGCCCTGCAAATGCCCTTTAACGACACCGCGGTCCACCCCAAACTGCACAAGCGAGGCCTGAACCCTTAGAGCTGAGAGGAGGGGCAGGCCGGGAGTGAAGACGCCGCTCCCATTGGGTTATCTAGCCAAGCTGAGGCAGGTGCTGCTCTTTTAAGAGCAGTGAGCTGCAGGACGTGCCCATCTGTACTAGTCTGGTCTGAGTAGATGAATGTTCAGTTCTTTCTCTCACCCAAGATTCAGATAATTTTCTTGTTTTTTCCCCTCTATAGCACACAAAAGTTCAGGACCCCAGAAAGAGATCAGAGGCGAGAGACTAGGGCGTTACAGATTGACAGAGGCGTGGTCCCCACTGACGCTCCCCCACAGGACTCTCCTTTTCTGGGGAAGGCACAGGTGACTCAATGGCTGCACCTTCAGAAAGGTGCCCTGTTTCTCAGCCAGGGCCTCCCCTATAATACTACCCACTCTGCACCCCCCCACTACAAGCTCAAATCCCAAAGATTTGGGGAGTCCCAGGGACTGGGATTTTATCAGCACGAATAAATGGTGTTCATGTATAAAAACCAGGAGTAGCCTCACCCTGAGAGGCACTTCACTAGACTTCACTGTACTTGCCCTAAGCGTGGCTCTTCTGAGGCCAGGTTCCCTTCTCGCTGGGGTTTACTTGTCCAGGACAGCCTTCCTCTGTTGCAGCTCGGTCTGACCTGGGTCATTCTGGGGCCTTTCTGCACATAGACGAGGCCTCACCAGGAACAGTTTCAAGGGCTTAACTTGTCTCGGGCTTGGTCTTGGAGAGAAATATTTTATTCTCAGCTGCAAATGCAGAAAACATGAATCGCTAATGTGAAAAATGGGCATTCCTTAAAATATGGTTTGTATTTCAGTGTAAGTTTTCTTGTTATATGGTTAAAGAGGAAAATCATTTGAACTACAATTGATAATTTGGTTATCTTCCATCCTGCTTTTAGGTGTGTGCATCCAGAAAACAATTGCTTCTTTTTGGTTGTTGTTGGTGCTCAGTAACATACCATATTTATGTATGTATGTATGTATGTATGTATGTATGTATGTATGTATCTTTTGACACCCTCAGCCATTTCTCTCACCCCCACCCCAACCCCTGCCCCTGGTGACCACCAATCTGTTCTTTGTATCTATGAGCTTGTTTTTTTTAGATTCCATATAAAAGACCATACAGCATTTGTCTTTCTCTGACTTATTTCACTTAGTATATAGTGCCCTTGAAGTCCATCCATGTTGATGCAAATGACAAAGTTTCATTCTTTTTTATGGCTGAATAATATTCATGTGTGTGTGTGTGTGTGTGTGTGTGTGTGTGTGTGTGTGTGTACCACAATTTCTTTGTGATATTCAGCAATGAGGTACGTAGCACTTTTTCTAGGATGAGTTCACGAACTTAATTTCTTTATGCATTCATCCATCAATGGACACTTAAATTGCTTTCATATCTTGGCTATTGTAAATAATGCTGCAGTGAACGTGGGGGTGCATATATCTTTTTGACTTAGTGTTTTTATTTTCTTTGGATAAGTACCCAGAGTACTTCTATTTTTAATTTTTTGAGGACCCTGCATACTATTTTCCATAGTGGCTGCACCAGTTTACATTCCCACTAAGAGTGCATGAATGTCCTCTTCTCCACATCCTCAGCCTCTTGTTATTTCTTCTTTTTGATAATAACCATTCTAACAGGTGTGAGGTAAGTCTCTCATTGTGGTTTTGCTTTGCTTTCCTTGATGATTAATGATGTTGAGCATCTTTTCATTCACCCCTTGGCCATCTGTATGTGTTTTTTGGGAAAATGTCTATTCAGATCTGCCCATTTTTAAATCAGATTATTAGATTTTTTTGCTATTGAGTTGTATGAGTTCTTTATATTTTTGAATATTAACCCTTTATCAGATATATGATTTGCAAATATTTTCTCCCATTCAGTAGGTTGCTTTTTCATTTTGTTGATGGTTTCTTTTGCTGTGCATAAGCTTTGTAGTATGATAATAGTCTCACATATTTATTTTTGCTTTTGTTGCTTTTGGTGTCAGATTCCAAAAATCATCTCTAAGACCTATGTCAAGTTGCTTACTGCCTATGTTTTCTTCTAGGAGTTTTATGGTTTCAGGTCTTATAGTCAAATCTTTAATCTATTTTGAGTTAATTTTTTGGTAAAGTGTAAGGTAGTGATAGAGTTTTATTCTTTTCATGTGGCTCTCCTCTTTCCCCAGCACCATTTATTGAAAGGACTGTCCTTTCTCTGTTGAATGTTCTTGGCTCTTTCATTGTAAATTAATTGACTGGATTTGTGTGGGTTTATTTCTGAGTGCTCTTCTGTTCCATTGATGTACGTGTCTGTTTTCATGCCAGTGCCATGCTGTTTTAATTGCTGTAGCTTTGTAATATAGTTTGAAATCAGCGAGTGTGATGCTCTTACCTTTGTTCTTCTTTCTCTAGATTGTTTTGGCTATTAGGGTTTTGTGTGTGTATGGTTCTGTACACATTTTAGGATTATTCTGTGAAAAATGCTACTGGAATTTTGATATATATTGCATTGAATCTAGTGTTTGGGTGGTAGTATGGACATTTTAACAATACGGATTCTTCTAATCCATGAGCATGGAATATCTTTCCATTTATTTGTGTCTTCACCAGCTTCTTTCATTAGAGTCTTACAGTTTTCAATGTACAGGTGTTTTATCTCCTTGGTTAAATTTATTTTTAGGTGTTTTATTTCTTTTGATGGGATTGTATTCTTGAGGATTTTTGCATCTGTGCTCATCAGGGATATTGGCCTGTAATTTTTTTTCATGAGGCATCCTTGTCTAGC
Source organism: Hipposideros armiger (assembly GCF_001890085.2). Classification (NCBI taxonomy): domain Eukaryota; kingdom Metazoa; phylum Chordata; class Mammalia; order Chiroptera; family Hipposideridae; genus Hipposideros; species Hipposideros armiger. The sequence continues at coordinate 232,074 of NW_017732045.1, read as the reverse complement.
TTTGGTATCAGAATGCAGGAATTGACAAATTTTTATTTTATTGCAGGTATTTCTTGGTGGATTTTTATGCACCAACAACAACTGTTGAAAGCATGATGGAGTACTTGTCTCGAGACATTGATGTGATTAGACCGAATATCGTAAAACACCCCCTGACCCAGGAGGTAAAGGAGTGTGAAGGAATTGTTCCAGTCCCACTGGAAGAAAAACTATATTCCACAAAGAAGAGGAAGTGAGAAGATTCACCAGATTTTAGACTTATATTTAATTCTCTCACTGTCAAGCTAGATGGATTACTAATTCACAAGCTTGACCTTTCTATAAGAGTGTGTTAAAAAGTGTGTTACAGGTGCTGCTTGGTTTTCCTAGCTCCTGACTCCCTTTGCTGTGAGAGGTGGGGGAATGGCTTGCCTAGAGCCACCCTGTGTCTGGTGGTAGCAGCACGTCATTCTGTATTTTGTTAAATTAATGTAGCTTCTTTGTCAATGAGGTCTTTTTGCCCTACAACAACACTAACACCGTTTTGAACAACAAAACTTATAAAATGGCCTGGATTGTGAGCTAGTCACTCAGACTGTATAACCATGTGAAATAAAATGTCATTCATACTGTAAAACCATGCACTATTATATAATTTTGATCCGAGTAATAAACATGGTTTTAAAAAACTCCGAGGTGTTTTGTCTCTTCACCTGCCCAGCACAGAACACCACCCGAAAGCCTCGCAGCTCCAGTCTGTCCAGAGTGCCTTCAGTGCGTGGGGCAGGTTACCTGGTTACCAGCCCAAGTTCAGAAACCTGGAGAAGGGCTGGGGGGTGAGGGCGCTGGGGGGGGGGGGTCTGCCCCTTGACTACCGGGCATTCTATAAAATCAGTAACTTCTTTTATCTCACAATAGCTTGTCATTGTGGTGGGTGCTGCTCTGTGTAGAGGGACATGGGTGTTCTGTGGCAGTTGAGCTCTGGCACTGCTTCTTGTCATTCCTTTGCCATTAGCATTTGCCTCCTCCACTGTCCCTTAGTCCTGGCAGACCTCTTTGAGGCAGTAGCCACTTTTGAATTCTGCTTCTGCTGCCTTCTCCCTGCTACCTGATGAGTTGGAAGCCAACTGCTTTTGAGTTGGGGATGCCCAAAGAACTGGCTGGCACCCGTGCCTGTGGCCAGTGGCACACTGAGCTCTTAATTTAGAGGGACTCGTAAGATCTCTCTCTCTCTCAAATTTGAAGCTCATAGATCTATTTTTAAAAAATACGTCCTGGAAATAAAAACAAGTTTGGTTTGGAGAGTTTTTTGTTTTGGCAGGGAAGAGGTTAGGTTTGGGATGTTGTTATATTTTTGAGACTAAGAACCAGCCAGTCTTTGCTTGAAATGGATGTAATTAGGGTTACCATATTTAGCAAATAGAAATGCAAGATACACAGTTAAATTTGAATTTCAGATAAACGGGAAATCATTTTTTCACATAAGTAGGCTCCAAATATTGCATGGAACATGCTTACAGCAAAAAATGACATATTATTTGAAATTCCGTTGACCTGGGTGTGCTGTATTTTATGTGGTAACCTTAGTGTAACACATAAAGGCATACGTGATGCTTAGCCACAGACAAGGTCTGCTCTGCAAAGCCCTTAAGAAGGAGATGAAGCCGGCATCCAGCATCCTGGCTTTTCAACTAACTATATCATTAACAAGGTGAGTTTGAAGAATGTCGGGAGTTATAGGCGAGAGAGAACACAGCTGGCATATTCCAATTTGCCTCAAACTCTTAATTCCCTCAACCCACCAGAAAGCTGATCTAGAAACAAACTGAAATTTCATTCCTGGCCAGTTCCAGATCATCTGTTCTGTGAGCCTGAATTTATACCACAATCTTAGTATCTGTAAGTGCTACCTGCCCTTAAAAAAAAAAAAAAGTCTTTAAAAAGTTCTATATGTGGTTTCTGCCCCCAGTCCTAGGAAGCTGAGGACCCAGGGTGATGGCTTCCATAGTGGGTGCGGATAAGGCTTTTTTCTGGAACAGCCCTCGGCAACTCCTGTCTCCTCAGAGCTGGTGGCTGGGAAGAAACTGACCAGCCCCTTCCACCTTCCCAAGGGGTCCCCTGCACAGGGTGGCTGTCAGCAACCCAGATGACAAAACTATGCATAAAATGTTGGGGCAAGTGCCAATTACAAAGTGGAATCTCTGGTTATATGATTGATACAATCAGATCATGTTAAAACAGGAGGGACCCCCGGAGATGTGGCTTCTGCCTCTTGAACCGTGGTGACAAACAACAGATGTACAACACAGATGCCCCAAGAGCCAGGAAGAGCCCAGTTCCTCACTAACAAGCCAGGGCTGCCTCCCCCTGTGGTGCTGCTGGCCTCGCCCCTGTGATCAGACTTGTCACTTTACTTATTCTCTGAGCCCAGACAGTAGCCAGCTTCAACTCCCTCCAGAGGCAAAAAGCTATAAAAAAGGCTTTGACGAGCAATAGCTCAGTAAAGAGGGCCAAAAAGAACTGTAGACAGGAAATAAAAGGGATAATGTGGAGATGATCTGGGAAAAGATGCTACTTCCTGTTTCGTTAGGAATTTCCTGAAAGCGCAGCATCTCAGCCAGGGCTTGGGAGAGTACACTGTCCTACCACATGGCTTGTATCTTGATGTCCTTTCGTGCTACCTGAGGTACGTTTTCTTTTTTTTAAAGCTTTATTACATGCATACTACATGCCATATGCTATGCTGTCACATCATTTTGTCTGTCACATTATTTATTCCTTTCAGCAGCTCTGAGGGAATATTGTTATTCTTGTTTTTTTGGATGAGGAAACAGACAAGAAGAGAGTTGACCTTGACCCCCCCTAACTACCAAATGACAGCTGGGATCTTGAACTGGAGACCCCAATGCCATGTGGTATTTCCATCCAGTAACAGTGAGCTAGTTTTTGTCCTCTCAGGTTAAACAGGGCACCTGGGTGTCTGGGGTGAGTGACTACGACTCGGATAGTAACATTTGTCCTCGCGGCCTGAGTGTGGTGCTGGCACCACCTTCCCTTGTGTTTGCTAGTTCCGAAGAAGACGATTGGCACCATTGGCATTCCAGGTCATGAAGTGTTCCGAACCCTGTGGCACAGTTTAGAGTGTCAGGAAGGAGGCTGCCTAAGTAGGCCAGCTGTGCAGTGTGCCAGTTCCCCTCCTTGGAAGCGCCAAAATGAAGCCACTGTCCCTTCCCCTGAGGAGCTGATTCACAAATGGACCTTCAGCCACTAAGGGGCCCTTGTCCCCTTGCAGCCCTGTCAGAATGCTGGACGTCGTTAGAGCACAGCATGTATGAGGGCTGACAATTAAGTTTGCGAACTTGTTACAATGATGTTGCTAACCTTTTTTGATATCAGGGATTATTCATTATGAATTTGTACCAACTGGACAAACAGTGAAACAAGTTTACTATTTGGAAGTGCTGAAAAGCCTCATGAAAAAGTCAGATGAAAACAACCTGAACTTTTTGCCAATTCATGGCTCTTGAATCACCACAATGCACCGGCTCACACAGCACTGTCTGTGAGGGAGTTTTTAGCCAGTAAACAACTGTATTGCAACACTCTCCCTATTCACCTGATCTGGCCCCCAATGACTTCTTTCTTTACTCGAAGGTAAAGGAAATATTGAAAGGAAGACATTTTGATGACATTCAGGACATCAAGGGTAATATGATGACAGCTCTGATGGCCATTCCAGAAAAAGAGTTCCAAAATGGCTTTGAAGGGTGGACTAGGCGCTGGCGTCAGTGCATAGCTTCCCAAGGGGAGTACTTCAAAGGTGACCATAGTGATATTCAGCAATGAGGCATGTAGCACTTTTTCTAGGATGAGTTGGCGAACTTAATTGTCCAACCTCGTATGCAGGTCATTCCCTGTGTATTTGCTGTCAGTGCCAAGAGGACTGGGTCCTCCTGCCCAGGCTGGTGGTGGTCCGAAGCGCTGTTTTGGGGGCCCACTCCTTCAGTGGACAATTAAGAGTAAAGTGCTAAAAGTGGAGCAGTGAACAAAGACAGTCCCTGTTGTGGGCTGGTAGCTGGGAAGACAGAGAAATGTGTGGTGCCACATGGAGGATGCTGCAAAGGGGAAGACAGAGGACACGGTCGGTAAGGGACAGTGAAGCTGACCCCGAAAGATAACGAGCCAGTCACGTGGTGTCATGTGATGTTGACAGGGCACAGCATGTGCGGACCCCTTGAGGCCCTGAGCTGGAGCACAGAATGGAGAGGGAGAAAGGGGACATGACAAGGCGTCGAGGGGCCAGGTCTGGGGACCCTCAGGGAATAAACACAGGGATGGGAGTCTGCTGAAGTGCAATGAGCCACAGAAGCACAAGAGGGCAGCTGTCGGGGAAGAGGCAGGTCCTGAGCACACCTTGGGGCTCACGCCCTCGGATTTGCTGCCTTAACTGTGTGTCCACTTTGGACAAGATCAAGCTTCCAGAAGTGCTTTGCTGTCAGCGTGAGGTGGGCTCAGGGAGGTGGAGACCCAGATGGAGGCTGTGGGCTCAAGAAGCTAGTCTCCGGTGCCTCAGAGGCTGCTTCCTGGAGACGTTTACACGTCACAGAAGTGTTCGGCGAGCATCGGAATCAGAGATGATCAAGCCCTGTAACTGGAATGTCAGCAGGGAAGGATCATGCAGCCCAAGTGGGCCTTTTAGATCTTTGCTGAAAGACCAAACTTGGGTTGATTGAGATGAAAAATTTGATTAAAGGATTGGAGGGGTCCGGGGGGCATGAGCTGTGCTTTCATACTTCTGGTTGCGTGTAGGAGACTACTGGTCGACCCCACGTGCCTAGGGATACCGCACATGCTTTCAGGAAAAGCTCAGTGTGGATGTTATTCATTTACACTCCTCACAACTCATGAGGCAAGTTTTATACCCAATTTACAGATGGGGCAGCCAAGGCTCAGAAAATAAGACTTGTCCAAGGCTACAAAGGGAGGAGTTGGGATTAACGATGTGAAAGCCCACTTTTGGCCCCCTGCACCCTTCTGGAGGTGGGCACTGCCAGTCTCTGCAGCTCAGGTCGTGCTCTGAGGGGCCGGCTCTGAGCATCCTACACCCCGGCCCTTCCTGTCTTGGTCCCAGACCGAGGCCCAGGCTTCATCGCTGTCGGAGGGGAGAGGATCTGGGCTTCCTCGGGAGTGTTTTTAATATCCGGTCTTCAAAGGGGTGTCCTGAGAACAACAGAAGAACACGTTGATGTACCTTGGAGACCAGGCCTACTTCGGGCACATTTTCCCCTGCCCCAGGGGTGTGTTTATAGAGCACACACACGGCAGGTGCTGCCCTAGGCAGGATACAAAGACGGAGTGGGCAGTGTCCCTGACCTCAAGGCTCTCACAGGTGGGGGAGAAGGAAGTACTCAGCTATCTGAAAACAGGCCATAATAAAAATAATTGAGATTCCAACCAAGTGCTATGGAAACGGAGAAGGACTCGTTAGAACTTGGACTGGGGGCGGGGGCGGTTTCCAGCAGAGATGGTGTTAAAGCAGGCATGGGAACAGCTAGTTTGGACCATGGGTGGAGGGATGGGAGATGGCACAAGTGCGTGGTGTGCTGGTGGCAAGGAGCTTAGCGTGCAGGAGAGACTGGGGTTCAGGGGGCATCCAAGTTGCCATCGTTATGGCTGCTAAGTGTTTCTTGAAAGGATCATTTCAAGGAGCCGAGAAGGAGTACTATGCATGTTAACTTGCTAGAAAACGTGTCTCCTATGCTGCCCACAGATTTGTGAGGAAGGAACGATTATACAAATTCTCCATGGAGAGGTGCAAAGAGGGCTGAGGCAAGGTTTTCAGATGCCCAGCAGCAGTCGGCAGGCCTGGCCCCTGTAAGTGCCTGCCAAGCGACCCCTCGCTGAACTGGGTGTGCTCCGAAATGCGGCAGTGGGGTGGGGGTGGGTGGG
>NW_017732045.1:221514-226131 GCF_001890085.2 Hipposideros armiger | reverse complement strand
CTTGTGAAAGTGTACCTTTTCTCCTTGCTGTGGTCTGGCCTGTTGCCATTTGCATAGGGTTGGCTCAGTGAGAGGTGACTGCACCTGGGATACCACCTGCTAATCCCTGCTGTCTTCTGCACCTGGGAACAGGCTGGTATGGTGTTGATGGTGGCGGGTTTCCAGGACAATTTGTGGGATTCAAGGTCACCTTGAAAATAATGTATTGGGTTGTCGGGAAAGTCATGACGTGTTTTTCTATGTTTTTCAATGCAAAAATGCATCATGACTTTCCCGACGACCCAATAGTAGTGGAATGAGGAGAGAACTTTGGGTCAGAGACCTTCTCGATGGCCCTGCTTTGCCACCCACCAGCCACATGACCTTTAATTTGTTACTTTCCCTCGGCCTCAGGCCTCAGCGTCTTCATATGGAAAATGTGTCCAGTGAACCCGTTGGCCTTAAAGAGCCCTTCTAAGCCTATACGGCCCTGACAGTCCCACTGCCCACTTTGCTGAGGGGTTATTCCATGATTGACCTGAGGACCTGGTAGTTGGGAGGGTGGGGAAGTGGGGAAGGGTTAAGAGATTTTCAGAGCCTTATTCTTTGCACACTTCTTTTCATCTTCTGATAAGCATAGCTGTTGTTTTCATAGCCCGCCAGTGGGTACTCTGGAGATATCACTCTAATTCTAAACAGAATCAGTTCTGTGTTTGATCAGAAGAAAACAGCAAAGGGAGCCCCAGAGGCCAGCAGTCATTTACTGGGCTCGCATAGTCAGCATTCTTTGGGCTCCAAGAACGAGGCTTTAAGGGGCACAGAGTTAGAGCCACAGCAGGAAAACAGTGTAGCGAATAAGAAGTCCCTAGGAGGCGGCTGGTTTGCAGAGCCACGCCACCCCCCCCCCAAAAATCAACGCTTATGTTTATAATAACAGCAGCCATACCTAGACAACCTTGCACAGTCTGAGCTCCCCCTAACCCAGGGGTCGGCTAACTTTTGAGACGAAAGAGCCAATTCTGTCCCTCACAACAATTTAAAAATTATTCGAGAGTCATAAAACAAATGAAATCACCATTAAGTGAATAATATCCTTTAAAAGTTTTATAAATGAAACTATGATAGTTTTATTTTCATTTTCAATTTTACTTCAGAGCCACATGTACGTAGCCAAAGAGTCGCACGTGGCTCGCGAGCGGCAGTTTGCCGACCCCTGCCCTAACTCAACGTGAAGATCAGCAAAAGTCAGACTCCTGAAGCCAGACTGCATCTCCAAAGTGCTCAAGACTTTTGGGTCACTGCAAGGGAGCAGAATTGGTGTCTGTGTTTGCGACCGAACCCTTTTCCCCAGGACACGGGCACTAAGCTGGGCCTCGGGAAGGAAATGTAATTTCCTCTAACTTCCCGGAGATCTGCCCCGAGATGATTCCATAGTGAGTGGAAAAGACAAGGAGGCATTGTTCAGTGGACAGTGCCAGAAGCAAGAATTACACAGAATGGACTCTTGACCTCTCCGCTACAAATCAATGGGAGACTCTACTGTACCTATACAGCTCGTATCGAACTAACTGACTTGGATGGAGCACTGTTGGTCCAAATGGATCCCAAAATGTAATCACCTCTTTGTGGAAGACTAGATTTGTTTTTTCTGACAGACATCAAACGCTGTTAACTGGTATACTCATAGGCATTTGTGAATTGGCCTGCTTGCAAAAATTTATTTGTGACCCCCAGATCAATACTCCTGGTGTTTTTGTGATGGTTCATGGATAGAGCTGCAAAAAATTGAGTCTCTGGATGAGTCTGTTCCCAGCCAAGGTTGAACAAGGTGGCAGTCTACCTTCTTGTTTCTTCTCTCATGCTGTACATAAGGGTCTTTTTCATGATCTATTTAGGTTTGTTGTTGGGTTTTTCCTCGCATCTGTGTGCTTTTTGTTGGTGATTTCACTGTTTAAAATGACCCCCAGGCTGGCCGAGTGGCTCATTTGTTAGGAGTGGGCTTGGGACACCAGCTCTGAGCAGCAGGGCCCCAGTTTGGATCCCACATGAGGGCCAGTGACGCTGCACCCTCTACAGCTAAGATGGTGAACAACAGCTTGACCAGGAGCTGGGTTGTGTTGAGTCGCCGGCGACGGCGTAGGCTGCAGTGGGGCTGGCCGTGAGCCGCTGTGAGTGGCTGACCGATGGCCAGTGAGTGACTGCCTCAGCCGGGAAAAGCGCAATGATGGCACCAACATGGGCCAGTGAAGCGACGTCCTCCACAACTAGACTGAAGAACAAAAGGACAGCAAGTTGTCTGTTCCCCTTTCCCGATTCCCCAATGCTGTTCCCCTCCCCCCAATTCTCCAATAAAATCTTAAAAAATAAAATGACCCCAAGTGTAGTTCTGACGTGCTGTGTAGTGTCCCTAAGCCCAGGAAGGCTGCCGTGTGCCTTATGGAGAAAATACATGTTAGGTTAGCTTCTTCTGGCTTGAGCAATAGTGCTGTTGGCCTTGTTCATGGTTAACAATCAATGGTGTATGAATATTAAATAAGGTGTCTTTTCAAAGAAACACATATGTCAACCCACCAAGACAAACATATATGTATTGGTGGGTTGACATGAACGTTGTGATCAGAGGCTTGTAGGAACCTAACCTGAGTTTCCCTGCGAGCAATGGTTTAATATTCTCCAAATCTGTGTTTGAAGCAACTTGATACGACATAACTACCACGAATAACGAGAGTTGACTGTATTTGACTCTGGGGGTTGTGCGTAGTTTTTCTGCTGAGGACCTCTTTGACATCTTTCTATAGTTTTCCAGCCTTTATCTGCAAGAAAGGAGATTTTTATCCCCACAGTTGACCTTATTCTGCTTGTCCAGTGTGTCTCCCACCATCCTGCCTCCCTTCTCATCCCCACTTCCTTTCATTCTCCTCCACCGGCTCCCATCCTCTAGGGGGCTGTAGTCCACATGACCCAGGGCCTTCCCTTTGAAAGGAACACTTAGAACGTACCTCAGCGGAAGGGCTTGGTGATGTGGCCGGAAGGAGCCAGACCGTAAGAGAAGAGCATGGACACAGCGCTCCATTCCCCACCCAGCACAGGAGCAGGCAGATCCGGTGGGGTTTCATTAGGCCATGGAAAGCGATAATTAGATAAGTAGTAATAGCAACCCCACTCAAGAGTGCATGAGATCTCAAGGGTTTTCATAACACCCTCCAACTCAAATACATTTTAATTACCTTTAAAACAACAGTGAAGGATTGTTCGTAAAGCAAAATCACAAAGAATTTTAAAAAGCACTGATTTTATAAAGTTAGCTGTTAGGACCAATGTTTTGAAGCCTTGTTCCCTTTCCATATACCTCGCACCAGATGTAAATATAATAATGTGGAATAAGTGATTTAATGTGGTTAAGAAAAACATTCAGGAAATCTCTGCTCAATACTCCCTTATCCCTCCTAATCGTGATGAAATGGTTTGGGGTTAAATCTCTATTCTGGGGAAATGTGATGTTTTAACAATGATTTCCTCACCGTCCAGCACTATTCATACTCTGCTTTCTTTCTTAAAACTTGCACATGGACTGATAAACTAGAAACATTCTACTTTTTAAAAAATTCAAACATACTCATATATTAAGGTACAGAAGATACTGTAACAGACGACGTATTTTCCACTCAGATTGAACAGATATTGTATTTTTGCTGTATTTGTTTCAGATCTTTTATTTTAAAGAAATCTAATGTTAGATATAGCTGAAGTCTTTTTTTGTGCCTCTTCATATCTACTCCTTCCTTCCCAAGAGGCAGCCATTATTCTAAAGTCAGTGTGCAACATTTATATCTATCTTTTATGTTTCACTACATAATAGAGGTAGCTGCCATTTATAATACTGCTTTGTGGAGTTTTAATGAACCAAATGGATTCATGGTGTGGAGGCTTCAGCAACCTGATGTTTTCATTCACTGTCATTATGAGCTCTATCATGTAGATCTAGGTCATTGATGTCCACTGTCCTGTAGGACACCGTGTGTGACTACGTCATCACACGTTGGCCTCTTAATGGGCATGTCCAAGTTTACAGTGTTTCAGGAAATGCTGCAATGAACTTCCTGGCAGATATATCCTGGGGCACATGTGTTTTTCACTAGACAATGAATTGCTAGCTCATTGGGTATTTTCATTTTCATCTTTACTAGTTATTGACAAACTTCTCTGCAGAGTCATTGTACCAATTTGTACACCCAACAGCAAGATTTGATAGTTCCTATTTTCAAACCTGCCCCAATACATGGTATTATCATGTTGACAACAACAAAAACTTTCTCAGCCTAGTGGGTGGCAAGAGCTACCTCTGTTTTAAACTTCAACATTTTCCCTGTTATGAGTAAACATGAGCTTACTTTCATGACAATGGTCATTCTGGTTTGTGCCCCTGGTAATTGCCTTTTTATGTACTTTGCTAATTTCCTTCCTGGATTGTTTGTCATTTTTCTAACCTAAGAAAACAGGAAGGGCAATACTTGCTATACAAGTGCAATTCAAGAGTGGCTAAGACCACCACCCTGGCCTCACCCTGCATGGGCAAGAGCAACGAGGAGCCCCAGATTCTACATGCTTCTGGCAGCACCCCCTTTCACTTTGCCTTAC
>NW_017732045.1:214963-221009 GCF_001890085.2 Hipposideros armiger | reverse complement strand
TCTGGTGTCCCAAGCCAGTTCTTAACCATCGCGCCACTCGGCCAGCCCAATATGCTTTATTCTTGTTGGTGAGAATCATCATGAGAAGGCGGGGATTTCCAGGTCCTCCCTCAGCCTCTGTAATCCGATCCCATTTAGTTCAGTCTGTTCCATTTTTGGACCCATCTCCCTCTTCAGTCCTGACACCTGTTTTCTGTGCCCCTGGAACTCACAGTCATTGGCCAATTCTTGATCTCCTCAGCCTCTTCTGAAACGTTTCCTTCTTTGTGTTGCCCCAACTGAAGCTCGGATCGTCTGTGGAGCCTCTGCTTTCTCTGGAACCCTCTCAGAAGTGGCTCTTTTCTCTCCCATGACCCTTTCCGCCCAGGCCCAGAGGCAGGGCACACATGCTACTTGGTCCTCTGCCCCATCCAGACCACTGGCGCTCCCATCTTCCTAAACCCCCCAGACCTGAATCTCATGCCATCAGACTAAGCCGTTGGGTACAACCACCATCTAAGGACTCCAGGGCACATCCCCTCATCCCTTGAAGACTTCAGCTCCTGGCTCATTGTTCCTCTTTTCCTCATATGATTCTGGGTGTTTTCAATATCCACTCAGGTGATAACTTCCCGATACCCTGGTTGGTCAGTTACCATCGTCGATCTCGTCTCCTCCAATGATCTTATCATGCATCCTCCCTTACTTACCAACAGCTCCATCATCCAGTATCTCAGTGTCAAGCGTCCCATTCTTTTTCCAGCTAACTTCCTCTTGTACTCCAGCACCTGTAGTTCCCCCTGTCAGCCCCGCTGGGGCCCGCCAATTCTACCATCTTTTCTTTGTTTCTCACTTCCCTCGCCATCACTTCCCTTCCTAACCCAGTTTAAATTCCAGCACTGCAGTTGCTCCCCGACTCTCTAGATCCTGTCTTGCTGGCTACATTCAAATGTTTTGCCCATTCCTTGCCCACACCTGTGCAGCTGAATGTGGCTAAAGAAAAACACGTTGTTTTATTGAATAAATTTGACACCTAACATTATGCTTAAGATATACAACGTGTTAATTTAATACATTCCTATTGTAATATGATTGCCAGTGTAGTGATATTTGTCCCATCACATCATTATGGTACAATATTATTGTCTACATTCATTATACTGTGCATCAGCTCTCTATGGCTTATTTACTACTCATTACAAGTTTGTACCCTTAAACACCATCACATTTATCCCCCTCACACACACCCTGGTAACCACCATTTTACTCTCTACTTTTTACAGGTTTAACTTGTTTAGGTTCCACATATAAGTGATATCATACAGTTACTTGTCTTTCTCTGTCTGACTTATCTCGCTTAGCATAACATGCTAAAGGTCCATCCATGTTGTTGCAGATGGGAGGATATCTTCTCACTTCGTGGCTGAATACTATTCTATTGTATATATGTACCACATCTTTTTAATCCATTTATACATTGATGGGCGTTTGGGTTGTTTTCATGTCTTGGCTATTGTGAACAATGCTACGATAAACATGGGGGTGTATATATCTCTTCAAAATCCATTTCTTTGGAGTATATATCCAGAAATGGAATTGTTGGATTGTATGGTAGTTCTATGTTTAATTCCTTGAGGAACCTCCTTGTTTTTTTTCATAGTGAATGGACCAATTTACATTCCCACCAGCAATATATAAGGGTTTCCTTTTCTCCACATCCTCTCCAACACCTGTTGTCTCTTGTTTTCTTGATAATAGCCATTCTGACAATGTGAGGTACTGTCTCATGGTGGTTTTGATTTGCATTTCCCTGATGATTAGTTTTATTGAACATCTTTTCACGTGTCTGTTGGCCATTTTGATGTCCTCTTTGGAGAAATGTCTATTTAGTTCTTCTGCCCTACTTGTTTTAATCAGATTATTTTTATGTTATTAAATTGTATGAGTTAATATATTTTGGATATTAAACCCTTATCTGATATATGGTTTGCAAAAATTTTTTCCCATTCTGTAGGTTGTCGTTTCATTTTGTTAATTGTTTCTTTGGCTGTGTAGAAGCTTTTGAGTTCAATGTTATCCCATTTGCTTTTTCTTTTGCTGTTTGTGCTTTTGGCACAATCTCTCCCCCCCAACCCCACCCCCCAAAAAAAATGCCAACACCAATATTAGTGAGTTTCTTCCCTTGAAGTCTTTGGTCTATTTTGAGTTAATTTTTGTGAGTGGTGTGAGAAAGGGGTCCTGTTTCATTGTTCCGTGTATATTTCTCCAGGAGAAAAACACATCTCTGCTGATTGGCCTCTATAAGAGACCACACAAGGGCCTTTGGTGCTTCCTGGCTCAGCAATACTTCCCTACTTCATGGACTCTCCACCTTCCTGGGTAAATATTTCTTTCCTTCACTTCTCCTCAACGTTCCAGTACCCTTGTGCCCCATTTTACTCTCAGCTGATGACCTTGCTCCCTATTTTACTGGAAAAATTAAGGCAATCTGTAGAAAAGTTCTACCAACACTGAAACCAACAATGCCGTCCTCCTTGCGTCGGTAACCACATCCTCCAGCTCCCCTCCGGACGGACTGCCCGTGATGCTACAGACGGCCAGGTCTCCCCTGAGCCCAGGGCTCTGCCCCCGCACACCGGGGGTCACCACTCCAGCAAATGTCCCACTCCTTCCTGCATCATCAAGTTTCTTTTGTCTGCTGGTCATTCCCATCAGCAAACACATGCTGTGAACTTTTTCTGGAAAACAAAAACTTCTCCAAGGAGTTCTCTGTGTTCTTCATTTCCTCTCTTCAATGAAAACAATGGTGAAAGAAATGGAAAGAAGCCCAGCCTTTTGGATCAAAATGCGTTTCCCTCTCCTCCTTGAACTCACTCACATCACTCACACCTGACGGCTTTTGCCCCCACCCCACTCATGTCAGGGTCCCTGAATGCACCGCTCCTCTCAGCCCTCATTTCATTTCAGGAACACTAACCCAGCTGCTCACACCCTCCCCCTCAAAAATGCCTTCTTCACCGGGTTTTTCCGGCATCGTGGACGGCCCTTCCTGGCTCTGGTCTCCATGGGCTCCTGTGCTGGCTCCTCCTCGTTTCTCTGACTCTCAGCGTTGGGGTGCCCAGGCTTAGCCCTAGACCTCTTCTGTGTCACTCCCCAGGTGATCACATCTACTCTTACGGTTTTAAATACCTATACATATATACACATGCGTATATATATTCGGTTGTCAGAAAAGTCATGACGCATTTTTGCAACGAAAAACATAGAAAAAATACTTCATGACTTTTCCAACAACCCAATACATAGACATCAAGACTCCCGTTTTCTGTCTCCAGCGTGGATTTTCTCTCTTGGCCTCCACATGGGTCTCTCCACTGGCCCACACCACATCTTCCGTCGAAAGCCTAACAGGCTGCTCAGACTTCACGCATCCAAACTGAACTCGGGCTTCCCTCCCAAGCCCGCTCTTCTGAAAGTCTCCCCTGGCTCAAGCCAGAAATCTTGGAATCATCCTGGACTCCTTACTTTCCTTCACATCCCCCATCCAGTCCCCTCTGCAAATCCTGTTTTCTTACCTTCAAGACCTACCTGGATCCAGCCAGTTCTCATCTCCTTCACCTCCACCATCAGGGTCCATCCAAACTGCTGTAACAAAGCACCACGAAAAGCGTGGCTTCAAATGACAGTAATGTATTCTCTCACAGTTCTGGAGGCCGGAACTCTGAAGTCAAGGTGTCAGCAGGGCTGTGCTCCTTCTGAAGGCTCCAGGGGAGGGTCCTTTGTCTCCTCTTCCAGCTTCTGGTGGCTCCTGACAGTCCTTGGCTTGTGGCAGTCCCGTCTCTGCCTCTGTCTTCACATGGCCTCCTTCCCTGTGTGTGTCTGTGTGTCCCCTCCTCTTCTTAGGGTACCAGATTTTGATTTGGAGCTCACCATAGGTCCAGATGAGGTCACCTTGAGATCCTTAATTAATTACAGCTGCAAAGGCTCTATTTCCAAAAGATTCTATTTGCCTCTTAAACGGATCTGAACTGCTGCTAGGACCAGTTGGTTCTGAGACTAAGAGCTGCTTCTGTGTTGAATGGGTTGTAGCGAGTGATGGTGACGGCCTAATGCTGTGACCCAACAACTGGGGAACACGAGACATCTCTGAGCAGGGGGAAAGTGTGGGACCCCCAGCTGTTATTGCATGGGAAAAGTAGCTTAAAAGCAGCAGCCCAGTACAGTCTGATCTCTTCTTAAAAAAAAAAAATCAGGAAAAATGACCAAAAAGCTAAGTACCAACATATGAGCAATAGCTCTCTCTGAGAAGTATGATGCTGGGTATTTTTTATTTTCTCCTTTTTGTTAACTATAATTGCTAATTTTTTAAAAAACAATGACCATGTGCTGAAGAACATAGTGAAACTATTTCCAATAATGATAAAGGAAGACTGAGCAAGCCAAACAACCTAAAGGCTGTTCCTTCCCAGCGAATGTGTGAGCAAGGCCGGGCTTTTGTGTAGAGAAAGCGCATTTGGTGAGGAAGACAGTCGGCCTTGTTTGTGATGTCATCATCCCTGGGGGCTTTCTTCTGCTCTTCCTGGCCTCAGGAGAGACCCCAGGGGCTCAGCGAAGCACAACTGATAAATAATAGATTTAAGAAGACAGTAACAATTTGGATTATTTAGCCTAAAAGAAAGTACATCTTAAAAATTGTCTTAAGTAAGTAAAGAGGTTTATATGAAGACACTGAATCATTGTGAACCATTTTCACAGAGGGAAGAAGAAGAAGAGAAAGAGATGAAGGAGGAGGAGAAGAAGTGGCCTTACATTGATTAAGAGAGCTTGAAGAAGAGATCTTTGCCTGGGAGGCTGATGAGAGCCTGGCACGGGCTGACAGTAGGCTCGCTCAGTCCTCAGAGGACTAAATACAGGAAACACCATCTGTATGAGGGAGACTTTCCAGAAGGTTCCTTGACGTTCCTATCCTATGATGTCTTGGTGAAGGTATCAGCCCACCATATTCATTCCTGAATGACCTATCCTGGAACTCGAAGTGTCTGCATTTTTGGCCAGGACTGGTCTTGGGAGAGCCGGTGGCCATCTGTGTGATGGGAGGGCTGCCAGAGCACCATTCCTGCTGCTGAGTCATGCTGTCTGAAACTCCACTAGGTGACAGCCATTCTTTGGTCATCAAGAGCCTAATGGAGTGTGAGTGATGCACTTATGGTTTTCTTTTCTTAAATTCAGGAAGGAATGAGTGTGGAGATTTTCAGATAACTTGTTTAGAGTGTCTCTCTTTAGGGATTGTTAAGAAAAGTTATCCAAAAACTTAGAAATAAATCAAAGGGACATGTCCTCTCAATATCACACTGAGGCATTGATCTATAGGCTCACGCAAGCATTATTTAATTCTTGAGGAAAATATACTTGTGTTTGAATTTACTATTTATTAGTTGGTAAGTCCAGACACAGTCAAGTTGTTATACGTGTTAACTTGTTGGTTTCTGTTCCTAAGAAAAGATAACCACTACGGTTAAGGTTTTATTCCTGGGTGGGGCATTAACAAGTTTTGTATCTAACAAATGACCCCAAAGTCCTTCTCACATTCTGTTTTGTTTTAAAATGCCAATAAATTCCACAAATGCTCTTTGAACCATTTTTCCTATCCTACTGGTTTGCTCATTAATGAGTTACACAAATTTTGGATATATGTTCATTTTATATTTGTATGAGAGTCATGGGTTTAACTTTTTGAATTACTACTTTGACAGGAAGTAGCAGAGGTAACAGTAGGACAATAGCTTTAAGAGCATTGGCGTTTATATGGTCGTTCTTTGAAGGAGGAGAATTCATCAGTTCTCATGTAATCCATGATTAGTCAACCCCTCGGTGAGCAAGACGGAATTGGATTTTTTCCAACCTTAACAGCTAGCTGAGCAAGGTCAGCAGCATTGGCTGTGCATGAAGCCAGTCCCACCAGGAAGGAAGGAATCCTGAAATGAGAACCCTGATGGATGCCAATGTCAAACTGGAGAACCGCAGAGGGATTCAGGGGAAGTCAAGGTCCTGGCAGACTATGGGAGAC
>NW_017732045.1:202752-214723 GCF_001890085.2 Hipposideros armiger | reverse complement strand
GTGGCTGAGGGGAAGTCAAGGTCCTGGCAGACTATGGGAGACGGTGGCTGAGGGGAAGTCAAGGTCCTGGCAGACTATGGGAGACGGTGGCTGAGGTGGGGCTGAAGTCCCCTGGAGCAGAGGAGTTAAGGCAGAGAGTGGCCGGGAGGCAAAGGAGCCAGCTGTGGGGACGTTGAATTCCTTCCTGATGGTGACAGACCCTGGCGGTGGCCAGAGCCCTGTGATGCCTGAGGGAAGTGGGGTGCATGAAGGAGAGCCAGGCCTCAGCCATGGCCAGAGGTGGAGGGACTCAAGAGGGCTGAGGATGACAAGGAAAAGCTGCTTGCAAATGGAGTGGGGCTGGGGATGCCACAGAGCTACAGGGGGATGAAGGTTCTAGGAGAGAACTGGCGCCCAGAGGAGCCAACATTTTGGACCATGCCCAAAGAGCCCCGAGATGAAAGGCACAACTGTAGGAAGTCGGCCGTGAGAGGCCCAACTGTCCTAAAAATTATTTGGGTGACACGATGGGCAGTATCTGAGGGACATCACTGCCTGCCCTTCTCCAAGGCACAGAGACACAGGTAAACCAAAGACGCCAACCTATCTGGTGTTGACATCTCATTCTAGGCCTTTCTCAGAAATCAGCCTCCTCCATCGCACAAGGGTCCAGAGATGGGGAATGTGGAGGAGGCACTGAGCCACCTTTCCAAGCCATAGATAGCCAGCAACCACAGCACCAGTAGCCTTTGGACCTGCAGGGCTGTTTTCCCCTCAGATGGCAGTCTGCAGAGTATGAAGCACCTCTCCCTCCCTCCCATCTGCGGCTGCTTACTGACCCCGTCCAGACTCAGGTGCCTCATCACACTGCAGACCCCTGGCTGCCGATCCCAACCCGGAGTGCTTGGGGCACCCCCCGCAAGGGATCTGAGCCCCTCATAAGCATCTCCTGAATAAAACACTTTTACACACTCATTGTATAGAGCTTTTTCACTCTATAGGTCTCTCCATCACACCTACGAATGCCAGCGCTACCTCTGCTGTGTTTTGGAGCCTGTTTGCTTTTGATTACGGTTTGGTTTTGAAAGGGAAGAGGCACATGCTTTCTCAGATGAAGTAATAAAGCTTATTTATAGTGGAATTTTTTTCCCCATTGTTGCCTATGTACATTTTTCACTCTACCATCTTGCATTTTGAATTGCGTGGGGGAAGCAATGCCTAAAATACTCGTGTGTGTGTGTGTGTGTGTGTGTGTGTGTGTGTGTGTGTGTTTCCTGTTGTTGACTGCAGAAAAAAAGACAGAGCATCCTACTCATCATTCCGTACCATGATGATTTTTTTTTGGCCTGTGACCAGCAGAATTCCATTTTATACTCAGAAGAACCCTCTGTATGAACCCTTCCAATTCAGCATAGGTGGACATAGGATTCAAAGTATGGCCAAACCCATGCATCGCACCCCAGGTCCATTTTTTGCATTGCTGACGATTCTCTCCAAGGCTGCAATACGCCACAGAGCATGATGGTCTGGCTTCTGAAGAGAGGTTTGAATGTGTGATTCATTTTGCTCTTCTGTCTGGCGAGTCAGACCAGCTGCAAACTTGATCTAACCCTAGGCATTCTGGTAGAGCCTTTGGTGACAGCCACCTTGGCTCCCCAGGTTACTTCTCATAACCCTGCTCTTTGCTTTCTTAGGCTTGAGAGGAGGACAAGGAGAACCTCTCTCCTTGGAGCCAAGGAGGCTCCTGAATTGCTCAAGCAGGCCTGTAAAGATCTGACTGTATGTAGTTCACGTGGAGCTTTGTTCCATGTTCTAAATTCTTAGCTTTGAATCCACATTTCTTAGCGTTTTTCTCCTGTATGTGTTTTCTACTGCGTTGGACTAAGTGGGTACTTTAACAAGGCGCCTCTGCCTCTGTCTTCATTTCTAGGAGAGAAAATGGAATCGCAGGGGAGGGCGTTTGCTGGGTCTGAAATCTCCACAATTTAGGAGGAGGACTTCGATCGAAGTCTATTGCTTCTGTTTCAAGTTGTACAGATAAGAGGGAAGCAGATGTTTACCAACTTGTGATGCTCTCCGGGAAAGAGGTGGGAATGCTGAATAGCCCATTTTTCTGTAATTCAGCTGCTCATCAGTTGCATTAAAAAGCCTCCTACCAAGGTGGGGATGTAAAATGGGGCAGCTACGTTGGGAAGCAGTCTGTCATTCCTCAAGAAGTTAGACATAGAGTTACCACCCAACCCAGCATTCCCTCTCCTGGGGAGAACCGAGGAGAACTAATAGACCCTCCTGGGCACCCCGAGAAACTGAAAAGCATGTGCCCACACAAAAACACTTGCATACAAATGTTCACAGCAGCGTTATTCATAAGAGCCAAATGTAGAAACAACCCAAATGTTCACTGACCGATGAATGGAGAAATAACATGCGGATATATTTCTACAATGGAATATTACTTGGCAGTAAAGAGAAATGTAGTACTGACGTGTGCTACAACAAGGGTAAACCTTGAAAACATTATGCTCAGTGAAGGAAGCCAGTCAGAAAAGGTCACATATTGTTGGATTCCATTTATATGAAATTCCAGGAGAGGCCAATGCATAGCAGCTGAAAGTACATTAGTGGGGAGCAGCGGGGAAAGGAGGAGTGACAGCTAATGAGGATAGGTTTCTTTTTGGGGTGATGAAACTATTCTAACTAAAATTGATTGTGGTGATGGTTACACAACTCTGTTGAATATACTGAAAGCCATTGAATTCTACAATTTAAATGGGTATGTTGCATGGTGTGTGAATCATGTCTCAATAAAAATGTTATAAAAAAGAGGAGGGGGCCACAATCTCATTGTGGCAGATGACAGAGGGTGTGGGAGCAACCTCAGCGTGCTGTCTGGACTTCTGAATTTAGCTTTTCTGTAGAGTACAGATCCTGTGGAGACAGGCAAGCTGGGACCTCTGACTGTGGCAAGGATCTTGGGGTGGAAACGTGGACCTTCACGTGTCATGTCTTGTGCACTTCTGCCCACAGATGTGCTGCTCCCATAGGGCATCTCACACGGCACCCTGTGCAGATCTGTGAGAAATAAATGTTTGTTGGTTGAGCCTCCCAGTGTATGGTATTCTGTTATAGTAGCCTGAAGTAGACACCAATCACGGTCAGGTTTGTAAAATCGTTTATATGAGTGTTTGAAGAGAATTTGTTTTCTAAGTTTAGTCGAAATATCTATGCAGGTCTATGACATTCGCTTATTTGTTACTCGGTTTCTCCAGATCTTCACTACGTGTTTGACAAATTGACCTGTGCGTTTCACAGGGAAGTGCTGAAGTACCCTACGATGACTGTGGCTCATCTGTTTCTTTTATTTTGAAAAGTTTTGCCCTGTATATTTAGAAACAATGTCATTAGGGACTGTATGACTCATGAGTCATTTTCTCATTCCCCTGGTACCTGGAGTATTGGGAATTTCACCAGATTGCGTCCAGATGTGATTATTTTTTGCTTTTTAAATTATCATTCATCTTTCTTGGTACTTAGAGTTTGCATTCTGGTCCAAAAATTGGCCTTAATTCAGGTAAGGAGCATTTTCATCTATTTGTTTTTCAAGTTTGTTCCTCCATATAGTTTTTTTCTGGAATTCTAATATTTAATATTGAATAGCCAATATCCTCCCAGTATGCACGTTTCTTGAGTCTGTACTCCCTAGTTCTTATATTTTCATTCATTATGTTCATTTTATTGAATTTTTGCTCCGTGCTCTGATGTCACATTGATCATTCAGATCAGCTTATTTCTGGTACCATCATGAGAAAGTTCAGGCTTGAAGGAGGGATATGAGCTGTTAGCACATTGCATTTTTGTGCTAATTGCTTGAGGATGGTTTACACCTGGAGGCAACAAGATCCTAAACCCGTTGATGGGAGACCACCTCCAAAAGAGGTCAGCTTCTGGCTCCGAGGCTGACCCCAGATGGCATTTTCAGTCTAACTGATCCCAGGATGAAACCAATTTCTAGAGAAAGTAGCAGTATTGACAGTTTTGAAGTTGAGTTTATCCTTTGACCCTCTTGGTTATTTCCTGGAATCACTCCTTTCCCCCATTTTGCTCTGTTTACAGACCCGCATGCTTGTTTGTCACTCTGCCACACATTCTGGGTATTGTTACCGTGTGTCCCTGGGTCAGCTTCCTCCTGAGTCTGTGAGTGCTGTTCACCTTCCCACCTGTATTAGTCAGCCCAAGCTGCTATAACAGAGTACCAGACGGGGCGGCTTAAACAACAGAAACCCATTTCTCACAGTTCTGGAGGCTGGAAGTCCAAGATCAAAGTGTCAACAGGTTCGATTTCTCCTGAGGCCTCCTTGGCTTGCAGATGGCCGACTTCTTACTATGTGCTCACGTGGTCTTCCCTCTGTGTGCGCACACTCCTGGTGTCTCTGTGTATCTAAATCTGCTCTTCTTTTAAGGACACCGGTCAGAATGGATCAGGGCCCACCCTAATGACTCATTTAACCTTACTTACCACTTTAAAGGCCCTATCTTCAAACACAACCACATTCTGAGGTGCTGAAGTTTAGGGCTTCAACATATGAATGCGGGGGACACAATTCAGTCCATAACACACCTCTAGAGCTTAGTGCAGGCTTGGTCTATAGCAGATGCTCATAAAGGTTAGTTGCAAGCCTGAATGAAACCCCCCAATTCTTTCTCTTTCCCCATTTCAATTTTCAAGCAAGTTGTGTTGCATGGGATGGCACCAAATGTTTTTTAAGATAAATGAACTCTCTCTTTATTGTCTATTTTATTCTTAACCAGTCATATTTTGTGTAAAAGTCTCTGTAGTGGCGGGAATGCATGGTCCTTTTCTTTCTTTCTTTCTTCTCCCTTCTCCCCACCCTCAAATATCTTTCTATTGTATGATAAGGAAATGAGTTCTATGCCTGCGGTCAGATCCAGCCCATAGTTTCTGTGGCAAAGCCACTAGATTTCTCACAACAGGCGTATGTTTGTCCACAGGGATTTAAATCTGTGTTATTGCATGCGGGCTTTACCTGTCTTGGGAATTGAGTTCCTTTTTGTATTTCTTAGCACGCTTTCTCTGTTTCATTGTATTTATTTCCATGTTCTGCCCCGAGCTCTGACAAATTTGAATTTTCCAAAAAGCACAAAGAAATATATTACCCTGATTATGTCAGTTTTTTGTGGCTGTTCTTCTAGTTCATAATAATGAAAAGATGGAATTAAAATTTTTTCCTTTGGCTATTTTAGTCTTTTGTATCCGTCATTTTTGTATTTTGCTTTCAGCCTCCTCCTTGAATTTTTGATCTCTGAAATGGCAATTTAAGATAGCTATGCAATGGTATATGTATCCACAACAGAGTTTGTTGCCAAGCATACAAAATGAATGGGTTCATTATTCGGATGTTAAATGCCTACATAGCAGAGTCTATGTATAGAATGGAGAAGGAGATCTGCAATTGGATTCTATGATGGATATCATCAAGATGACAGCTTCCAGTAGACCTAGAATGTCATTGAATTTGGTAGTCCACAAATGCTATCTAATAAATTAGTGTGATTCTCTTCTGTGCATGGTCTCAAGGGCCAAGAGAAGTTCACATCCTGGCCATTCTGAACTACTTGCTATGGACCACACTTTCCATGCTCTAGTTCTTTTCTGGCCCATGAGCATGACTTTCCATCTTCTGAGACACTGTTCCTCCCCTGTTCACTGGGAAGCCCTCCCCGATCCCAAGCTAGCCTAGGTGCTCGCCAAGGGCTTCCAAAGATCCTAGCTTCTCCTCCTTAGCATGTATGATGCAGATTTGCAAGTGACTAGTGATATGTCTGTCCCTCCCTTCCCTTTTGTCTAAGGGTCCTTTCTATGCCACAGACCTCTTCAGAAGCTGATGAGGCTTATGGAGCTTACCTTAGAATTATGTTTTTAAATGCATGCAATAAAACACATTGGGTTTTGGTTTAGGACAAGATGGACTAAGCACATTCAACCCTGTCTTCCAGTGAATACTGCTATAGAATTGGGACAGAATGCATCAAAGAGTTACTTGACTCCAAAAAGCAAATGGTAGCTGGCCGACTGAAGTAGATGACAGAATCTTGAATACTCCTGAATGAGTGGTGAGTTACCATTCTTCCCGCTCCAGAACCAAGCAGCCTGGATTCAGCACAGTCTGAAACTCAGAAGTGAACACTGCTGCCAATGCTGAGAGCCCCAGGAGAAGCCCTATAGGGAGCAGGGGGGAGGTCTCCTAATACTTAGAAGGAATAGAGAAATCCCCATTTTTGTTTTGTTTTTGTTTTTTTCTCTTCTCCACTTTCTCATGCTTCAGGCCCCAAGCAATCCTGTGGTGTCAGGGGCATGAGAGCTCAAATGAGCTTAAAACTGAGGGAGGAGAATCTTCCCTCTGATTAGAGGAGCTGTGGTCTCAAGAGTGTAGGGCAAACTCCCAAAGCTTTTTTTTCTCTCTGTCCCCTCACCACTTTTCCCTGAATGCAGATACAGTTGTGGGAAGTGTACAGGAGAGCAGGCTAAGTAAAGCCCCAGCTTTCTGGCCAGACGACCAACAAGTTGAGCCCCTGGGAACTGGAAAGTACCAGAGAGAGGGAAGACCTAGGGAAAGCAATCCTATAAAATTGTTTATGAACTTCTGCGCTCATCCCTGAGATACACAAGATTAGACCTGACCCTAAATAGCATACCATAGACTTTCAGAGCTGAACTACAAAGTAGACCATTGCCCAGGCTTCAGGATGGCCACTGAATAGTGCCCCCAGGGACAGTTCCGAAGTTTCGGGAAACAGAACTTGTGTTAGAGCCACAACCCAGAGAAGACTGGTTGAAACCATTGACCTGAATGAACTCAACCTGGTAGATTCTCTGTTAAAAACAACAACAATGTTCTCCATAGAATTTAGATAAAATTTAGTCTTGTAACATAATGTTCAAAATTTCCAGGGTATAGTTAAACCAGATCCTGGGTCATAGGACAGATTTTTAACAAATTTAAAGAGATGAAGTCATGCAAAGTGTGTTCTCTCACTATAATGGAATTAGACTAGAAATCAATAACAGGATGAATGGAAAAATTCTAAACACTTAGAAATTAAACAACGCAGTTCTAAATAATCCATGAGTCAAAGAGGAAGTCTCAGGGAAATTATAAAATATTTTGAAATGTCAAAATATAACATATCAAAAGAACAAAACTAAACTGCTATCTGTCACCATGTACCAAAATTAACTCAAAATGGATCAAAGACCTAAACATAAGACCTGAAACAATAAATTGCATAGAAGAAAACATGGATACTAAACTTATGGACCTTGGGTTTAGAGAGAATTTTATGAATTTGAACTCAAAGGCAATAGAAGTGAAAGCCAAAATAAATGAAAGGGACTTTATTAAACTAAAAGGCTTCTGCACAACAACAGAAACCATCAACAAAACAAAGAAGCAACCAATCGAATGGGAGAAGATATTTGCAAACAATACCTCTGATAAGGGGCTAATATCCAAAATGTATAAAGAACTTGTACAATTCAACAAAAAAACCCCCAAACAATCCAATTAAAAAATGAGCAGAGGATCTGAACAGACACTTCTCCCAAGAAGACACACAAACAGCTGACAGATATATAAAAAAACGCTCAACTTCATTAGCTATTTAGGGAAATGCAAATCAAAACTACCTCAATAGGCTACCACCTCACACCCGTTAGAATGGCTATTATCAACAAGACAAATAATGACAAGTGTTGGAGAAGTTGTGGAGAAAAAGAAACATTTATATACTACTGGTGGGAATGTAAATTGGTGCAGCCACTATGAAAAACATTATGGTGGTTCCTCAAAAAATTAAGAATAGAATTACCATACATCCCAGAAATCCTTCTTCTGGGTATCTACCCAAAAATATCTGAAAACATTTATTTGTAAAGCTATATGTACCCATATGTTCATTGCAGCATTATTCAAGGTGGCCAATACATGGTAACAACCAAAGTGTCCTTTGATAGATGATTGGATAAAGAAGATGTGGTACATACATACAATGGAATATTACTCAGCCTTAAGAAAAAATGAAACACGGCCACTTGCAACAACATGGATGGATCTTGAGATTATCATGCTAAGTGAAATAAGTCAGACAGAAAAAGTCAAGAACCATATCATATGACTTCACTCATATGTGGGGCATAAAACTGGAAGCAACAAACCAATAAGACAAACAAACAAACAAACAAACAAAAACTCAGACACAGACAATAGTTTAGCAGTTACCAAAGGGTAAAGGGGGTCAAATGTATGGTGATGGAAGGAGAACTGACTCTGGGTGGTGAACACACAATGCAATATACAGACGATGTATTATAGAATTGTACACTTGAAACATATATAATTTTACTAACCAATGTCACCCCAATACTCATAAATTTAATAAAGATAAAAAAATTGTAGACTGCAGGTAGAGTAGTACTTGGAGGGAAATTTATATAACTAAAATGCTTATATTAGAAACCAGGAAGGTATCAAACCAACAGTCTAAGCTGCTACCTTAAGAAATTAGAAAAAGAAGAGCAAAATAAACCCAAAACAAGCAAAAGAAAGGGAATAATAGAAGAGCATAAATCAACAAAATTGAAAACAGTTTCGCAGATAATAGAGAAACATCAATGAAACCAACACTTGTTTTTTTGAGAAGTTCAATAAAATTGATAAATCCCCAGTAAAACTCACAGAGAAAGAGAACACAAATTACCAACATCAGGAATGAAAACGGGTTATCACTACAGACTCTGCTCATAAACTTGGCAATTTAGATACAATGGACAAAAGTTGCAAAAAAACACAAACTACCCAAACTCACTCAAGATGAAATACAGATTAGTTGAGTAGCCTTGTAAGCATTTTAAAAATTAAATTTGAAGTTAAAAACCTATGTAAAAGAAATCTTCAGACCCAGATGGTTTCCCTAGCAAATTCTACCAAATATTTAAAGAAGAAATACAATGAATACTACACAGCCTCTTCTATGAGGCAACACTTCCCAACTAATTTTGTGCAGCCAGCTTTACTCTAATGTCAAAACCCGACAAGGGTGGTACAATAAAAGAAAGCTATGGGACAATACCCCTCATGAACACAGATTCAAAACTCCTCAATGAAATACTGGCAAATACCTAGCAATAAATAAACACATGAAGAGATATTCACATTGTTGACCGTTAGAGAAATGCAAATTAAACCCGGAGGAGATATAACTACATATCTAGAATGGTGAAACAGAATGATGAAAAAAAAAATTCCGACAATACCAAGCACCCATGACAAAGCAGTTGGAACTCTCAAACATTGTCAACTGGGGATGCCCAATTGCACAGCCACTCTGGGAAACCACAATGGCAGTTTCTTATAAAGCTAAACACACACTTAGCATATGATCCAGCAATTCCACTCCTAGGTAGTTACCCAAGTGGATGGGAAACTTATGTTCACACACAAAACCTGTCTTTGAGTGTTTATAGCAGCTCTCTGCATAATCATCAATAACTGGAAACAATCTAAATGTCCTTCAATGGGTGATGGGGTAAATTAAATGTGGTACATCCCTATGCAATACTACTCAATTTAGCAATAAAAAGGAATGAACTATCGACATACATGATAACTTGGAGGAATCTTGAAAGTATTAAGCTGAGTGAAAGAAGCCAGCCTCAAAAGTTCTACGTACTGTATGATTCTGTTTATATAGAAAAGATAAAATGATAGTGATAGAGACAAATCAATGATTTCCAGGGATGGGAGTTATGTGAAGATACTGTTATATTTTTTTCCCACCCAAGTTCACGAACAACTTTGGGAAAAAGTCTGTGGGCCCCAGGTTAAAAACCTATCCTATGCTATATACAATGTAGAAATTGTGTCTTTTCTGTTTGCCTGTTTATGCTCTGAGCCTAGTAGAGTGGACTGGCATATAATAGGCACTCAATCATTTGGCGAATAAAAGAATAAATGAGTGAACGAACTATGAAATGATTTGGGACATGTAACAATGCTTTGAGAGACTCTACGAAAAATGGACACATTTTGTTTAACCCAACAAAAGATCACTGTTGATAATTATGAACTGGACTCATTCTAATGACTTTCCTAACTATACTTCTGTGGTTGGGCCACTGATCAAGCTGTGTCTTGTGTTGTGCTACCTGCACTGTTCCTGAGCATCTCCTGCTTCCATCCTGTACAGGGGACACAATTAGATACACAAATCCTTTCTCCAGAATTGTGCAGCAAGCTGGATGACTCCCTCGACCACATGGAGCTCACACTGAACAGTGAGAACAGACAGCAAATGAACCACAAGAAGGAGAATCACATTATTTTAAGTGTAATGAAGGAAATACGGAGCTTAGATGGAGCCTCATGGTGGGGCAGGTACAGGGTGTATTGCGCATTTGGGATGAGCCCTCTCGAATCTTGCCAATTTCCAACTAAGTTGACATTTGGATTTTGGTTTTGAGAATCATCGGTAGCCTGCAGAGTGATCAACTGTCTCAAGGCTTTCCCAGGACTGAGGGGTTTCCTGGGATGTGGGGATTTCCGTCCTAAAACAGGTCGTCCCAGGCACACTAGCTCAGTTGGTTACCCTAGAGGGCTTTTACCTCAGTTTCCTTTTAGTTTAATATTTGTATTCCTATTTCCATGTCTAATGAAGTCTGATACTAAACCTACAATTGTGACTTTTATTTTCTTCCACTTTCACCTCTCCTATTTTCATAAAAAGAGGTTCACTTGATAGGTAGTACTAAAATCTTATACTTAATGCATTCAGTCGTTCAACAACACTGATTAAGCTCCCACTTAAATTCCTGGCGGGGCTACAATGATAGGTCAAGGTAGCTACAGGGCTTAGAGAACCTGTTCATAAACTGCCTGAGGAAGACAAGGTGGCGACCTAAGAGCGTGTCCACCAAAGTCTCCAGGAGTTCAGAGAAGGTGGGTGGCTGATAAAGCAGAGGTGAGGAGGGCAGGGGAAAGCTTTCTTTTTGTAATTTACAGTAAAATCTTGGATTGCAAGTAACTTGTTTTGCAAGTGTTCCGCAAGACGAGCAAACATTTCTAATACATTTTTAACGTGGTAAATGAGCGATGTCTTGGAATATGAGTAGTTTGTTTCTGGAACGAATTATGCTCACAAACCAAGGTATTACTGTATTTTACTTTGGATAAACAATATGTACCCAAGGCTATGAAGAAGGCCAATTTTCTTTGTCTTTGAAATGAATTAAGGGCAAAAATAACTCTATTCTTTCATGTTGGGAATCATTTTAGTAAAATGGTGTCGCTTTGTTTTTTAACTAAAAGACAAGCTGAACTCTGGATTGCAAATGCTTTCATGACTATTAGAAATATATATTTTTTTCCTTTGAGACAATGGAACGCATATTCTTGGCTTTCCCTTCAAGCAAGGGGCCCCCACGTGGAGAAGTCATTTTCCAGTCTGTATGCAAATGTGGTGATTAGGTTGTCAGTGATATTACAATCTTTATTAGTTTTCACGAGGCTGCAGTGAAATCAAACTTCATGTTTGATTTCTGCCTTCAGTTCAGAGTTGATGTGTAATGGCTCACAAACCACTGTAATATTCCAAGACTACTGTGTAATTCCTTTCCTTTCCCTGTGCCCTTTAGCATTTAATTTCCCCCTCATATCTCACGAGCATATAGTTCCTTCTTTAATGACTAATTGTTCTGAATGCTGCAGCCAGTCTTAGAAGCATTGTAATCTAAATGAAGCCATCAAATTCTTCACTCCATCACTCCTGTTTATTATTTTGAAAAATATGGAAATTGTCGAATGGAAATAGGGATATTGATTCCTTAACCTATTCCAAAACTTTAGCTCATATATGCCAAGGAAATAGAGAGAGAGAGAGAGGGAGAGAGAGAGAGAGAGAGAGAGAGAGAGAGAGAGAG
>NW_017732045.1:191259-202627 GCF_001890085.2 Hipposideros armiger | reverse complement strand
GGTGCTTGGAGCAGAATAGGAGGAGACCCAAAAAGCCTTATAGTTAAGCAAAATTTGGAATCAACATTTAAATTAGGTATGCTTTCTGGGCTGATGTTATTTAAAAGCTGAATAGCCGATGTCAAAAATAGACTCCCCTTTTTTTCCAAAGTGTGGCAAAAATAACCACATGCCTTTCTTGGACTCCTGACTCTCATCCCAAAGGGTTTTCTTGTATAGGAACCAACAATTCCTTGGATGGAAACACTGGATGGACTAGTCATTATTTTGAGATTTAGGAGATTGCCGATTCTTGGCAGACCTTGGTTATTTTTCTAGAGTAGCAGGCAAGTAGTTGGACAAAAAGCGAGAAAGCCGATCCATGTTGCTGGCTTTGGCTTCTTCGTGAACAAATGAGACAAGGTGAGTAGCTGCCCTGCTCATCCCTGTGTTTGTTTCTGAGGAAAGGTCATAGTGGCTGCAATCCTGTTGTGGGATCTCCGTCTCCTGAGAAACGAGTCCTTCCCCGTTGCCTTCAGGGTTGCCAGCTACTTGAGGAAGACCTAAGCGATGTCTGCCTGCTGCCAGCATAGCCCATTGAGGGGTTAGAAATAGTAGGATTGCTTGTGGAGGGAGAACAATCACTTCATTGTCAGGTTTTGTGTTTTTTTTTTTCTTCTTTTCATCCAAATGCTGGGTTGCTTTGTGGCACAGTTGGAGATACTGTGTTGAGGAGCCTTTGCTCATGGCAACGTTTCCTCTGTTCGTTGTCTGCTGCTTCTTGCATTGGAAAATTCCATCCTTTAACACTGGGATTATATGTCACCATTGCTGAAATCATAGACAGAGTCCACTTAATTTGCTGCAAGCATGAGAGATAGCCGGAGAGAATGGGCGAAGCATAGCATTCCCTTGTATAAAGAGAGGATTGAACAAGGTCAGTGAACCAAAGAACCAACAGGTCACAAACCCTCAGGGGGTCATGAAAATCTTCCAGCGTTTCCTGTTTTTAGGAGCAAAAATGATGCCTGTTTAAGTTTTTTAAAAAAGAAAAAAAAATTAAAACGTAATTAAGATTGACCATCACGATTGAACTGGGTGGGGTATTTGAGGGCTCATTGTTGTATTTTCTGTATTTTTGCATATTTTTTGAAATTTCAGGGAAAGAAGGTTTTTAGAACGTATTTAAACACTTCCATCTTTCATCTCAGAACGATTCGTGAGCCCCACAGAGGGTATCATGTCCGCATGCGCAGCAGGGTGGGCTGCTCAACTGAGCATGCTCATGGGTTGACCCCAGTCAATTTAACTGTGAGCTGAAACCGCAATGCTTGTAACCCGTTGTACAGTTTCAAATGGCCTTTATTCTTAGCCGTATGTTCTTTGGTCTATATCCTGAATGGATCATTTGTTGAAAACTAGAAACTTTAACAACACAGATGCTGAAATTCATGTTAATAATTCAATAAATTGCCTGATGATAACCTTCACTTTATCTCATAAGAGGTATAAAATATAAATAAATATAAGATATAAAAGAAGATAGTCTTTTTGTCATGAAAATCTATCCCTCCAAAGATGCCCTTGGACCTCAGAAACTTAGTGTTACAGAAAGAAAAGATAGTGAGTGACAATTATCTCTAATTTTGGTTTTCATTTATAAAGAACAAATGATTGTACCAAAGTGATTATAAACAGCAGCTAGTTGATTTTTTAAGCACAAAATATAAGAATTTCAGACATGAGGTTGTGAAAGCAATTTTGGTGCCTCAACTCCTAATTAATTTCAACCTGTGAGCATCAAGCTGCTAACAGAAAACAACACTTTTATTGATTTCCCCCCTGCATCTGATGGCTTCGAAATGGTTATCATGAAATTTTTTGTTTAGTCACTGTTTCCTCGTGGCTTTTGGGCACAGACATGGTAGAAGTTTCTAGAAATAGGGCACATTGTAAGGTTTATGGGCTTTAGACATGCACTATTGAAATTCTACGTTAACCCTCACCTTTGATTAAATTTTTAAACATATTGAATATTACAGATTATTTTAATATGAGGTTTATAATATATGTGGATAAAATATAAAATATTTTTACTCCCAGTTTTTTTGTTTTTTCCCTATAATATTGGAATTGTCTGTGCATGTCTCTCACCTTCTGGCCCACTTTTGATGCCAGCCATTGCTGGGGCAACCAGCTTTGTTTGTACAGGTGTACTAGCCAGCGCCTCCTTTCAGCTGCAGCATGTATCTCCCTTTCTGCCCTGGGCGTCTCTGAGACGGTATCCTGGTGTTATGCCTGTGCAACTGGAAGTTTTCAACACCCCATGAGAAAATCCTCTAAAGGGAATGGGAGGCTGTGGGATAATGCTTCCCTTTTTCTGCCCTCATGATGAAAATTCTAATGTGCATTCTATACCGCTCCTTAGCGGGTGCTCATAGGACATGAGATGGATCACGGGAGCACCTTTTCTCCCTTCTTCCCTGCTTCACTCCCCGCTACCCCTGACTCCTGTCTGCTGGGATCTCTCTCCAGAACAACCTTCCTTCCCAAAAGCCCTTGTCACAGGCTCTGCTTTCTGTGAGGAACCCAGGCTAAAACACTAAAATGATACAGTAGAATGAAGACGTGGATGCGAATTGCTAAGGGGTTGGTTGTATTGTATAATACATCTCCGTGAAAAGGGTTCAAAGGGAAGTTTGGGAAATCCTGTGCCAGATGACCACTGGAATCACAGTATGGAGAGTTAGAATTGTCAGGTCCCCCTCCATCTCTCACCGGTTTATGAGTGTCTTCCATGAAGAATGGTAGGAGAAGATCCCCAAGCTTTGTCAAACCTGTGGAACATCTGAGAGCATGTGTGACATCCAGGAGAAGCAGAGAGAGAACAAAACAGAATATTTTCACATTCAAAAATCTCACCATCTCGGGAGTCTTCTGCGCTATTTCTAGATCTAATTCTAAAACCGCAGGCGATGCTGGCTTAGTCCCAGGAAATTGTTGATGTCACTCTAGGGCATGGTCTCTGCCTATATAGGTCAAGGCGGAGGCCCAGGAAGGGCTTCTTTGCTTCTGTCGTGATTTTACTGATAGAAGGGTGGCCTTTGCATCAGCCAGGTGATTGGCTGGACTCTGAGGACTCTGAAAATCTAGTTACCTCCCTGTACTTCTCTGTACCTGTACAGTCTAGGCCAGAGGTTCTCAAAGTGTGGCCCCTGGATGAGACCATCGTTTTCTGAAGGCACATTTCCCACTGTAAGGGAGGTTACAGATGCCAGTTCTTGGGTCCCGCCCAGGTCTTCTGTTCAGACAAGCCTTCCAGGTGATTCTGATCCTGGTTCAAGTTTGAGAACCACGGCCCTGGGCCCTTTCTGTCTCACCTTGGCTTTGGAGCTTTGGTGGCCTTCAATGTCAGTTTCACACTCCTGTCCAGAGAATGGGCTCAGGAGACAAAAGATTACTTGGCTAAACAAGAGGTGAGAATAGGGGCTAGCACTGTGTAGGAAGCCAGCTTACAAACAGATTATGTTCTTGATTTTGGAAGTTTGCTGTTTGGAATGCAAGCTGTTTTCCTGGGAATGGTACAATGGTTCCCATGCCAGCAAACGGAGCATATTTAATCCTGAACCCAGCTGAAACATAGCTGCATCACAGTGAACAGAGAAGATCACAGATTAAAGCCATAAGTGAAACACAGAGATAGTAGTATTTTATTTATACTAATATTGGTGGTGGAAGGACGTGTTGATTTGGAGGTGGGTAAGGAGGGAAAGGGGGATTTGTCGAGGTTATGAAGGAGTGGTTGGCCTTTCTCTTAAGAATGTCACGACACTGATTCCTTTAGTTAGGTTTTTCTTAAATGTGGTTCTGGACTAATACCTTCTCTTTTTCTGAAGGCAGATTCCTCATTAGGAGGGAGGCAAAGAATTCTGAGACAAGTTGGCAAGAGTTGAAAAGGAAAGCCGACAAAGAAAGGGAATTAAAGAGAATGTGGGTTTGTTTTTTATCAACACCAGCGTCAGTGGAGACAGAATTAACTTGAATTGTGAGCAGTGAGAAAATGGATGGGCAGGAAGAGGGTCAGGATTCCCCTCTGACAAAAGAGAGGCAAGAAAGCAGACAAAACCCGGCCATACAGTTTGCAAGCTGCCGTCTGGAAGCCTTCCTTTCCGTTTGTTGCCCTGACACTTGGCCTTTTGACAGTCACATTTCATGTCACCTTGTCTCTTCTCTGGCTCCAGATGGGCAGCTGACCAGAGACCTTGACAATGACCACTGATAAGGTGGAGAAGATGAACTAGACCAATCCGATATCCCCCTTTTCCCTCCTAGGTATATGAACTGAGGAACACCCAGAGCATTTGTTCAACCTGTGATGGGAAGAGGTATGTGGCTGGTTGTAATCACTTTACATGTTCTCAAGTCAAATGCTTCTAGCTAGGCTTCCTGTGGTGGTTAAGATGCTTTCTTCTTGGGTTCACTATGCCTTTTTAGCTATTCTATTTTTGTATCATACACATTGTTGCCACTGGTGGTCGAATGGCTGGATTTGGAGCAATGTGGCAGCCCTAACAGGACAAATTCATTGAATAATATTGCCTGACAAATGGCTCCGTATTCCGAAGAGAGCTTGAGACTTAATTACTGATGTCATTTATCTCTATTTGCACTCCAACCATAAGTGACTCGTTTCTCATTAACGTTGGGTCATCTTCCAAAAGGAAGAAAAGAGGCCAAAATATCAGGAAGGGGAAAAAAAAATTGATGTCTTTGTTCCCCACCTCATTATCCTGATAAATCATAACAGACTCTGTTAATTAGAGGGGCAGCTTTCACTGGCTGACTCCTGTCCAACAATTACCTCAGAAAGAAGCACCACTGGGAACATTTCCTTCCCTTCTGAGGAGATGAAAGGAAGTCTGTAACAAAAAGAGGCAACGTTTCCCCAGCCATGCTGGGGGTGCTCACAGTTGTCAAGGCGAATTTCTAGACTGAGGGCTGGAGCTGTTTCAGGGGTATCGCTTGTGCAGTATGGCGATGATGGGGTGTCTGACGCTGCCCTCTTAATCTAAGGCTTTAGGTAATGGTCCCCGGAGCCTCCAACTCTCCCGGGAAGATTAGAGCCTAATTAAACAGGGGAACAGGTGTAAGAGGGCCTGATTTGATCTGGCCAAATTAATGCTGAGATTGGGCTTGCATTTGGTAATGGGAAACCGTGAATTAACGACAGCCGGAATACAGCTAATCCTCTGGTTTCGCTGTGACTGTGTATAAAACAGACTGGACTCGCTGGGAACACAAACAAAGAGGGATCTGAAGTGAAGGTACGCCGCATCCGTGCAGGAGGAGGCTGGCGAGGAGCCTGGCCGCACACTGCCCAGACGGACAGCCTGGGACAGTCCTGGGGCAGTTGGTCTGCTGTCCCTGCAAAAGTATTAACAGTGCCCCTTTCATTCTCAAAAAAAGTCCCAGTGTGCACTGTAAATTAAATAGTTACTGTATTTCAATGTCAATTTTAAGCCTTTTTTCTTTTTTTACCAGAAGAGTGAGTGGTGTCATAGGTTGAATTGTGTCTCCCAAAAGATGTTGAAGTCCTAACCCCCATTACCTGTGACAGTGACCTTATTTGGAAATAGGGTAGTTGCCGATGATCAAATTAAGATGAGGTCATCAGGGTGGCCCCCAGTCCAGTATGACTGGCGTCCTCATAAACGGGGAAAATTTGGACTCAGAGACAGATGTGCACAAGAGGAGAAACATCGTGTGATGATGGAGGCAGTGACTGGGGTGATGCTTCTACAAGCAAAGGGTGCCAAAGATTGCCAGCAGCCACCGGAAGCTAAGGGAGACGCCTGGAATAGATCCTTCCTCACAGTTTCAGAAGGAACCAACCTTGCTGACACCCCAATCTCCGACTTCCAGCCTCCAGAACTGTGAGACAATACATTTCTATTGTTTTAAGCCATCCATTTGTGGTATGGTTTAAGCTAAATCAAGTGGGTACTGGTGTCAAAGTGTCTGAAAACACTCCCATTGCTCTTAGTTTATACATTTCCCAGAAAGGAGCTGTCTTGGTGGCAAAGGCTGGCTGCAGGGCTCAAGTGAGAAGTCTGTCAGTGAACTCATACCAGCTTCTGAGTGCCGGGCGCTGGGGAGAGGATGAAGGAGGCACACGTGGTTCCTGGCCTCCAGGAGCCCGCAGGCTGATGGGAAGGGAGGCAGTGCAGCTGACCTTGTACTTAATTGAACATGAATATGTATCGAGTGTTCAGAGGATGGAGGGAAGCACATCCCTGAGGGACACACCCCAAACTGGGCTGGAAAGCAAAAGGCTCCCCAAGAAAGGGCCATCTAAGCTGACCTGCTAAGCAAGGTTACCTGGATTTATAATATGGGGAGTGGGAGGAGCACGGTGAAGGCTCTAGGTCTAGGGCGAGAAGGAATAAGGAGTGTACACACACGCCCAGAAAACGCAACAGCAGGAGCCAGGCGCGAAACTGGGGGAGGGCTGACTCGTTTCTGGTTCTTCATCTCAGTCTCATCGCCTCATTCATCAAAGGTTTAAAGCACATTTACCATGTACCAGACCCTGAGCTAGCAGCTGGGGGATTCCAGTGAGGGAGACCACCACGTAAAGTGCCAATCAAGCAGTTGATGGCTCAGGGCTGGGAGAAGTGACATGAGCAGCCGGAGTATATATAATGTGATTCTATTTCCCTGAAGCAGAATTTGGGTTGCCGCTTGTCTTGGTTTCATTCAGGGACATGGCAGAACACTTCAGAACATTCAGAACGCCTCTGTGATGGCCTCTTGCTCTCGAGGTCCCACGCCCCACATCCTTGGACCTGAGTTCCCAGGACCTACTGTGGACACCATCTTGAATGTAGGCTTTTGTCCCCTTGGCCAGAATCTCAGGAAATAACGAAATCGATAGACTCAATCCATCCTGTGCATAGATTTTTGAACTCTAGCTTTGACAGTTCTCAGGTGCAGCCCAATCCAAAGGGGCCATTCACAGTGCCATTTTCAAGATGGATTTCCAGGTTGGATGTGAAAGTCACTCTTCTCTCGCTGCTTCCAATTCTCTGTCTCTGGTGGGCCCAGGACGAAACCTTTCCAGCAGGCAAAACAGGGCTCTGGTTTTGTAGGCATGGCATTTATTATGCAAGTGTACAGGTCTGCATTTCAAAATGAAAAATAATAATAATTGAAGTTTCTCTAGGCTTCTTGGGCCCAAACCACTCTTGCAAAACCACCTTTGGATGAGCTTTAAGTGTCAGCAAATCAGAAACATGTGGATTTAATTTCCTTTGAAATACACCAGGGGAACAAGGAGGCAGCAGGGCTTGGCAGCCAGCTTCTTAGGGTTTGCCAAACCCCAAATATCTCACACTCTGTGAGAGCCATCATGCTGGCCCCCAGCAGTTGCAGCTGGCCAGCCCAGCCACTGAATTTCTTGTTGTGCCATTTAGGTTTTCTCTAACCATTAGGCTGATCTCTTGGTTCAGGCTAGATGCCAGGAGGACGCTGTTAACACCACCCACATGCCTAGCAGGACTTTGGAAGAGGGACCAGTACTGCAATGAGGTGTCAGGTTGGCTCCAGTCTTATCTGGACGAGCAGGCCATCTTTGCAGCCATTACTGTGCTTTTAAAACCTAAACCAACTGTGAGAGAGGTTTTCCAACTTGATTTCTAGATGGGAAAATATTTTGCTTTTATGGTGGATGATGGTATCAGGTCCCAAATGTATTAGGTTTCGTGATCATCCAATACTTATGCGTATAATGTGAAACATGTCCATATACTGCTACCCCGCCATTAGGTTCCAAGGTAAATATGGGCCCACAGACCCCCTGGGAAAATAAAGGAGCAATTTCATTAAAGGAAAGAAGCCACACCGTCCAGGAACTCTGATACGACCCCCAAGCCCCCAGATCCTGCCCTACTAATTTAAGAGTAAGAATATGCCAACAAGATCTGTGCCAACATCATATCCTCTGGTCCATTCCTTTTTTTTCTTGATATTAATGCTCCATTTTTCTTCCTGTATTTTCTATGCCCAACAGCCTCTTTTGCCTAAATAATGATGATGTACATTGAATGCAAAGGGCAAATTGAACCTTAAAAAAGGTAGTTTTTGCATCCAGAACTACTGCTTTCATGCCTGCTATGCGTCACAGACGATGTACATATGCTGACATTCTTGTTATCCTCATCTCCCTGAAGAGGCAACTGAGGCAGCCCCAGAGAGGCAGGGTAACCTAGAAATCACACAACTAGTAAGGAACAGCTGGAACTTGACCTTGGACTGCTGGGCTCCAGAGCTGATGTTCTTACGATGCTGCCTCTTACTCCATTGTGAGGTTCATATGTGAATTTGACTGGCCCAGGGGGTGCCCAGATACTAGGTCAAACATGATCCTGGGTGTTTCTGTGAGGGTGTTTTTGGATGAGTAAGTTCTAGCTGCAGGAAACGCTGCCAGGAAGGAAAGAAACCTTGCGAGTTCCCACCTGGAGACAGTGAACACAGGGAGAGGATCCTTGAGAGTAAAATTATCCTCCAAACAATTGGGTGCTGAGCAAGACAAGGATTTCTGTGTGAGCAAGGGCAAATACCTTATTATCTTTGTTAGCTGATGTAAATAAACGCCAAGGCCATTCAGCGTGTCAAGACTATCGGCATTTACCCTAGGTGAGTATCCAATCCATTTCTTTCTATTTTATAAAGCCACCCCAATCTCAGGGTTAAGAAATTGCATCTCCCCCAGCCCCTCTTGCCGTTACAATGTCCCTCCTGGCAGTCAAGGGTAACAGTTGGAGATGTTAAACATTGAAGGTGTGTCCTGGCTATTCATTGAACTCCAAGGGAAGATTGGTGTAGGAATGCTTGTCCGTCTTCTGCTGCTTTTATCAAGTGGTCAGAGGTCCAGGAGGAGGAGGCTGTGGCCTTCTACTGCTCTAAGTAGCAGGTGGGAATCATACTCTGGGCTTTAGCAGCAACAAGATCCCTGCATAAGCCTCCAACCCTCCCCCGTTCTTCAGCCTCCCACCCCAAGCATTTTGGGGGTTGAAACCTCTGCAGAAAATGGATGGGGGGATGGCATAGCCACTGGAGGCATGCAACCCCCCAGGCACGGACCTCTGATGCTGTAGAAGCTGAGAAGCTGATGGCAGAGAAGGATTACCAGGAAGAAAGGGCTGGGACTGCTGCTGCAAAGATGGGGTAGCAGGTGAGACCTGGTGCTTGCAAGCAGGGAACTTTGGCTTTCATTAATGACATCTAGCAAGCTGCCACCTGGGGACAGTGAATATAGTAGTGCCCCTGTATCCGCGGTTTTGCTGCTTTCTGCTGTTTCAGTTATCCGCTGTCAATATGAAAATGTTAAATGGAAAATTCCATAAATAAATAACTCGTAAGTTTTAAATTGCATGCCATTCTGAGTAGCATGATGAAAGCTTGCGCCATCCCACCCCGACCCACCCAGAACATGACTCATCCCTTTGTCCAGCATCTCTGAGCTGAAGACGCGCCCTCCTGCCCTTTAGTCATTTAGTAGCCGTATTGTTATCGGATTGACTGCCATGGTATCGCAGTGCTTGTGTTCAAGTGACCCTTATTTTACTTAATAATGGCCAGAAAGAGCAAGATTAGTGATGTGGGCAATTCAGATATGCCAAAGAGAAGCTGCAAAGTTCTTCCTTGAAGTGAAAAGGCATGTATGAGCATATATGAAAAAACATAGTGTGTGTGTGTGTGTGTGTGTGTGCATATATATGGTTCAACACTGTCCATGGCTTCAGGCATCCACTGGGGGTGTTGGAACACATCCCCTGTGGAGAAGCCGGGGAGGGCAGGGGCTACTCTACAGGGAAGGTGTAAGGGTGAAGCTTAAGAAATCAGTAGCTTAGCCTACAGCTTCATTCGCCTCATAGCTTGCTATTCAGCTGTTTTCTCTCTGTCTCTCTCTCACTGCCCAATTTAATTGCTCTGTTTTCCCGAGGCTACATGCATACCGTGTTAATCTAGCTAATCAGCAGAACACTAACTTGCAAGAAACTGAGTCAGCCCTCTGGACACCGGCAACCAGGATGCAAGTCTGGACTGCGATTCTGTCAGATGACAAACGACTCACCCATAAGATGGGGATTCGAGATAACCATCGCAGAACAAACCGAACCCCCGGATGAGTTACGTGACTAACTCCCCCTTTCCTTTGTTCTGATTCTCCTTGTGCACCTAGAAAACCTGTGACCTGTCTAGGAATGGGAGATGGCCTTTGGACAGGAGTCTGCCATCCTCCCGGAACGCCAGCATTCTGAATAAACCTGCTTTTCTTTCCACCAACCTTGTGTCTCGATTTTTAACTTTTTCTAGCAGCAGGCAGCCAGACTTTAGCACGGTAACGATGGGATCCTTGGACTGGAGATGTGGATGGCATTTGCTTTGGTCAAGGGGACAGAAAAAACTCCTCATCCTTGCATTGAAATCTTTCTTGTCTCTCCCAAACCCCTAGTCCTAGAACAATATCATTTTCAAAAGGTCTGGCTTGAGTGTCACACTGTGAGCTAGTTGCTGTGAGCAGCAGAGAAGAAAGAACATTTTCCATTGAAAAAAAATGAGCCTCAAACTCACTAGTTCCGCCCGAAGCCAAAAGCTCTGGACTTCCACGGGCTTCTCTGTAATGGATAATGGGTCAGTCTTCATTCTTTGAAAAACACAGCTTTATTTTTTTCTTCTTCTTCTTCTTCTGCCCGTCAGTTGAGTTAAGTTCTTGCAAGCGGGGTTGAACAAGAAATGCCATTTCTCATGGAAATGGTTTAATTTCCATTATATCCGCATACAGGCTTGCTTTCAGAATGGCTCAAACGGGGCTGGCCAACGTACTCTGAATTGAGGAGGAAAATAGAGACGGCTGAAACATTTGCTTTGAGGGAAGAAACCAAAGAGGTCTATTCATTCGCATTGACCTTGAAGATAGGTATCAAGTAATGCTGCAATTCAGGCCTGATTATTTGCCAGGGAGCAAGCCCCGCTCCTGTCCTGCGTTTTGCAGCCATGCTCCTCTCCCTTAGGAAGCCTCAGAATCAGGTGCCTCTCCCAAGCGGCCAGGTGCGTTTGATGGGTCCTGGCACTGCCTGCTCACATTCCAGCTCAGCAGAGCTGTCCTTGCAAGCCAGCCTGGCCTGGTGTCATTGGTAATGCCACAGAAGAACATATTCCTGACTGTAAAAACTAGTGGCTTTCTACGTGGTTTCCTTCGGAATAGTTCCAGCCTGTAAAGGGGTCTGGTTGCCCATTCAATTGTCTTAGCCTTTAAAAATATTGATTCAAATGGAAAGCTCCTAAAAAAGATAAAGATGCCTAGCCCTACCCCAGATCAACAAAA
>NW_017732045.1:123356-190959 GCF_001890085.2 Hipposideros armiger | reverse complement strand
CACACACTCAGATTCTCTTCCCAGGTTGAAAGGTCCTCACACCCGTCACCTGTCTGGGCAGGCAGGGTATCCAGCAACCATGGGTGCTGCTGTTCCCTGAACTCAACTTCTAATCTATGGGATTTTTTTCACCCATATTCTGATTCCCCACTGATGAAAAAGGTAGTGTACATCAGTGGTGTTAAAAACTCTTTCATCTTATGACCCTTGGGGACTTTCTAAGCCCTACAAGTGCCACAGCCCCTAATTATTTGTAGGCCATGGTGCAGTCCCATGATGACGAAAAGGTTTACAAGAGACACACTTTGAATATAAGGACACAGACAGGCTAAAAGAATGGGGAAAGGTGTACTATGCAAACTCAAAGCATAGAAAACTATGTGTGACTACCTTAAGATCAGACAAAGCGGTCTTCAAGATAAGAAATATAAGCAGGTAATCCCCCCAAACACTCCCATGCCATCCCCCTCCCCCTGCCCCCACTGCCTTGGCACTGGGTCCTTCAGAGCCCGCAGTTCAGCTGTGTCCCTAGGGAAAGAAATCTGGGGAGGGGTGCTTGGGGACCCAGCTCTCTGGGGACTCCTCAGACCCTCTGAGGTCCTATGGCCTCCCCAGGTGCCCATAGCCCCTCCTTACTCTGCCCTGCTCTGGAAACTTTCTCTCCCCCCTTCTCCCTTCTCCTCCACCTTCCAGGCCCTTGGCATAATGTCACCCAGGATTTATTGTAGCTTTTACAAAAGCAGGGCAGAATCGTTGTGTCTGGCCCAAATCCCTGAGGCAAGGCAGTGTGAAGCTTGGCTGCCAGCTTGAAATGGGTGCAGTGAGGAAAAAAGAGCGCCAAACCTGAATTAGTATTTTAACGATTGATCCTGCTGCTTTCGCCA
This sequence comes from Hipposideros armiger, assembly GCF_001890085.2. NCBI lineage: Eukaryota > Metazoa > Chordata > Mammalia > Chiroptera > Hipposideridae > Hipposideros > Hipposideros armiger. The sequence goes on along the minus strand of NW_017732045.1, from coordinate 190,075 downwards.
GGTGTTCACGAACGGCACTCATTTTCTGCCATTCCAGGCTCTTGGTTTCCATGTGGACAACAGCTGCAGAGGTGCTTAATGTTCTTACTTCTCCCCCACTACTGACTTGAACCTGCTTAAGGCAGCTCTGGCTTTTTGCAGAAGCCTCCCAGCTCACTAAGAAATCCGGTGTTGAATTGAGCAGAACTCTTATTCCCTCTGCAGCAACACAGAGGTAGAGATTGGGTTCCAGAGAGTCCACGCTTGGGGTTGTTTGTTAGCCTGACCCTCCTCTGTGTGGAGGCTGGTCCTGTTCAGGGAAGAGAGTAGCTCTCACTCAGCATACGGACATGTTCTGTCTTATAATGAGATTGCACTGGTGGGGCGCCTACAAACGTGCTCCCCAAAGTGAGGTCTGGGGACCAGCAGCACCTGTGTCATCTGGGTGCTTCTCAGAAATACAGATTTTTCAGCTGACCCCAGACCTGTGGCATCAGAACCTGCATTTTAATAAAATTCCAGGTTATTTGTGCACACATGGAAATTTAAGAAGCACTGGTCCACAGCGTCCGTGCCACATGGATATGCACTGAAACAAGACCAGTCCATATTTTAAAGGTATTTTTAAACAATTCAGGAAAAAAGTCGTGCAAAATTTTTTTCTTATTAAAGTATCAAAGGGCACAAGTAAAAAGGGATTATAGTAATATTGCTGTTAAAGAGATACTTTCTCTTTTTATCAGAAACTGCTGATGGGAATGTAAGTTAGTACAATGTTTCTAAAGGGCAACTTGGTTGAGAAGTCTTAGAACCCTCTACAGCTCCTTAAAGGAACAATTTTACTGCTCTGACTTGATCTCAAGGAAAAATTTAGGTCAGGATGTAGTTTCAATGATGTGGTGAAAGGCTTTTCAGACAATGTGTTTCTAATCTTCCTTACTAACAGAACCTCAGTTTTGCCAGCGTGGGAGGTGAGGAGCAATATGTTTAAAATCGTTTTCTGGGCCCTTTTGCCAGTAGGGGTGGACCTTCATGGGGCGCCACCTTCAGGAAAATGCTTTGTGAGAGAAATCAGCTGTTACCAGCACCCTCCTGACCTATGACCTCTGCCCCCTCTCCTTCTTTATCCTGAGATTGGACTCTGATGGGATGTGGGTTACCCATTAACCCAATGTCAGCCAGCATTGCCTCCTTCCAGACTTTCCATTACATGAGAAAAATACAATCCTAACTGAAGTCATATTGTCTCAGGGGTGGGATATTTTGCATCTGAACACAAGTCCTGACATGCAACTGAAATGTCCAAAAATAGAGGGTTAATTCATAAATTATCATTTATCCACAGAACAAAATGCCATATGGCATAAAATTATGTAGAACAGTTTCCCCCAGTTATCTCTGGGGGACTTATGGGTGTTTCCCACCTGTTAGGTCCACCACACCTCAGATTCTCTCTCTGGCCTTTGGTTTCCATCACCTGCAGAGGTGCTTGAAGACAGACCCTGCTCCTGCGGCTGGTCCCTTGGGGAGGTCAGCCCCAGAGGTCCTCCTCATGCTCACCTGGCTGCCAACACCTGCCTTGGTCCGGTGCTGGGTGGAGTCGTGCTGCTTTCTGCAGAGGATGAGGAAGATGAATGGGCTGCTCCACGGGGCTGAGCTGTGGCTCGGGGCAGGCTGGGGACCGAGGCTTTACCAGCAGTCATGCTCTCCTCATTCCCACCAGACTCCATGCCTCCATGCATCCAACATCAAAGCTCTACTCGCCCCAAAGTGAGTTCATGTCCCCGTCATTCATTAGTCTCAGCTGCTCCTGTGTGTGTGTGTGTGTGTGTGTATGCGCACACATGCATGCATTTGAGTATTTAAAGCAATGCAAACTGGAATTTAAAATTTAATAGTAATTCCTGAATGGCGAGATTGGGGCGCTTAAAAGTTTTGAAAATTTTTTTCTTGCTTAACGGTGTTTTTAAACTTTCTACAATAAACACGTATTATTTGTATTTTAAAAGATGCATCTGAAATCAGTTAGGACTCTAATCACTGAATGCACCTAACTTAATTGCTTAGAGCATTGAACTGTGAGCTTCCTGCCATCTTCGGCAAAGTATTTCACCTGTGTCAATGTAGGGGCTGGGAGTAGGGAGGGGACAGTGTGTGTGGGTGTGTGTGTAGGGGGGTATATACCATAGGCATAAAAAACCTTGTAGAACTGTGGTTTCAGATTAGTTCTAGTAGAAATTATTTCTAGTAGGAGACACCTCCCAGTCCTGTATAATAACAGTTAATGTTAGTATGTGTGTGTCTATGTCTCTTATTCCTGCAGCTTTACTGAGAAACAGTTGATATAAAACATGTAAATTTAAGCTGCACAACAAACGTGTTGATTGGATACACTTGTTACCTCTCTCTTTACCTGTGTCTCTGAAACACTGAAGACAACGCATTCCAACAAAGCCCACAGGTCCTGTCCTCTGGGGCTCCACCACCTGTTCTCTCTGGAATGCCAGTTCACTGGGCTCCCTGCCCTGCGGCTGGTGGGAACTGGGATTTGGGGACTCAGGCTGACCACACAGGGAGCTGTAGCTTAGATCAGTGATTCCTTTGGGGCTCCCCTGGGTTTTCACATTGGCATGTCCCTGGAGAGTGGATGGGTTCCAGTTACAGTGAGGGAATAGGATGATCAGGATGGCAGTTGATATTACAGAAGATGAGCCAGGGTCACCATAGAAAATGAGAAAATGTCCTAATTCCCATTATATCCTGCACAGTGCAGCCCTCCCTTTGGCTGTTCAAGGCTGTTGACTTCAGGCTGATTTGCAGAAAGAGTGATTGTCATGATGGGACTTTCAACTCAGGTGGGAACAAGAGGAGGGGTTCAGGAATGCCTGCGTGATGGGTCTCCACTGAGTTTAGTTCATTAGTGGCTTTCCTCTGAGGGAGCTCACTTGGCACGGCGGATTCTGCTTTGAGAGTTGGATTTTTAGAGTGCCTTGTTACAGGGGACAAAAATTCAGGCCCCCTTTCACTGTGATAACAAAAGAAGACTTTTCTGTGCCCTGTGGAGGTTCCTGAATTTCTGTGTCATCCCCACTCCTAGTATCTGACAGCCCCTCCTTGCTTTATTTTCAGAATATCCCCATTGATGGGTAGACCTCTGTCCCTTCTTGTCATTGTCATCTACCTCCCAATTCCCCTCCGCCTCTCACCCTGCAGGGCTGCACAGTGCTTAAAGCAACTTCAGAAACTGACTTCAAAGCACCCCCCCCTTGGCTTTAAATGCTGTCTTCCTCACTCCACCAGCCCCCAGAAGAACACAAACCACCCAATGTTTCTTATTCATCATTTACCTTTCCCTTAATCACAGCAGCTAACATTCATTGAGCATATAGTCTATCTCCAGCACATGCATTCAATTAGCTTGATTCTGTGGTGTGTTCTGGCTCTGGGGCTTACTTAGATCAACATCTGGAACCCCCCTGTTCTTAAGGACCTATATGTCCCAGGGAATAATGTAGAGGGAGTCAAAGACCTAGGGTGTGGAACTTGCTCAAACATCTCTACATAGATGTCACATTTAATCCTCAGTCAGGTATTTTTATTATTAGTCCCATTACATTTTTTTTATTGAGGTGAAATTCATATAATATACAATTAAGCATTCAAAAGTGAACATTTCAGTGGCATTTAGTACACTCACAGTGTTGTGTAACCACCACCCCTATCTAGTTCCAAGACATGTTCATTGCTCCCAAAAGAAAACCCGGACTCATTAAGTAGTTACTCCTTATCTCTCCCTCCCCCAGTCCCTGGCAGCCATCAGCTGCTGTGTCTCTATGGATTGATCTATTCTGGATATGTCATATAAATGGAATCATACAACTTGTGGCCTTGTGTGTCTGGCTTTTTTTTCACTTAGCATAATGTTTTCAAGGCTCATCCATGTTGTAGCACGTGTTAGCACTTCACTCGTTTTTATGGCAGAGTAATATTTCATTGTACGGCTAGGCCACATTTTATGTATCTATCCACTCATCCGTTGATGGACACTTAGGTTGTTTCTACCTTTTGGCTCGTGTGAACATTCTTATACAAGTAGGTTTCGAGTAGCTGTTTTCAACTCTTTCGGGTGTATACCTAGGAGGTCCTATTATGATAATTCTCTATTTAAAAGTTTTGAGGAACCTATTAGCATCATTTTAAAAGCAAGGAATCTGAGCCCCAAAGAAAGCATGAGTTACTGGTCAAGATCACATAATTGTGACAACGCCAGCACTAGGACCCAGGAGCTGATATTGCTGTCATCTTAAGGACCTGGACCGCAGGGAACAACACTCATTCCATTACCAAATATCCACGGAGGGCCCGAGCTAGCCTAGCCCTGTGGCAGATTTAACAATAACCCTCAGAAAGGAGCTTCCCAATGGCAGAAACTTCGGGAGAAAACAAAACAAGGGGAGTATTTTAAATCATAAATCAACATGCAGAGCTCCCACGTAAATTCCATTAAGCCAGCAATCTATCTGAGCGGTAATGTTCTCTGTGCCTCTCCGCATTGCAATGTCAGTGTGGAGAGGAGTTCACGTGACCCTCTAGCAGACATAAAAGGTCCACTCTCCCCGTTTCTAATTGTCTTGCACTGTCTGCATTTCTCAATGGACCCTGGGGGGCACAAAACCCGATTTGGTTCTGAAGTTCTGATTGGCTTGGGGAGTTTGGCCAAGTCACTGTCTATAGAGAATGTGTTGATGGCATTGCATGGTCAAAGGGTTACATGTCAGGGCGAGGAAGAGAGTGGTGACCTGGCGTCAGCTCTCACCTAAGGGGAAGGTGAGAGCGTGAGAGATGGGGGAGGGACCAGGACTTTAGCATGGGGACTCTTTATTTTCCAGTTGTTTCCAGGGGACTTTTTACGATTTAGAGGCAAATTTGATCGTCTACCCTCGACTTCTCCCGGCTCACTGGAGCATTTTCCGTGTAGAAAGGTGACAGACAAAGGCTTTACCCAGCTGGGTTTGAAAACAGACGTGGGCTGCTCCGGGCCCCCACCCTCCCTCCACTCCCCTCCCTGGCCCCGCTGACCTGATTAATCAGAACCCTGCCAAGCCCACTGAGGAGGGCTCCCAGGCTAATCTAATCTCAGTCCCCACGAGGGGACAGACACCCCCGCTCGGCCAATGAGACGCAACAGTGCAAGCTCCGCGGGGCTGTGGAAAATTCCATGCGCCGGGCGGCTGCGGCGGCCCCTGGCGGCATCGCGCGCTCCGCTTCCCGCAGCCCCCCCCCACCGCCGAGCGGGGTCGCTAGCGGAGCCCATCGGAATCAGCGGGCTTCCGGGCGCTGCTGCACGAGTCACCGTGCAAGCAGCTGGTCCCCCCTCCCCCCCCGTCCTCCCCAACGAGAGGAAAGCTTTCAGCAAATCAAAGAAAAGCTGGCGATTCGTGTGTTATTATGGGGGTGGTGTGGAGGGGGCAACCATGGAGGCATTTCTCTCCCTTGTGACTCTAATGTGTGTGTTATAAACCACCGCCCCCAGTCCCCGCCGCGCCCACCCTTGCTCTTGTCTAGGACTGTTTGTTCCCCAAGTGCCTCCGCCGGCTTTTGCAATTCGGTACCTGTTGGGAGAATGAATGAACGGGCACCTTTCTGGATGCATCCACCTGGGAACTGCCGGACCCTTTTAGAAGTGGCCGGTGGCTCCTAAAGAGCGAAGGGTTAGGGGTTAGTAAACGTGTTACTATCACGGAGGTGCGTAGGACGACCCAGAACCAGCAACCAAACCCAACGCAACAGGATCAATGTCTTGATCCAAAGGCGCACAGAAAATTCCAGAGCCACAAAGGAGAGACCGTTTGCTCAGTGCGCCAGTGCAGGGGGGAGGGGGTGCAGAGCCGAGATGGAAGAAGCGTCGGAGCCAGCCAGACAGAGGAGGGGGAGGCGCCCGGAGCCTGCGTTCCAGCTCGGAACGAGGCTGCCGGGCAGGCGCTGCGTTTCCACGAAGCTGGGCTGTGTTACCAGATCCCTATCTTCCTGAACGCCACGTGAATTATTGCAATAAATCCCCATTATTTCAGGGGATCCAGGCCCCTTTCTGCTTCTCGCGATGTGAAAGAACCTAGTGAACACGGTCCAAAAATAAGAGTACGACCTTGCCCAGAAGGCTTCTGCCAAAAGACAATCACAATGGCTTCTTCTGGGATTGGAGGGGGGGAGGGGGAAAGAGAAGGAAAGGGAAAAATACAGGTTTTTCTTTCTCCAGGAGAGTATGAGGCTTCAGGAAGAATCCATGGAACTGAAAGGGGGGAAGGAACCATCCCCAGTCCAAAAGGTTGAGCTAAGTGAGCCAAGCTGAGTTTAGGGAAACCATGTTGCCTCAGTTCTGCTAGTGACCAGCTGTAAGTCCTCGAAAATCTCCCAAATTCTTTGAGTCTTAGGAAAACCTACTAACTTTTCTGAGTCTTAGTTTTCATTTCTGTGAAATCACGCTAATACCATTTCCTGAGATTAAAATGAATGAAATTGTGAAACTGTTTGTAAAGAAATACATGAGAGCGTTTTTTACCCAGATGTATAAACAATGCATACTCTCTGTTTTTTTTAGTTGAATTAACTTTGACAAAAAGCCACGGCTAAATTAATCAATCAATACATATATTAATGAATTTGGTAAATATTTACTGAGCACCTATTATGTGCCAGGCACGGCTATATGCCTGGCGATACAGCACGGAACACAACACAACAATCCCCACTCTTGGGAAGCTCCCATTGTCGTGAGGAGACAGGTAGTAAACAAATAAGAAAACTACAGGCTATTTTAGGTGGCGATAAGTGATATGGAGAAAACCAAAGCAGGATGAGGGGATGGGGCGTGTGAGGTGGGGGGTGGGTTTTGAACAGGGTGATGAGGAAAGGCCTCACTGAGAAGGTGGTCGTTGAGCAGAGACCTGACAAGGAAGTGAGGGGTTGAGCCTCGTGGATTTCTGGGGGAGGACCATTCTAGGTGGGGAGCTCCACCAAGTACAATGGGCCTGAGGTAGGACTGTGGCCTTCCCTATTGGAGAAACAGATGTGATCCCTGGAGGGAAGTGAGTGATGGGGATGAGGTCAAGGTCAAAGGTCAAGGATGAGGGGGGTGTCAGTGGGGGGAGGGGTCAGGCAGGGAGGGTAGGGCCTTGAAGGTGGCTGTGGGCACTGGCTTTTACGGTGGCACTGGACAGCACTGCTGAGGATCCATCTCGGGTCTTAACTGACTCGGATGCAACTCTGTTTCTAGCTGGGACACTGGTAAGCAATCAGCAAGCATTTATGGAAAGCCTTGCTGTGTGTTTGAGTGTGTACTGGGGGCTCTGGAGAACTCAAGGAAATACGACACAGAGCCATGCTTCCAGGGGGCCACAGTCTTGTCCAGAATAAAATTTACGGCAAAAAGCAATTAGTGATCAATACAAGACAGTCTCTAACACTTGCCGAGTTGTGTGGAGGGGCCCTACAGGCAGAAGGAGACTGAGAACTTCGGGAACCGCAGGGGCACCCTGGGATTGTGCCTGAAATTAGCAGGTGCTCAGTGACCTTTTGAGAACGGGTTGGGGGGGGTGGGGGGGGTGGAGGGGGGGAGTGCCTGAGGTTGAGAAGCAGAGCTTTGTGGCTAATTAAGTCTTCTCCTTTCCTGGTTGGGGTGGCCTGCAGCCCCTGGCCGCCACTCACATGGGCCAGTGTTGCCAGCCCACAGCTGGGATGGCTGTGGACAGTCTACCAGCTACGAGGTGATAAAAGGCTTTGTGTAAAAGTTGCCAACCCTGCTGGTAGCTAGATGGGATGGTTCCCCTGGGGTGATTACAAAATGAATCAGGTGTCTAGGCCTCTGCCTCTTTTATATTTTTGATATTGAATATTATTTTATATTAATTTCAGGTACATAGCATAGTGGTTAGACATTTATATAATTTAAGAAGTGATCCCCCTGACTAGTCTAGTACCCACCTTGGCACTATACAGTTATTACCATGTCATTGACTATATTCCCTATTGTTTGTTTTACATCCCCATGACTACTTTGTTACTACCAATCTGTACTTCTTAAACCCTTCACCTTTTTTACCCTGCCCCTCAAACCTCTCCCATCTATCACCCCAACAAATTTAGTACCCCTCTGACACCTTACATAGTTATTACGATATTGTTGACTATATTCCTTATGCTATACCCCATATCCCCATAAGTACTTTTTAACAACCAATTTGTACATCTTAATCCCTTCTCCCTTTTTCACCCACCCCCAACCTCCTTCCACCTGGCAACCTGTGGGGGCGGGCTCAACACAGGAAAGATGGCGCCCAGCTGCTGTCTGCACCTGCGCGGGCCGCACACAGGGAAAATGCCGACTGTCTTCCTGCTCTCACTCTGAGCTACACACCTCAGTTTTTCCCCCACTTGTATGCCTCTGACACCTCCCGAGTCACCATCCCTCCGCTGGAGCCCAAGGAGAGTTCCTGCGAGTGAGAGAGTCTGTGCGTGGGTGGTTTAAGAGGACGTCTGGGTTTCCCACAGCCTTCCGTTCCACCTGGATGGTTGGAACCCCCACTGTTTTTCACAGCCAGATGTTGTGGGGGGCTCCTCTTCCTGGCTCTGGTACTTCAGCTGGGGAGCCTGGTGTAGGGGGCTGGGGTCCCTTGCTCTCTGGGGGGAACTTCTGTGCCTGAGATAGCCTTCCTGATTCTCAACCGCCACACGGAGGTTTGGGCCCGGCCTGTTTTGCGTCTCCATGTTTCCTATCTGTTTCACGTGGCTTCTTCTTTATATCCTTAGTTATAAAACTTCTGTTCAGCTGGACTTCTGATGGTTCTGCAGGTTGACTGTTCTATAATTTAGTTGCAATTTTAATGTGTTCACAAAAGGCACAGTGTTTATCTGCTCTGCCATATTGGATTGAGATCCACCTCACTTCTTTGCTAGGTCAGTCCAGGGTCCTGGGGCCATGACCTGGGGGCAGCTCCATTCTGCTGACAGGCCCATCTCCTTTTCAGGCCTCTGTCCCTCCATGCTTTTGTAATCCAGGAGAGGAGCGTGATCAGGGATAAATTTGATAAAGTCAGTTCAGAAAACCCCACAATGCCTTGCTACTTAGATCCCTGTGCAGAACTGAGCAGCTGGCCCGAGCAGTGATGGCCCCTCAGAGGCTGTCCAGGCATCTGACTCTTTGTCTGGGGTCAGGGGCTGCATTCTGAAGCCACAGGACTCATCACTGCAGAATCTACCCTCCCTGGGCTTCCAGCTCTAGAATCGCCCTTGACCTCCCTGGACAGGCCTGAACAAGTCCTGTAACCTTCAAGGACTCAGATATGCCCGCCCCAGGCTCTGAAACCAAGGCAACCACATGGGCTCATTCATCAGCTCAGTGGGAGCCTGGGTGCTGTGGGGGCGAGAGAGGGAGAGAGAGGGGGCATTGTCCTATACTTCCTGCTCATAGCTAAATGTTTTATTTATTTAATGTTTTGAATAAGTGATTATCTTTATGGTTCAGGAAAGCAACAATTATAAAACATTACACAGTGGAAAGTGTCCTTTCTCATCTGCTCAGTTATCCTTTATCCCAAAAGGTAGCCACTATTGTTAATTTGTTGTTTATCTTTCTAGAGATTTTCCCCCCTCCCCACCCCCCTTTTTTGCACATACAAGCAAATTGAATATATCTGTTTTCCCTACCCCCAGCTCTTTTTCTACTTGCTTGGTTGTAACCACACAGTGTTTTGTTTCTTGTGGTTTTCAGTTAATGGTGTAGCTAAGAGACCTTTCTATCATGGTACATAAAGCGCATCATCATTCTTCTTTACTGATAGTCACTACCAAAATGTACCATAATAGTCCTATAGGTGGACATTTAAGTTGTTTGCAATCTTTTGCTTTCAAACAGCATTGCCATAGGGGTAACTTTGCAATTCTTCATGTAGCACATGATTATGTTTATGCAGAAGGTAAATTTCTACAAGTGGCATTGCTCAGTCAAGGGGTTAATATGTCTCTAATGTGGACAGGTGATGCCAAATTACCCTTATGCTCCCAGTAGCAATGCAGGAGAGACAGTGCCTATGTCTTCAAGGCTCACTCAACAGAGTTTGTTTTCAAATGCTTGCCTTTTCTGATACATTTTTAGAAAATCAGCATAGTTTTAATTTGTATATTGCTTATTATGCCACTGAGTATATCTTCATATACTTAAGGACCAAGTATGTTTCCTATAAACTGTCCATATCCATGTTCATTTTGTTATTGGTCTTTTGGTCTTTGGTCTCATCAATTCACAGGGTTTCTTTATATACTGAGAAAATGAACACTTCGTTTGTGATATGAGTTACACATACTTCTTATTTTGTCATTTACTTATTGACTTTACTGCGACTTTTCAAAAAACGTGTTTGGTTTCTGCCGTGAAGAAGTATTTGATTTTCATGTAGTTGAAATGGTCAACCATTTATTTTGTGGCTTCTTGATTGTGAGTCATAGTTAGCAAGACCTTCCTCATCTCCTATTTTTGTTTTAACATTTTTATGTTTTTTTCTTTTTATATTTAAACTTTTGATATAGTTGGAATTAATTTTACTGTAGACCTATATACAAAATGTTATCAACGCCATTTATTGAATAGTCCATCTTTTCCCCATGGATTTGAGATGTCACCTTTATTTTAAAATTTCCACATGTATTTGGATATTTTCAGGATTTTTAGTTCTGTGTCATGTCAGTCTGATAAGTCATATCCCATTATTACAATGTTTTAATTATTCAAGATTTTAAGTATATTTATACGGCATAGCTATTCCTTCTCATTTATTTTCTTCATCAGAATTACTTGAGTTATTCTTGTTTATTTTTCTATGTGAAAGGAAGAATCACCTTGTACAGATGAAATTTTCTTTTTGTATTTTTATTGGGATAATATTTGTAAATGAACCTTTATAAGTTACATTGAGGAAAAGTGACACAAGGCTAAGTCTCCCTATCTAGGAACATGTTATGTATTTTAACTTATTCAAGTCTTTTTCCTTTATTTTGTTCTCTTGTAAGTCTTTAGAAGGTTATATAGTCTTGCACATATCTTTTAAAGCTTATTTTTAATTGTTTTATCTTTTTTATTGTAAACAAGGTATTTTCTTCCATTATGTTGCCAGATTTGTTCATATAAATAAAAGCTATTGATTACTGAATATTAATTTTACACATCCTACTGTATTCTCTTATGGTTTATAGTAGTTTTCACTCATTTCTCTTGGGGTTTTGAAGTATAAAACAAATCACCTGCAAATAGGATTGTTTTACCTCTTTTTGCTCAGTTTTTATACCTTCAATTCTGTTCTTTTTCTAATTGTGTTGGCTAGTACCTCTAGTACAAAATTAAATAATAGTGTGATTGTGGGCAAACACCTGTCTCATCCTGACTTAAGGGTTTAAGCTTCTAGCATTGCTTGATTAAGTGTGCTTTTGTTTTTGATGTTGAGATACATATTTTAAAGGTATCTATTTCTGTGTTACTGGCTTTGAAAAATCAATAATTAGTTGTCAAATTTTGTCAAATTCTGTTTAAACATGATTTCCTCCTTAGAATTAAGTGGATTTCCTAATATTAAATCATCCTTGCATTTCTGGAATAAGCCCGATTTGGTCATGGTGTACATTATTAGTTTCACCTGCTGACAATTTCTGTTGGCTAATATATTTGTTAACATTTTTATTGAAAGCAAAAGTGCACAGAACTTAAGTGTACACAAAATGCACAGATCTAAAGTGTAAAGTAGATGAATTTATACATGTATATATGTATGTATGTACATACATTAATATACATATGTGTATATATGTATATATATATGCACTATATACATAAGAATCTACACACAAAAAATATAATTAAAAATCTAGTAGATGAAAAAAATCTAGTAGATGAGAAAATGGAATAGAAAATTACATGATTAATTCTCAGAAAGGCAGAAAATGAGGAACAAAGGAATAGAACAGATGGAACAAATAGAAAATAAAGAGCAACATGGTAGGATTTAATGCAACTATATCAGTAATTACTTGAAATATAAATACAAAACTCTCCAATTAAAAGAATAAAGTAGTCAGACTAAATAAAAAGAATTGAGACCCAAGGATATACCGTTTACAGTGAACACATATTAAATATAAGGACAAAGTTAGGATGAAAGTAAAAGGATGACAAAAGTTAAATCATGCAATACTAGCAAAAGTAAATTTGGTTGGCTATCTTAATATCAGACAAACTACACTTTAAGGCAAGAAGTATCACTAGAGAGGAAAGGAGATGTTTTATTTTGATAATAGGATCAATTCAACAAGAAAACCCAAGAATCTGAATATTGTATACACCTAATAATATCATTTCGAAATAGAAATTAACAGAATCAAAGGAAGAAATAAATCAACAGTCATAGGAGAATTAATCATGTATTTTCCTACTCTATTTTCTCATCTATTAGCTTTTTAACTATACAACGTCAGACAATTAAGTTCGTGAACTCATCTTAGGAAAAGTGCTACATACCTCATTGCTGAATATCACTATGGTCATTTTCAAAGTACTCCCCTTGGGAAGCTGTGCACTGACACCAGCGCCTAGTCCACCCTTCAAAGCAAATTTGGAACTCTTTTTCTGGAATGGCCATCACAGTTGTCATCCTATTACCCTTGATGTCCCGAATGTCATCAAAATGTCTTCCTTTCAATATTTCCTTTATCTTCTGGTAAAGAAAGAAGTCATTGGGGGCCAGATCAGGTGAGTAGGGAGGGTGTTCCAATACAGTTATTTACTAGCTAAAAACTCCCTCACAGACAGTGCCGTGTGAGCTGGTGCATTGTTGTGATGCAAGAGCCATGAATTGTTGGTGAAAAGTTCAAGTCGTCTAACTTTTTCATGCAGCCTTTTCAGCACTTCCGAATAGTAAACTTGGTTAACTGTTTGTCCAGTTGGTACAAATTCATAATGAATAATCCCTTTGATATCAAAAAAGGTTAGCAACATCTTTGCAACAAGTTCAGAAACTTAATTGTCTGACCTCACACACTTTTTGTGTCATTGCCCTAATGATTTCACTAGGAACACCCAAGACCTTCAACCTTAGACTGGTACTTTTACCTCTTAAATGATAATGTAATAACCTTACAATAGTTTAAATTCATTTACTCCATCCCACACTTTGGGACATCGTTTTATAGTTTGTTTGTTTTTAATTGGGGAATTGGGGGAGGCGAACAGCATTGGGGAATTGGGGAAGGGGAACAGACAAGTTGCTGTCCTTTTGTTCTTCAGTCTAGTTGTGGTGGACTTGGCTTCACTGCCCCATGTTGGTATTGTCATTGCGCTCTTCCTGGGTGATGCAGATGGGTTGCCAGCCACTCATGCTGGCTGCCAACCACTCAGGGTAGCTTGTGGCAGCCCACTGAAGCCCCACTGTAGTCTATGCCGTCGCCGGCGACTCATGGCAGCCCAGCTCCAGGTTGAGCTGTTGTTCACCATCTTAGGTGTAGAGGGAGCAGCGTCACTGGCCCTCATGTAGGATCCAAACTGGGGCCCTGCTGCTCAGAACTGGTGTCCCAAGCCAACTCTTAACCACAACACCACTTGGCCAACCCTCGTATAATTTTGCCTCTACATATGTTATAAATCTCAGAATACATTATTATTTGGACTTCAAACAGAAAACATTTTTTTCTCTTTTCCCACATATTTATTATTTCTAGTGCAACTTGTTTCTTCCTGAAGTTCTGTGCTTCCATCTGGGAACATTTTTCTTTACTTGAAAAAATGTCCTTTAGTATTTCATATGGTACTTCTCCAGAGGGGGTGAATTAGCTCAGGTTTTTCTTTTCCTGAATAGTTTTATTTTGCCTTCGTATCTGAAGGACCTTTTGTTTCTTTTTCTTTCAGCTTTTTAAATTAGCATTCCATTGTCATGTGGCTATCACAGTTTCTGTTGAGAAAGTCACTGACCAGCTTTGCTATTGCTCCACTGAAGGTTATGTGCATTTTTTTTCTAGATGCTTTTAAGATTTTCTCTTTGTCTTTGATCTTCAACTGTTTAACTCAGATGTGCCTTGATGCATTTTTCTTTTTATTTATCTTCCTGGAGGTTCACTGAGACCCTGGATCAATGAGTTGATGTCTTTCATCAGTATTACAAAATTCTTGGCCATTATCTCTTCAAATATTGTTTCTGCCTTTATCTTTTGTTTCTTGACTCCATTTATACATATATTTGATCTTTGACTGTTTCACATATATTGCTTATGTTTTATTCTGTTCTTTCCGTTCATTTTTCTCTTTGTGCTTTATATTGGGTATTTCTATTGATCTATTTTTGAGTTGACTAGTCCTGTCTTCTGCCCTTTAAAGTCTTCTTTCAAAAACAACAAGTTCTTGATTTTCAGTTGTACAATATCCACTTGATTATCTTCTTGGATTCTAATTATTTTCTTTAACACATTTATCATATTCCTTTAGACTCATAGAGACTCCAGATGATATCTTCCACCAGTGAGGCCTGCCTTTTCCTTCTGCTAGGCCGATATGGTGACGAGCCGAGTGCTTCAGTCTAATCAAGAGACTGAGTTGGGATGGGGCTTGATTCTAACATAGTAAGATGCATTCCGTCTCTGGTTTGTCCTGAAGTCCTGCCTTATGGAGTCTTTGAGCTAAGCAGCCATCCCAAGCAAGTTAAAATTTAGTGAATGCCTTGAGGGCAAGACTGGTCATGTGTTTTGTAGGCCTCTCTGTCTGGTGGGACTTTTTGTTTTAAGCACCTACAAAACTGCAGGATATTTCACTCAGCCTTTCTAGCTCAACCACCATAGAACTTAGTAAATGTCTCATGGAGAAATAAACCCTGTATTTTGGGCTTTTAAAATTTATAATCCATTGCACTAACCAGAACATCTGCTGGTTTCTCTTCCCATATAGAGTCCCTCTGTTTGAGTCAAACTGACATTAGCTCACGTCCAGCTGGTGATTGTTAGGTCATCTAGGATTAGCTTTTATTTTTGTAGAATTAAAAAAATCAAATCCTTGTTTCCATGGTTCTCCACTGTCTTTAAAATACAATTATTTCAATTGCTCTTTCTGACCTATTATATTCTACCCAGAAGCCCAAGTACCCTGCTTGTCAATGTTTCATTTAGTTTTTTTGTTGTTGTTTGTTTGTTGCTTCCATATCTGTAAGTGAAATTAATATATGAGATTTTTGTGTACAGTCCTTGTCAGGTTTTAATATTATGCTCACTTCATAAAGAACATTTGGAAAATTTTCTCTTGAAAATGTCCTGGCACAGTTTAAATACCATTAGAATTACTATTTTTTAATGGGAAAACATGGTCTAGAGCTTGGTCTGGAGAGGTGGCAGGCAGGAGTTCGCGGACAAATTTCTTTGCTCCTCTGCAGGTATCAGCTTATTAGATTTTCTATCTCTTCTGGAGTCAGTTTTATGTTTTCTATTATAGCACTGTTCAATATAAATGTAATACAAACCACATATATAATTTAAAGTGATCTAGTTGGCTATATTTAAAAAAGTAAAAAAAGCAGGTAAAATTATTTGAAATAATATTTATTTAACCAAATATATCTAAAATATTGTCATTATCAATATCGTCAGCATGTGATCAATTAAAAATTATTAATGAAATATTCATTTTTTTGGTTTTATAAGTCTTCAAAACCCAGTGTGCATTTTGCACTTACAACACATCTCAGTTTAGAGTAACCACATTTTAAGTACTCAATTTCCATATGTGGCTAGTAGCTATCGTATTGGAGAGCTCCATTCTAGAGGACAGTCCTCATCTATGTTTTCAAATATTTAAAAATTTATTTTTATGAGATGGGCAAATAGCACATTGGTTAAGAGTTGCCTTGGGACGCCAGCTCTGAGCAGCAGGGACCCAGTTCGGATCCTACATGAGGGCCAATGGCACTGCGCCCTCTACAGCTAAGATGGTGAACAACAGCTTGACCTGGAGCTGGGCTGCCATGAGTTGCTGGTGATGGCGTAGGCTGCCATAAGCTACTGTAGTGGCTGGCAGCCAGCGTGAGCTGCCGGCAGCCGGTGTGAGCAACCGTCCAATGGCCAGTGACCGATTCACCTCCGCTGGGAAGAGTGCAATGATAATACCAACATGGGCCAGTGAAACGACGTCCTCCACAACTAGACTGAAGAACAGACAGACAGCAACTTATCTGTTCCTTTTCCTCAATTCCCCAATGCTGTTCCCGTCCCCCAATTCCCCAATAAAATCTTAAAAAGAAAATTTTTATTTTTATAATAATTGGGAAACTACTTTTATATCATTTGTTTTTCATGTTTTTTTCAGCTGTTTGGATTATTTAATCTCATTTTATATATTTGTTCTGTTTTCCTTCCTCTTGATGTTGTGGCCCAAGGCCACTGTTTCAGGCAGGTAGTGTGAATTTACACTTGATAACAGTACTGGCCTGGGTTTCTAATTTTTAGTATTTTTTTTTCTTCTCCAAAGTCCACATCAATGACAAGCCTCCTTGTCACTTCTCAGATTAGTGAGTAGAATGTTTCCGATCCTTGTTCCTTATTTCATATCTAGAGCAATGTTTTGGGCGTCCCAGCCCAGCGTTTAGATCAGTTCTTACCCAGCATGCACAAGAGTCAGGTCCAGACTGTTTTATCCATGTGAACATTAAATCTGCAACTCCCAGTGTACTCATATATCAAGTCTGAGTTTTCCACAAGTCCCTCATCTTAAGTTCCCATCATCACTTTCACTTTTCTTGCCTTAGGGACTATGAATACATTTTTTTTCTTACATTTAACTAGAATTTGTATTCATTGAAAGTAGGAGTGAGGGATTTACCAATGTAGTGACCAGAAATCCAAAATAAGACTTGAAGAGAAAATTATTTTTGACAGTAAGTAAAAGAAGATCCTAGAGTGTCATAAAATTCAAAATTTGCCTGAATTGTTAAGATAGTGTTGCTTCAAGCAGAGGTTTGGGCCAGTTTCCTTCATCCCCTGAGGTTTCATGTTTATTCTGTTTTGTCATTGAGGGGTACTTCTGTGGAAAAGTTTGTGAAGCACTGCCCTGAGATGACCTTGATAGCTAAACTGGAAATCACTCTGTGGGCAAGTCCCCGACACATAAATGAACACCCCGAGCTTGAGAGCACTTGCCTGGCTCAGTGGTCCGCATCTATTGTTTTGCCTGGGACTGCCCTAAAATATCAGGAGACAGATCTTTAAAAATGATTCTTACTCATGACAAAAAGTTAAAACACTACAAAAGGCTGTAAAGTAGAAAGAGCGCCCCAACCAGCCACCCTGTTCCCTCCTTGCTGTTTCCATAAGTCCCTGCTGCTAACAGCTTCTCATGGACCTTTTCAGATATGTTATACATGCAAATAAAGTTTTTTTTTCTTTTTAACACAAATGGGATCATAGCATACTTGTTCTGCAGGTTAACATTTTTTATTTATCGATATATTTTGGATGTATTTTCCTATCAGCACCTGTAGTTTTACCTCATGTTTCCGGCAGGTGTAGTGGATCCCCCACGTATTAACAGTCCTCCTTTAATAGACATTAGGTTTATTTCCCGCAGTTTCACTATTTCCAACAGCACTTTAGGGAGTATATCGTGCAGACATCTTTTTGTAAGTGTGTGAGCAGGTCTGGAGGTGGGGGCAAAATTTTGTGCATCTAAACCTTTGCTGGACAGGGTTGGACTGGTCTCTCCAAACTTGGCAGCAGTGCATGCTGTCACCAACCGTGGGAGAGCCGCCCACTGACCAGGGCTTTAAGGAACCCCCAACTTTGTCTCCTCCGCTTGGCATCTCCAGGGTGTGCAGGGATGTTACCCTCTGACATCCTGTCGAGGACAGAAATCTTGTTATGGATATCAGGATCAGCTTCTGATGGTTTTTCTGGAATGGCTTTTAGGATTCCAAATGGAGACCAGACGTGGGCCAGAGGCTGGGAGGGCAGGATAAAGGCCAGTGGATGAAAAATACCAGTACATTGAACTTTTTATTAATTGTATTTATTTTTGTGACAAGGAAGTAAAATATTTTCAATGTAAAAAAAAGCAGAAAATATGAAAACACACAAAGGAGTTAACGAAGCTACCAATGTATGGGTAATTAAATAATGGTAATGAATTGAGTAGTTAAATTATTTAATTATAATTTAGTAATGCTAATCATTTAAGCAATTATTTAATGCACTAAATTATTAAATAAAACTATTTTGTGTGGAGGTAATTGACACACAAAGCAGTTAATAAAAACAATTCCAGCACTGAGACAAACTGTATTTGGGAACATGGCCCTTGATTCTTGAAAACTAGTTGTAAATACTTTGTCTCGCCTGTGTATACTAATCTAATACCATACAGATTACTTACAAAAATTTACAATCACCTTAATAATTTGTAGCTCTCTTTTTTAATGCAACATTGCCCCTCTAATGAATTATTCTTTTGCACTATAGTTTGGTGACTGCATATCATAAAACGGATGCCCCACCATCCACTTAACTAATTCGAATATAATTAGACATTTCCAAAACATTTTCATGTCAAAAGCAACACTATGTTGAATATTTTTGAGTAAACAGTACTACCTTATGGACTTAAATTCTTTCCTCAGGATACATTTTTTGGATATGGAATCGCTAGTTCCAAGGTTATGTATGTTGTGAAGTCTTTTTGCTCTGTTTTGCCAAATTGACCTCTAGAAAGGTTGCCTGAGTTTATATTGCCATTAATAGCACCTAATAGTACCAATGCCACTATGCAGGATTTCATCACCATTTTATAAAGAAAAAAAAACCCAACCAAACAAAACAGCACAAAAAGAAAACAAATGCATCTTGTTTTTAAATCTTACTTGTTTCTTACTAGTGAGTGGTAGCATTTTCATATATGTTATATGCTGTAAGTTTTATATGATTTACGTATGTGTTCATTTTTAAAAAATTGATCTGTAAGAGTTCGTGATAAAGTAAGGATATTAAACCCTGGTCATACACGTTGTAAATAATCGTCCCCGTTTTTCTGGGGATTTCCCGATCATTTTTTTGAAAGACAGCTTTGACATAGAATTAAGTCTGTCTTTTCCACTCCATCCTTTGAACTGGCTGCAGATCAGCTGTGGTCTTTCAACAGAGGCCCCGAAGCCCAGAGGCTGAGAAGTCCTGGTGGAGTGTTGAGGACAGGAGGGGGTCCGTTCCAAAGGCTTGTCCGCAGAGCCTGGTCATGGACAGCTGCCATAGAAGCTGGCAGAGATGGGTGTTCTGGGCAAGCCTTGCTTTACTGCTGCCTGGGTTGCCTCTAAAACTTCTGGCTAAAGGATCCCCCTCAAATCTGGCCACTTATCTAGTGATCTGGGATGGGGACTGAAGCAAACACCCCGCGACAGGGAGCACAGTATTTCCAAATTCCAAGCAGCCCGCTGTGATATCGAGCCTCCTTCTCTATCCTTGGCTGCAGGGCCAGCAAGCTGCCTTTTCATAGCTGTAAAATGTCTCCCTGGACCTAAATGGCACTCTGGACACTGGAACCTTGGACTTTGTCCTCGTTCAAAGCCCATCCAGTCTTTAGTCAGCAGTCGTTGAGTGGCATGGAATGCAGAGGCAGCTGTTTTCTTGGTGGGGGTCATTATTAAAATGCCTTGGATTCCTGCAGCCTGTCTTGATACCACACAGAGAACGAAGCCCACACCAGAGGCAGAGAAGGAAAGAACGGGTCCTTGCTGACATCTTCGAACCACTAATTCAACTGGCCCCAAAACTCCCCGACAGGGAGTTTTCAGTATGTGAAACGATACATTCCTTTATTGATTATGCTGGTTCCAGTTGGGGTTTCTATTTTTGGCGGTCAGGGCCTCCCAGTGGATGGAGTAGTTATCATGCCAAAACCCCAGAAAAGACCACAGCTTCTTAGCAGCCCCCAGGAGCAGCGTCTGAAAACGCACAGCCATGTTGTTCTTTTGCAAATCCTCTCTGACATGAAATTTCCTTTTCACTCTCCTCTAGTGAGCTAGTCCTCCCACCTCTGCTGAGGTTTTCACTTTCTTTCCTCTTGGCTCCCAGGGAAAGTCTAGCGAAACCTCCCACCCAGTGCATGTCTCCCCTTCAGGCTCCTGTTTAGGAGGAAGGATGAATCACTGCTCATCAGTAGAGGCACAGCTCAGTAGTGGGGGAGGGGAGGGGAGCGCTTACGAGTGGGGGGAGGGCTTACCCATGGGGGAAACAGCTCACTGGCTTGGAGGCAAAGATTTCCAGCCAGAGAAGATTTGGAGGAGACCGGTTGTATTGACAGTGTCAGGCTTGTAACATCTCCCTGTCTGGGAAATGTAAGCAGCCTGGGATGTGCTCCTGGGAGTACTGAGAAACTCAGGGCAATGGGGCTGTTTAGGTAGCTGGCCCGATGGTACTGTCCCCTGGGACTCGGTCTCTTTCCTTCTCTATGCCTTGTCCTCCTGGGTTTTGGCCCCATCCTCCAGCTGGCTTCAAGATGGTGGCATCCACCTGAGAAATGCCAACATGAGGAATGAGGGAGACTCTCTATGGGTGGCTTTCTCTCAGGATAGAGGACATCCCTATTCCAGCCTCCCTGTTCCCCACCTGCAGTTTCTGTTTATTTCTCATTTTTCTGAGGTGCTCACTGGCCACCAACGATGGAAGGCTCCTCTTTGAGGTCTTGCCCTGGGCGCACACAGCTACATGGGAGTAGGGTGGATATCTGAACAAAATGGGGCTCCTTTTAAGGAGGAGGATGGAACACTAGATACCGTGACAATCCAGGGTGCCACCTATAAATATGATTTGCAGAATTTCACTGTGTTCCAGGACTTGCTCTACAATATTTCGAACACCCACCTCAACCCCATGAGGCTGTATTATTACCTTATTTTACAGAGGCGTAGATGGTGCTTAGAGGTTAAGAGTTTTGTAATTATTAATCAACGTTTTTTCTAAAACGGTGGTGATAGAGTCTGCAAGTGGGCAGCTCAGGGATATAATTTCTCAGGTGGTGGGTGGAGACCAGCCCAGTGCAGTGAGATGTCCCCCCACCTTTCAGTAAGACCGAGGGCTCCAGGGATGCAGGCTGTCCCCTGGCTGCTTCTCGCCTCGAACCATACAAACCACCATCAGCAAAGACAGGCCCATTCATAACAATGGAAAGGCTTGCCCAGGTACGGGATGGTACCACACTGGAGAGCAAGGGCAAGCACAGACCTTTCGAGATTGACATGTCTTTCTGTCTCCGACTCCAGCCCGCTTGGGCCTCCCCGCAGAGGATGCCCTGAGGCCTTGGCATGCAATTAAAAGTGAAGAAATGCTTAATCAATTCATGCCACTTGCAGTATGTTGGGCTGGAATGAAAGCGCCTGTGCAGTACTGCCCACAGTGGAAATTTACCAGGTCCAAGCGGACACTGAATGCTCCCAGGATGTTTTGAAATAGATACCATTGTGTTCTGCAAAGTTCTGAGATCCTTTTGCAAATATTTAAAACCCTTTCCACAAATGAGGATTGCTTTAGGAGATTATACACACACACACACACACACACACACACACACACACACACACACTCCTAGCTCCCCCTGTCCTGAAAGGCTCATACTGTGTGCATGGGGGAAGTGAGAACCCACAGGAGGCGCCCCAAACATGTCTTCAAACTGACTGAGACTCATGAATCCCCTCTATCGTCTGTTGAGACAGCCCTCATTTAAAACAAGTTTATTTATATTTCCCCCCTCAAAAATGTCATGACTAACTTTCCATTCATTATCAAAATATTCTTTTGCCACTAATTTCCCTTCTTGGTTAAAATAAACAAAGAAGCAAAACCCTGTTGGCATTGTATCTAGGATGCACTCTGCTGTAAACAAGAGAAAACTTTGCTTAGCGGGCCCCAACGAGCCCTCCGGTGAGAATGTCCTGTGCAGTCCCTCTGTGTTTGTCTGCTGCCTTTGGCCCGGCGGGCAAGCATCGGGCAAGCATGGACCACCAGCTCAGGGGCCGGAGGAGGCTTCCCTGACTATGCTGAGACTGAGCGTCAAAGCAAGGCCCAACTCGTTCCTCAGGCCAGGCTCCCCACGTCCCGACCACAGTGTCCCCAGCCAAGGCTGTGGACTTGTGTGACCTGGACCCTGGGGCTAGCGACTGTGTGACCAGTCATGTCACCCCTCTGGGCCTCAGTTTCCTCAGCCATGAAAGGAACACAAAGGATCTTATGACCTCTAAGCTCTGTCCTGCACTGAAACTCTAGGATTTTAATCCACAATGTCTAAATGAAAAAAGAGAGGGGCATTGTTTTTTTTAAATTAAATTTATTGGGGTGACAATGGTTAATAACATTATATAAGTTTCAGGTGTATAATCCTATAATCCATCTTCTATACATCACATTGTGTGCTCACCACCCACAGGCTGGTCTCCTTCCATCACCATGTGCTTGACCCCCTTTATCCTCTTCATCCTAACCCCGCCCCTTCCCCTCTGGTAACCACCATACTGTTGCCTGTGTCTATCAGTCTGTCTGTTTGTTGCTTTGTTTTATATCAAGAGGGGGTACTCTTGACGAAAAAAAAAAATCTAAATTTTGGGATTCAGAAATATGCCGTGAAGGACTCTATGTGAACGAAGCATTTCATTTCCAAACAGCAGAACGCGAGAAAGCTAAGTCAGAAACCCAACCCATCCAAGGTTTCCTTTCCAACAACACAACTGAGAGTTTGCTCCGAACCTCAAAAATGTAGCCTGTCCTTGGGAGAGCAGAAATGGGGTGCAGAAGGCTCTCCTGCACTGCCCTGAGCCGGGGGGCGGGGGTTCTCATTTTAGGTCCCTTCTCTTCCATGACCTAATCTGTATGACTGGAGGACTCTGGGATATTGGGCCAGGCTGCAGGCCTCCTAGAGAACTGCTGAGGGGCCTGGGGTGGGGGTGGTTCTCCTGGCCAAAGAGAGGAGTGAAGGCCTCAGGAGGGACTCACCTTAGAGTAAATGAACATGAAACATTGAGTCCTCCCGGGATAAATGTGGCAACGGATAGACAAGCCCTGACCAGCTTTCCTCAGGGTCCTCTGAGCTTGCCTCCGCCCAAGGACTTGTTCTCCATGGAGGGGATGTGAGGCAGAGAGAGGGAGTGCTGTTGGGAAAGGTGTGACCTTTCCAGATTGGCCAAAAGGAGACATCGTTGTCTCTGCTGGGAAGACTCCCCTGTCGGGGGCACCCTTGGGGATGGCAGCAGTAATGTGGCCAAGCTTCCTGGAGACCCTGATATATAAGTAAAGTCCTGCCATGGGCCTACATCCTGCAGCCACAGCAGTAGCCCCAACCACAGAGGACCCAGGTCCCCTAGGGCATTTGGGAATGGAGAGACTCATTAGGGGTGGAGGCCTGGAGCTCCATGTTAGTGCCAGTGGGAGCGATCATAGCTGTTCCCCTAAATCAGGGTGGTGTGGGAAATGACTGCTGTGCTCTCACAACCATGCCTCCGTGGCTCCAGTTCAGGTCAGGACAGGGATGCTTGCGCCACTTTCAAGGGAAATGAGAAAAATGAGGTTGATACAGCACTTCCTTCCACAAATCTAAATTCGTTTAATGTTAAAGCCTGTTCTCTATTTTGAAATTATGTCTTCTCCAATGTTGACATTTAAAATGTCCTCTTTTATGAAACAATGGCAGCAGGTGGTAAATTTTTTGTTTTTTTTTTAATATTCCTATTTGACAAAATAAAAAGTTGGCAAATCTAGCTGACCCCCGTGGTTGATTCCGCTGGCTTTCTCTCAGCTTTGATGTTCCCCTCCTTCCACACTAAGAGAAGTTCAAAGGACCGTGTATGCTCACCTAGAATTCAGCCTCCAGTTTCCAGACTTCCTTGGAACTAGGTGTGGCCATTTGTCCAATGGGGTGTTTACAGAAGGGATGCATGCGACTTCTGGGTCGTGTCCTCAAAGGGAAGGGGCCTGTCTGCTCCCCACCACTCTCTCTCCTCCCAAAGGCTAAACATAGGCATGGGGTTATCTGAGACCATGCAGGTGACTGCAGTGCACTGGGGGTGGCAGAGAACATGACAGCAGAACCTGGGTTCCCCAAATCATGGCAGCCCAGGGTGCTTATGTAATGTGAGAGTTGAGTGGCCATTGATATTTTATGTCTTTGCTGATAAAATCAATCAGCATTTACATGGTTGTTACAGTGATGGAAAGAAATGAGATTAGCTAGGAACAGAGAGTAGAGGGAGAAAAGAAGAGGGCCCAGAATGGAATCTGAAAGAACTCCAACATATAATAGTTTTGTAGAAGAGGAAGAACCACTAAGGAGTTGCGTCACTGTGACTGGTTGGCCACTGCCTCCTTCCTGAAATATGCTCTCCCATTGACTCCTTCACGCCATTTTACTTTAAATGAAAGTAACAGGTGACCTTATCCACAACTGTTTCATTGAAGTGGTGGGATGAAAGCCAGGGGGAAAGGGGTGAGGAATAAATGGGAGGTGAGACATAGACAACATTTTCCAAAAGTGTGGCTGTGAAGGGAAGATTAAGAGTAGGAGCTAGACGGAGATGGGGAGACCTGGCTTCTTTTCTTTTCTTTTCTTTTCTTTTCTTTTCTTTTCTTTTCTTTTCTTTTCTCTTCTCTTCTCTTCTCTTCTCTTCTCTTCTCTTCTCTTCTTTTCCTTTCCTTTCTTTTCTTTTCTTTTTTTCCTTCTTTTCTTTTCTTTTCTTCCTCTTCTATCCCCTCCCCCCTCTCTTCTCTCCTTTAGCTTTCCTTTTCTCCTTTTCTTCCTTTTTTAAAAAAGTGCAGAATCTAGGGCATTTAAATCCTAATGGAAAGGATCCAGATCAGAGAAGATTGGGGGACATAGGCCAGAGAGAGGGGACCGGATAGCCTTAGGCTTCCGAGATGATGGGAAGCGAGAGAGGCAGAGAGCTCCGTGAGGAAACCGGGCCTCAGCAGGAGGATGGAGAGGATGTTTGTAGGTTTGGTGCTGGGAAGTTGGTTCTCTTCTCTTCGGGTGGCAGAAGGCAAGATCGCTTGCTGAGAGTGAAGGAAGGAGAAGTGGTTGCAGACTTGATGAGTTTGGAGAAGGTTTGAAGTATCGTATGTGCGAAGTTGGAGCCCAAACTGACTGGAGGAACGCTGGAGGCTCTGATCACCGGCAGTCCTGGGGGTTTAGGTGAGGTGGGTTTGTGCGGCTATGAGATTCGCCTCCAGCAACGCTCTGCTGGGTGGCGGCAGGTGTGAGGATGGGTGTTGACTTTTATCCAGGGTTGGAATTTTGCTAGATGGTTGGGATGTGAGGACAGAAGAGAATTTAAGCAGGATAAAATGGAAGGTAAAGAGAAATGAAACTAACGGATAAGGACTATCCGGAATGTCATTGGACCAGAGGCCTCAATGGGAGTAAAAAATGTAGTGGGATTATGGAAATGAGAGAAAAGTTAGGCTAGGAGGCTGCGCTTGGGTTTTGAGATTTAGAGGCCAAGAGGCCTTGAATGTCAGCCAGGTCCAGGGAGTGATCCTGGGAGTGGGGTGCTGAGGAGGAAGAAGGGAGATGGCCACCGGAGACAGGAGAACGAAGAACCGAGGGGTTGGGATCTTAGCTGGGCCACCCACGAGGATTCTGACGCAGCAACATGAATGTGGGTGGAGAAGATCATGAACCATTTGCTCAATAGCGCTTGGATGAGGAAATGTACTAAAGAAATTCCAGAAATAGCCTAGACTAGGGCAAGAAAAAGACCTGAATGGCCTTAGACTCAACTAAGCAGGTACTTTGCAAAACTGTGAAAGAGAAATGCTCTGAAGGTGACAACATGGAGGAAAGAAGACGCGCCCTACTCCTGCCCCCAAAGTCAAGAACATAAGATTAAACCGTTTCCCTTTAGGAGGCCTGCAACAAAAACAGCGTCTCTGGGTCAGCCCATAGCAGCCTGCTCAGCTGCCTTAGCCTCTCCTGGGAAGCTTTTAAATTGCAAATTCCAGGGTCCCCCTCAGGCAAATGAACTCTGTGTGTTTAGGGAAAGTACCTGGGCTTAGAGCTGGCTTGTGGGTGCACGACCCACACAGTCGCTCAGGGCCCTATGCTCAGAAGGGCCCCGCATTTAGTTTAATGCTTTGCTGGCACACCTTGAAATTCTTAATACTTTTGAACAAGGAGCCCTGCAAGTTCATTTTGCACTGGGCCTCACAAATGAGGGTAACCAGCCCTGTTTGCAGGGGTGTCTTTTCTACAATGTCCTCAGGAAATCCCGATGTATGATCAGGATTGAGACTACGTTGAGCCAAGAGTTGGCGGGGACACATGTAGAAATGGCTGAGGGTGCAGAGCATTTCCCATCATGGAGCAGGAGTTTAGAGAGATTACGTTGGAGGAAGATGGCAACGGGTATGAGGGGTCGGGCACAGAGGTTTCCGCTCTTGGTTTCCGTTTGGTTCCTTGGGGAAGGAGGGTGAGGGCTGGAGCCGAACAGAATTCTGCCACGGCATAAAAGTGAGACGCAGTGCTCACTGGAGCGCGGGGCTGGAAAGCCTTGCTATGCAGTTTTCTGGGATGCGTGGTGGCAATGTCTCAAGAGCAGGGCCTAAGTAAGTGTGGACAAGTGTGGACAAGCTAAGCACACTGCTCTGGGCTGGGGCGCTGTGTCACTGCACTGGGGTCTGGGCTGGAGTGCATGGGAGGGTCTCCAGGGCGCCTCCAAACTGAGAGACTCGTGATGTTTTGGCTGGAGGTTTAGAACTGGGAGCTGCTGTCACATCAATGGAACATGGAGCAATGCCCGTCTCAAGGTCTGAGCCCTCGGAATGCTCAGGGAACCTTACCAGGACATGGCATGTCCATGAGAATCGTGTTTTCCCCTGGGAGTTCCAGAGGAAGCAAGCACAGCAATGTAAATCAAGACAGGGCTCTGGAACGGAAAGGATCCCCAGAGAGACAAGCTGTAAACACAGGCGCCACATGGTCACTTGTCAATGAAATGTTGGTTGTTTTTCTAAACTAGGAGAGATAAGACATGGCGAAATCTTCCCTCAGCTTCAGCCCTTTAATATAAATAGTTTTTCAAAGTCAACCCAGGCCAGGTTAGGTCTGAAAGAGAAACCATGTATGCAAGCCCTATTGCTCCACCGCTGGGAGCTGCTTTGTCCAGGGATGCATGCAGGCACCAGGTGAGACCAGGTACACCTGAGGCTCCTGAGGCCCCTCCAGGAAGGATGCCTCCCTGAGGGCAAAAGAGAAGCTGCCAGATGAAAGCCTTATCTTGAGCTTTCAGTAATGGTCAGGGGACCAGCAGACATCCTTGTCATTGCCCAAACTCAAACAGGGCTGGGCAGCGGGAAAGGTCGGCAAAAGTCATCGGACTCAGGAGATGCTCAGACCTGCCAAAGCCAATCTAAACTCTTGCTACTCTAGGAACAGCTGGGGCAGCCTGTCACCTGGGTACATTTTCATCTGCCTTGGCCTCACAGGAGCCTAGCCCAGACTGCCTGCTATGGTCCAGGTGGGTCTGTTCCAACAGCGCCTGTGGTCCCTTTCCAGTGGTGAGGGTGAGTTGGTCCTGAGCACACTGGGGCTGATGGGCCCTTGCCCCTGTGGTGGAAAGTCCACGCCTGGGTGTCCTGGTCCCACAGCTGGATCAGGCAGCGCACAGGGAAGGTGCAGAGCATGCTGGAGCAGCAGATGTCATTTCCAGGGCCACGGGCCACGGCCCACGGCCGAAGTTCCACTCTCCACAGAGAGGTCCTCAAATTATAGGTTCTCTTGGACTGCCAGGAAATGCTCTGAAGAAGTCTGATACTGCATTTGAGCTTGGCCAGGGATAAAACGGTCAGACAGTCTGTCTTACTAGTTGGTTGGTTGGGTGATTGGCAAGCGTGATACCCTTTGGCTTGCCATCCTCATTAATAACGTTTCCTTAAATCGCCACTAGAGAGGAAGAGGTCTCCCTTCCTTTGCAAAATAAACCTTTACAGAGGGCCATGAATAAGGTCCCATCTGCTCTTGACTTCAGACTCACAGTGTCACACACTTAAGTATTTAGTGTTCAGGAAAGTAGGTGTCGCTCAAATCCTTCATGTGAGGGATTAAGTCAGGGCATCCATGAGCCTTTTATATTAACTGTTAGACTATTAGCTTGCTCGGGCTGCCATGACAAAGTGCCACACACTGGGTGGCTTGAACAAAGAAACTTATTGTGTCACAGTTCAGTTCTGGAGGCTGGAAGTTCGAGATCAAGGTATCCATCGACAGGGTTGGTTCTTCCTGAGGGCTGTGAGGGAGGCTCTATTCCAGGCCTCTCTCCTAGCTTCTGGTGGTTAGCTGGCAATCTTTGGCACTGCTTGGCATGTAGGCTGGTCATCCTAGCCTCTGCTTTCAACTTCACATGGCGTTCTCTTTGTGTGTGTGTGTGTGTGTGTGTGTGTGTGTGTGTGTGTGTACACGCTCGCGCATGTGTGCGCACATCCAAATTTCCCCTTTTTTATAAGGATACCAGTACATTAGATTACAGTCTAATGACCTTTTAAATTGATTGCCTCTGTAAAGACTCTATCTCCAAATAAAGTCACATTATGAGGTACTGAGGTAAGGACTCTGATATATCTTTTTGGGGGCAAACCCTGTAACAATTAACAAAGCTCATTTTTTTTCTCTTCTTAGATAAAAATAAATAGAAATAGAAGTTCTAATGGCTTCTTGTGGCATTCCAATGGGTAATGGTCTTGTGCACCTGTGATGCGGTGTGTGTCCTGTTCTTTGGAGACCTACCTGATTAGTTCTGTCTCTCCTCCTCTTTACCCCATGATCCATCATCCCCAGCTCTCACTGGAGCCTGGAAGGTGTAGGTGTGGAGAAGACTAGGCCTTCAGGACCTCCACTTGGAATTTAATTTACTTCTGTTATCAAGATGGCCGACTAAGCCATCAGCAAGCCTCCTTTCCTTTGTTCCAAACCTCAGAAATAATAGGAAAGACATAGTTTTAAGTGAAGACATAACTGTACTCAAAAGTGAGAAAGGGAAAACAGTTTGATGGTTCTTCAAAAAGTTAAACATAAAATTACCATATGACTCAGCTATTGCACTCCTAGGTGTATACCCCCCAAATTAAAAATGTATTCAAACAAAAACATATGTGTGACTAGCTATAGCAGCACTATTCACAGCAGCCAAAAGGTGAAAATAATCCAAATTTCCATCAACTGATGAATGGATAAACAAAATGTGCTCTCTCCGTATATGGAATATTATTCTGCCTAACAAAGAGTGAAGGACCAATGCATCCTACATTGTGGATGAACCTTGAAATTATTATGCTATGTGATAGAAGCCAGGCACAAAAGGTCACATTTGGTGTGATTTTATTTATATGAAATGTCCAGAATAGGTCAGTTTATAGAGACAGAAAGTGGTTGCCAGGAGCTGGGGGGAGGGGAAAAGGGAGTGACTGCTTCATGGGATGGGGTTTTCTTTTGTGGTGATAAAAATGTTTTGGAACTAGATGGAGGTGGTGGTGGCACAACGTTATGAATGGAGTAGATGTCACTAAATTGTATACTTTAAAATGGTTAATTTTAGGTTATTTACCTCAATGTAAAAACTTAAGCAGCAAGAAGGGGTAGCCTTCGGGAATCAGAGGCCATGAGGACTCTAACCACTAATGGCTCCATGACATGGGCCACTATGGGCACCCTCAGGCTCTGAGCGAGCAGCCGTGGGGAAGAGTGCTGAGATGGTGCCTTCCAGTGTAACGACAGCGCTGCAATGGGCCTGGACACCCCCCACCAAGCTGGCCATGTGAAAATTGTAGCAACAACATGGAATTAAAAAAAAAATCAAATGGAAAAACTGAGGATTGCTAGTTGGGAGGGGGTGGGGGTGAAGGAGAAGGGGAAGGTACGAGACAATACAAACTGGTAACGACAATATGGCCTCAGGGATAGACAAGACAGTCTGAGGATTATAATCAATAATGTTGTAAACATTTTTTAGGGGGCCAGATGGACTCATGTCTTGTTAGGGAGACCACTTCATAGTCGGTGTAGAGGCCTGACCACCGCACTGTACACCTGAAGCTGATGTTGAATAACAATGTATGTCAACTATGATTATATATACATATAGTCACGGGATGTGGAGTAGAGAGGGGGAATGGAGTCAATGGAATTGTAATAGATAAGCATGATATTGGGGGTGGGAGGGCAGTAGATGGGTGGAGGGGGTTGTTACTTTGTGAGGGTGAAAAGGATAACTATTGCATTGTTCTGTACACCTGAAACTAACAATAAAAAAAACAAAAATAAAATGGTTTGGTGCTATCTGCTGTCCGGAGCTCGAGGGCAGTGTATTAGTAACCACAATTTACATGACCCCTTCATGTCTTCTCTAGTTCTCTTCCAAACCTTAAACTCTTGTATTTTACATGCCTCCTGTTTTCTTTGGAATGCACTTAATTGACTTGGAATGACTACAATCTCTGGTGGAGAATAACGTGCTTCCTGGGTAAATAGCTCCTTCTCAAAAGAGCTGCAAAAAAAGCGGATTATGTGCAAATTCAGAGAATGCTTTTTGGTGCCAAGCTCTGGTTATATCTGAAAGGTCCTGTCGAGTTTCAGATTCACAACTTGACATTTCTGTAGCTATTTATGTCACTTATTAGCTGTGGTGCGTTAGTGGCAATCTAATTACGACCGCCCTTCTAGTTTGTCTTGCGAGAACAGCAAGAGGAGATTGCTTTGTGACGAGAGTTCGTCCTGGGACCTTCTTCTTGAACACATCTTGGAAGGTTAGGGGCCGAAGGGCTGATGTCTTTGGCATGTGCTCTTTCTGCTCTGCGGCGTTCTTGGAGCTTTTGCTCCAAGAACACGTTGCCAGGCATTTCTGTTGCTCTGGTCCAGGAAAAGGCAGAGAGATCTCTTGGAACCTGAGAAGCTGCTCCAGGAGAGGACTCTTGAATAGCCTTTGTTTCTAGGAGCTTCTGAGGCCGGCAGCTGGAAGCTCTGCATTTCTGTAAGGTGGTTCAGAAAGCCAGCCTGAGTGGGGAACTGGGAAGAGCCGGAGTACTGCTCTGCAAGAAATTTGTTCTGCTTTCTGACATTAAGAAAAGATCTTGAGCTGCGATTCTTAGCTTTGTGCCTGCTGGGCCAAGACAGTGCTCTGCTCTGCAGGGCCTGGCCTCTCCGACTTGGACCTGGGATCAAAATGAAGGGGAGGCTTCTGGTATAACGTTTGCTTTCCCCACCCCCCATGGTGGGGGTGAAATAGGTCCTGAATGGGAGGCTCAGTAAGATGAGGTAGGGCCCAGGGCAACAGAAGAGGAGTGAAGATCTATGGGTTTTTGGCTAAGAATGAACTCCACCGGGTTCCTCCAGATCCAGGTGAGCTTCCAAGAGGAGACTGAATCCTGACACCTCCCAGGAGAACCAGAAAGAATAAGAAAGCTCGTCTGAAAGTAAATATACCTCCCTGAGCTGCAAGACAGTAAGATGCACCCCTACCTTTACCGGTGGCTGGGAATGGCTTTGTCTCACACCCTTGTGGTTACACCATGATGACACACTCCCCATCACAGCTGTCTACATAACCTTTAGAACAACTACTATATGCTTTAGGGAAGGGAAAGCTGGAATTCATTCACATTTTGCCACCTTCTGAAAAGGAGACCTATCTTACTGGTTTCCCTTTTTATAAAATCCAGTTAAGTGCCAATTGACACTTTCTCTCCCCCAAACCATCTTTGCTTCTTTCTTTCCTTAAGTTAGGATATCACTTGCCACACCCTTGATACTTTGCAACTGGGTGAGGGTTTGAGTCCAGGCTGCTTGATGCAATGACTCTGAGACTTCAGATGTACACAGCCATTCACATTCTGCCAGGCAGGGGAGTTTCTAAAAGGAAAAAAAGAAAAAGCAAGACAAAAGTCGAACAAGTACCCACACAGATATATCAAACTGATTTTTGACAAGGGGGCAAAAGCAATCCAGTAGAGGAAGGGTGGCCTTTCCAACAAATGGTGCTGGAGTAATTCATGTCCCCAGGCAAAAAAACAACAAAAAACAAAAAACCTCAACCTAAACCTCATACATTATTACACAAAAATTAACACAAAAATGGATCATGGGCTTAAATTTAAAATGTGAAAAGTAAAAATATAAACTTTCAGAGAAAAATAGGAGAAAATTATGAAGACCTAGGGCTAGATGAAGAGTTTCTAGACTTGATACCAAAGGCATGGTCCATAAAAGGGAAAATTGGTCAATTTTTACCTCCTCAAGGTTAAAACTTTTGCTCTGTGAAAGACCTGCTGAAGAGAATTGAAAGATAAGTTATAGCGGGCGGAAAACATTTGAAAACCACCTATTCAATAAAGCACTTGTATCGAGAATATATAAAGAGCTCAAAACTCAATAGCAAAACCCCAAAAAATCTAATTAGAAAATGGGCAAAGACATGAACAGATATTTCACTCAAGAAGATATGCAGAAGGCAAATAAGCACGTGAAAAGATTTTCAGTATCATGAACCATTAGAGAAATGCAAATGAAAACCACAATGAGATCCACTAGGCATCTATCAGAATAGCTAAAATAAAAATGAGTGATAACACCAACTGCTGGTGAGGGTGGGAAGAAACAATCACTCACACACTGCTGATGGGAATGTCAATGGCACAGCCATTCTGGGAAGGAGTCCAGCAGCTCCTCACAAAACTAAACATGCATTTACCATATGATCCAGCAGTTGTGCCGTTAGACATCCCAAAGAAATGAAAACTTATGTTCGCCAAACAAACAAGCTCTACAAAATGTGCATAGCAGCTCTATTTGTACTAGTTCCATACTGGAAACAACCCAAATGTCCTTCAATGGGTGAAAGGTTAAAAAAAAGCCAAAAAAAAAAAAGGGTACATTCATATCTCTGTCAACTTTCTGGCTGTGATATATACAATAGTTATGCAAGATGATGTTATCATTGGGAGACACCAAGTGAAGGGCTTTTCAACTGTGTATCAATCTATCATTATCTCAAAATAAATTTTTTTTAAAAGCTATGTAAAAAAGTCAAGTGAATCAGATGCTAATAACTAGGGAGCTGTGGCAAAAGACTGGGCTTTTTAAGGCCCTCAGGAGGTAGACCGCTGGCGATCGGGATGATGAGGCAAGGGAGCGTTTTGCTGAAAAGTGCAATTAATAATAGCACTACTTTTTACCAGGTGATCCAACAGCTATGCTCCTTGGTATTTATTCAAATGAGCTGGAAAAATCTATGTCCACACAAAACCCTGCACACAGATGTTTATATCAGCTTGACTCATAACTGCCGAAACTTGGAAGCAGCCAAGATGTCCTTCAGTAGGTGAATGGATAAATAAAAGGTGGTACATCCAGACAGTGGAATATTACTCAGTACTAAAAAGAAATAAACTATCAAGCCACAAAAAGACAGAGAAACCTTAAATGTATATCATTAAGTGAGAAAAGCCAATCTGAAAATTCTCCATACTATATGATTCTAAGGATATGACCTTCTGAAAAAGGCAAAACTATGGAGATAGTAAAGAAATCAGTGATTGACAAGGCTTACATGGGAGGGAAGGATAAATAGGCAAAGCACAGAGGCTGTTTAGGGCAGTGAAACTACTCTGTGTAATTGTGGGCACATGTCATTATAGATTTGTCAAAAACCCTGGACTATACGATACCAAGAATGAACTCTAATGAAAACTATGGACTCTGGGTGATAATCACATGTCAATGTAGGTTCATTGATTGTACTGTAACAAGTGAACCACTCTGGTGGCTGTTGACAATGGGGGACGCTGTGTGTGTGGGGACAGGGGTATATAGGCTATCTCTGTACCTTTTGCTCAATTTTGCTATGAACCTGAAACTGCTCTAAAAACTCAAGTCCGTTTGAACTGCCTTTATTAATATCTTCACACAATTTAAGGTGCTTTTAGGAACATTTTCTCGTGTAAGCCTCAGGGCCACGTCCTGGGGCGGGTAGAAGATGGAAAGTGTAAAATGATAGTAGTGCTCTGTGCAGAGCACTCTAGGGCCTGGTGTGGGTGAGGAGTGTGTCCTGCATTATCATCTCACCTACTCCCCACAGGGCATGGGAGGTGCTGATGTGACCAGGGACACACCTTTTCCCCCAGGGTAGGAATGTGGTGAGGAGATGGCTCTCTGGGCTCACCGGTAGGGTGGGTGGGGGAGGGGTGTTGAGGCACCAGCCCAGGCAAGCTGGATGGAGGCAAGGGAGAGAGACGTGTGGTCCAAGGGAAGGAGGACCAAGGCGGAGAAGCGATAGGGGTCTGCCAGGTTCCCCTCCATCACTGGATGCCATGACTTATCGTATCAGGTGGGACTCTACTGCAGAGACAGGACAGAGAAGGGAGAGGGAAAAGCCGAAAAGGGAGGCAGGGGTGCGGTCCAAACTCCAGATGGAAGGAGTAGGAGTCTGAAATCTGGGATGGGTCCACTCAGTTACCCAAAGGGCTGATTTACTTTGGAGACGTAATGGGAATGAATATGGTGGGAGGGACTTTTCTTGATGCCATGACTTCCAGAGAGGGATGTCTGCGGATTTCCCTTGTCTATGCCTTCTTATAGTATTTATCTCTTTTCTAAGCACTTGTGTGGGGCACAGGGGTGGGTCCCCAGGCTTTCCTGATGTCCACCCTGGCAGAGAAAGCTGTCTCCCGCTTGTGGTCTTTTAGGGGAACCGCTCAGGGGATCTTTGGAGCTGGGAGGGCCATGTTGGTGCTTCCTGGTATGGGGCCGCCACCTGGCAAGAAGCACAGACTGGGAAGTGGAGCTCCACCTTGACCCTTTCTTTGCTATGTTAGACCAGATAGGACTCAAAGGACACCTGAAAGTTGGGGGAAGTGAAGGAGAAGAAAATGAAGCAACTGCAGGGTGGGTGGAAGATTCCAGAGCCTCATGGGGCTGACTGGGCACTGCCACCTTAGTAAGAGGAGGAGCAAAATGTTTGGAAAGAGCCAGGCGTGGGGTATTTTGTCCTCCAAGCCCTCCGTTTGTGGGCAGCCCCCAGCCCCTATTCCGTCCGAGATGACCAGGGGCACCCTCTCATGGTACAATGTGACAGCAGATGCCCACTGTTTTGTGACCATAATAATGTTTCTTTATGGAAACAATCACAAGGATTTGAGAAAAGCAATGATATTCAAAAGACCTGTGGTTGTCTAAACCCTTTGAACAGGTCGTGGATCTCTATGACGTTTGTTGAGTTGACATCTGTTGAGTGCAGGTGTTGACTTGGGGCCATGTGGCACCAGAGACCAAGGGCCCAGCTCTCCTGCCTCCGGAGGGCAGCCTGGTCCAAAGCTGATCTAACCCTTATCAACAACTGAAATGCAAATGAAAGGCTAGGAAGGAGAGGAAGTGCTAATGCTTGTTGGGGAGAGGCAGGAGCTTTGCCTGAATAGCAGCTCTGTTTGGCCCTTGGAAGTGTCAGATTGGATGCCCCTGGGAAGCAACCCCCCAACTTCCAGGGCTGAGGGGCTGCCCCTCTTGGTGGACCAAGACCAGCTTAGGCTGGCCTTCGATTGCTGTGGCCTGCCTTTCTCCCCCACTGATAGTGGCTTCCTGGAGGACAGCGTGGGTCTCCCTCACTGGGTTCCCTCTGGTGACACACAGCTGTGCGAGGCCAGCTCAGCTGTTTGGCCCTTATCATGACGTGTTGAAACCCAAGAGAGTCGGTGAACTTATTTAGAACCAGAGGCTCTCATCTGTCTTTGCACCCACTGCCCTGAATCCCAAAATAAGATGTTTTAAAAATCCCTAGATACTTTGTTTTTACATCTTTCTTATTTCATTTTATGTTTAACTTTTTATTTTGGAAATTTTCAAGCCTGGGGAAAAGGTGTGAGAATAGTGCGATGGACATCTGTCTGGCCTTGACCTGCACTTAACAATGGTTAACACTGCCGCGTGTGCTTTTAGCCCTCTCCATATATACATATAAGTGTAGACTTATACTATTTTCATTATTTACTGAGCCATTTGAGAATAAGTTTCAGACACCATGATCTTTCATCCCCTGAATGCTAAGAATAAAGACATTCATTTTCATAATCAAATATAATTATTAAGTTTAGAAAATTTAATATTGATACAATGCTCACATGTAATATACATTCCATATTTAGACTTTACCAATGTCCCCCAAAATGTCCTTTATAGTTATTTTCTTTTCTGATGCTAGAAAAACCTTTTATCCTAGTGTCAGCAGTTGTTCAAAAGGTGGATCTACACACACACACACACACACACACACACACACACACACACACACACCACAGACACACATCACATGGAGAGAGAGAGAGGGAGAGAGAGAGGAGAAAGATTGATTTCAACTTTATTATTGAGCATGTTTCCTGTAAGAGAATCTTAATTTATTTACTCATTTATTTTTTTGACAAGCTGCCTGCCCCCATGCTGGGGTCTTCTAACCAAGCTCGAATGATAACCAGGCACCAGCTGCTAGGAAAAGCGCTCAAGGGGCCTGTCCTGTCTCACTCTCATGCTGGGCTTGGAGTGCGGGGTGACGGGGAGGGAGGATGGGTCCAAGCAGGCTCTGGGCACGCCGCTCTTCCTGCTGGGGCATCCTGCTCTCTGCCTACCAGTGGGCAGCAGTGAGCTTTTGCTTTGGACCCACTGCCATCCAGTTAGAGAATAAAAACACAGAGCTATTCTAAAAAGGACTGCAGGGTCTTCTGCTGCTCAACCTTCCTCTTCATTGGACAGAGAAGTAAAGGAGCTCAGGGAGGTGAGGTGACTTGGCCAAGCTCACTCAGCCAGCGATGGAATGGGAACCAAACCATATTTTTTCAGGCGATCCAGCTGTTTCTCAGTCACCCAGGACTGAAGAGCAAGAAACACAGACATGGAAGAGAGAACGTACTCCCTGGAGAGAATGAGAAGCAGGGGCAGTGGACATGCTTCTCAGAAGATGAAGAGGCAAAGCTTGGGGTGTGATGAGCAGCAGCAGGAGAGCTAGGGGTCAAGAGCATCACCCCCAAGGGGGCGGGTCCACGCTGAGGTGGGCGCAGTGCGTGGTGCACCGTGACAGGCAGGGCCGGAGCTGCTTATGCCTCCATGTCTGCCCAGCCCCTACCTGCTCTTGGTTTGGGTGTTCTACTTTGCTTGGCTCTCTCTCTGGGACTTGGAGTCTGCTGCAAGGAATTTGCCACAATCTGCTATTCTTGCTTTTGAATTCATCAAGGAATGTAGGCAGGAGATATATGCTCGGTGCGAATGGGGAATCACAGCTAAAATCATCCCTTCTCTGGTTGCAACCAATTGCATTTTACAGAACTAAATAATTCAGCAAAATGTCATAAGCTAACGAAATAAGGGCTTCCTGCCAAGAACCCCTCTGCTGTGGGTTTGGGGGTTGGAATCAGCGGCCTGATTTATGGAGGTCCCGTCCACTGGGAACACAGAACTGTGTGTCAGAGCTTTGCAGATTAGCAGAGACACACAGAAAGCAAACTGTTGCGTCCCCGCCACTTTCATGGCTCATAAGGGTCCAAGTAAAGCTATGATGGCCAAGTGTTAACATGCAGTGGATGGGACTTAGCCTTCCTTGGAAAAATCTTTTTCTTTTTGAAAACTACTTGAATACCATATTCAGAAGTCCATGACTGCTGAGAGGGAAGTTTGTGCAAAATGATCGGCCCCTCCCCCTTTGTCAGGATTGATCTTCTGTTTTCATTTCCAACAACAAACAGCATGAATAGGCTATTAACATTTCTTGAGAGTTTGCTCTGTGCCAAACTATTGTAATGGTTTTACCTATTGTTCTCTTTAATCCTTAGTACAGTTCTATGAGATAGGTCCCATTGTATAGATGAGAAAACAGATTCAGAGAGGGTCAGAAAGTTGGCTAAGGTCACATCATAATTAAATGGCAAAATGAAGACTGTAGCCCAGATAGCCTGGCATCAGAGTGTACACCCTTAACCACTATTCTTTTTTTTTTAAAAAGATTTTATTGGGGAATTGGGGGAGGGGAACAGTGTTGGGGAATCGGGGAAGGGGAATGGACAAGTTGATGTCCTTTTGTTCTTCAGTCTAATTGTGGAGGACGTCGCTTCACTGGCCCATGTTGGTATTATCATTGCCCTTTTCCCGGGTGAGGCAGGCCCTCGCCGGCCATTGGACAGTGGCTCACAGCAGCTCACAAAAGCTCACACCAGCTGCCAGCCAGCCCCACTGCAGCCTATGCCATCTCCGGCGACTCACGGCAGCCCAGCTCCAGGTCGAGTTGTTGTTCACCATCTTAGCTGTAGAGGGCAGTGTCACTGGCCCCTGTGGGATCCGAACCTGGCCCTGCTGCTCAGAGCTGGTGTCCCAAGCCAGCTCCAAAACCAACGCACCACTCAGCCAGCCCCTTTAAGCACTATTCTTTATTTTTCCATAACAAGTTCATCGTTTAATTTTAAGTTGGTGTGTGTTTTCTATAGACTGAATGTTTGTGTCTCCTCAAAATTCATGTATTGAAATCCCCACCCCGATGATATTTGGAGGCAGGACCTTCAGGAGGTGATTAGGTCATGAAGGTGGAGTCCTCCTAAACGGGATTAGTGCCTTTATACAAGAATCTCCAGGACGCTGAGACATAAATTGTTGTTAAGCCAGCCACTGTGGGGTGTTGTTATAGCAGCCTGAATGGACTAAGATAGCGTTAGAGGTAGGGTGAGCCTGGGCTGGGGGTTTCTAGGTGATTCTTCATGTATGTAGATCTGATATGATCTTTCCAGCTTCCTAAACCACGTGGAACATTCTGGGCACAGGACTGGATCTGCAGTGTGTTGAGCCTGGTAGGTGGCATGACCTCTGGTGGGGAGTGAATGTGGGGGAGGAGGGTGGTAGGCAGCTGTCAAGATGTCCCCCAAGGATCCCTGCCTCCTGGTATTTATACCCTTGTATTACCCCCTCTCCTTGAGTGTGTGCTGGATTTATTGACTCTCCTCTAACAAATAGAATAGGTGCCACTCTTGAGATTAAGTTATAAAAAGATTGTGTCTTCCATCTTGGGTACTCCCTCTCTCTTGGATCACTCATCCTTGGGGAATCCAGCTGCCATGTTGTAAGGTCAATGGAGAAGTCCACATGGCCAGAGGGAGGTCTTCAAGCAACCAATGAGCTCAAAACTGGATCCCCTCTACTCCAATCAAGGCTTGGGATGAAACCATGGCCATGGCTGACAGTTTGACTAATATCTCATGAGAGACCTTGAGCCAATGGCACTGAGCTAAGCCACATCTGGATTTCTGACTGACAGAAATTGTAAAATGATAAACATGCTGTTTTTAGCCACGCAGTAATAGGTAACTAACATGAGCATCTGGGACTCATGTCCTCCCGCAGATGTTGCCTGAGATGCTGATGGATGAAGTCTTGGCCAATCTCAAGCCCTCACTGGTGCCTCCTGGGCATGTGCTGAATGTGCAGGTGTTGCCTGATGTGCAGGGGCTGGCAGGAAGGAAGGCTGTGTTTGGGCCAACCAGGAGGGTGTGGGCAACTTGCCTGGCCATCTAAGAGGTTGTCTCCCTCCTCCGTGATGAGCTCGAGGGAGGAAACATGATCTAGGCTCAGAGAAACCATAGCCGCCCCGATAAGTTTTACCACAGCTCTCTCCCCACCCCCCACCCTGGTTTCTTCACAAAATGAATCTTGTCAGCGAGCTTCATAGTGTACGCAGTACTGGCATTACATTTTCTTTGGGTAATTATAATCATTCTAGGAAGCAGGTAGATGAGGAAACGGAGTCTGCCACGCTTGTCTAAATCTCTGTGTAGTTTACAAGTTTTTTTTTACATTCACATTCTCACCCAAGACATCATCCTTATGTTTGGGCTCAGAGGGGTTGACAGGCCTACTGGAGTCAGGACCTAAACTCAGGCAAGAGAAAGAGAGCCCAAGATGGTTTCCTCCTGCCCCCTGCCTGGTTTCTAAGCCCCTGTGTGCCTCTGAGCCCCCTACTACAGGGACTACAGAAAAAAACACCTCACAGGAGGGATTGTGTGGAGAGGGAGAACCGAGGAATTAGGCATCCCTTCAAAGAGTCTTTTAAAATGCTGAAACATTGTAGAAAAACATGCAAACAAACAAAAATAACCAACCCTCCAAAAACCAACCAAATAAAAAACCTCTCAAAAACACATTTTCCCCCCTCGCTATCGATTGGGGACAATAACATTTTATATACTTTAAAGGTTTTTGTGGAGATTAATTAATTAGTTAGTTAATTAATTAACTCAACAGAACATATGATAGAATATCTTCCTTGTGACAATGCTTGCATTGTCCCGGGTACCTGGAATGTGGGGAACAAGACTCAGAAAATTCCTACCCACATGGGACATATGTTCTATTGGAAAGATCTGCTTATCCTATAGGAGCTAAACGTCTGCATGCTTATAGTTAGTGTGCAGAGGGGGCTACTTTCCCCCTGAACTTTATGTCATATTTCCTGTTCCATTGGTTTTAGTCATTTACAGAACCTTACCTAATTGTTGGGCATTTTGATTT
Source organism: Hipposideros armiger (assembly GCF_001890085.2). Lineage (NCBI taxonomy): Eukaryota > Metazoa > Chordata > Mammalia > Chiroptera > Hipposideridae > Hipposideros > Hipposideros armiger. The sequence continues at coordinate 149,493 of NW_017732045.1, read as the reverse complement.
TTCCTCTTTTTGGTCATTATGAACAGAGCTGTTGTAAACAATTTTATATAATTAATTTTCAACAATTCCTTGGAATTATTTTCATAAAATAAATTCCCAGAAAGGAATTATTGGGCTAAAGGATATGGATTTTTTTTTTTATTCTTGTTAGATAGTACTAGATAATGCTCTAGAAATCCTGTAGTTATCGGTAATTATGTCATTATCAGGAATTTTTTTTTAAATCCCAAGTATTCCCAGCATTAGATTTTTATCATGTAATTTCTTTTTTGCTAATTCGATAGGTACAAAATGCTATTTCAGAATTGACTTGAATTTTATGAAGCTGAACATTTTTCTTTCATGTCACAGATTCAAATCTAATTAGGCGGGGTGAAGATATGGAAACAACCCCCCCCCCCCGCAAATCTTATGACTTTTAACAACGGGTGTCTAGTTCTTGTTCATGTTACATTTCTACCGTGGGTTGACCAGTGATGTTGCTCCTCATGTCCTCCTTCTAGAAGCCAGGCTGGTGGAGCAGTCACTCTCTGGACTGCTTCTGGTCACCCAGGAAGTGGGAGAGAGTAGCAAATCATGTGTAGGTCATTAAACACTCAGCTGCAAGTGACACATGTCATTTTTCCCACAATTTCATTGACTGAAGCAAGTGACACAGCCACTTCAGGGGCAAGGGTCATGGGCTGAAGAGACTGTCCAGAAAAATCTGGAAAGCATAACTAATGACTACCACACCATGATTTACTGTTTGTGTTTTCTCCTATATCAATGGACTCTTTATTCTTTTATTACTTTTATTAGGCAGTGATTCTGAGAGGGGAAAAAAAGCGTACTGTTCTTTGTTTGATCCTCTTCTCTGAGAACATTAGACTCTCGGGTCACCATCCCGCAGAGCTCTGCTCTGGTCCACCCTCTCCTTCCACCAACTCCAAACCGACATTAACCAGGGAGCATTTTTTACTTTGTCTTCACTTTTCTCTTTTGCTAAGTCAGAAGGACCTAGAGAAATAGCCAATCATCTTTTTCTCATTCTCAACAATGGGGGCATTGTCTCTCAGGTTTTGCCTGTAGTTTTGAGACTATTTGGTAAGAAGCTGGGAGGAGTCCCTTTGAGTGACTAATGGATCCAAGTAGTGGTTGCAGGAAGTTACTTGTTCCCTTTCAAAGGCAGGTCAGTTTTTCATTTCTGCTTAATCGGTGCTTCCTTTGATGCCACGGTGTAAAAAACTGTTACTAAAGGTTCCATCATGTAATGGTTAGCACTCTGGACTCTAAAAAAGTGTTACTAAAAACAACCGTGGCATATTAGTACTCTTTTTTAGATATTGTTTGATGCATTTGTTGTTATTTGACTGAGAATGTATGTTTGTTTTGGGTAGATAGCAATCTAATTTTCCTTGCACTGTGCATCTGATAACTCTGGTGAGGTGACTCTTTTCTTTCTCATCTGATCTAGCTCTTCATGTATAAACTGATCCGTTTGATTAGATAAGGAAAGAGTTTGATTAGATAAAGATGTGTTTTTTCCATCTGGGTACCTTCAGGAAAACTATGCTGTTCTCAACAGAGATCACAAGGAGTTGGGTGGAATATGCCCGTTTGGGTTTGGGGAGGAGGATCGCACACAGAAAGAAGTGTGGTGTGACTCACTTGTGGTCAGGCACTTCTGTGTGTGTGGGGACGCATGTGTGTCTGGGAGACGGCACAGACGCTGGCAGTAACGGAAGCCCAGGAAACCGACTCCATTATGTCACTGACTGCCCCTGCTGCAGGGGGCAGGTCTGAGGGCACAGCTCTTGCAGGTGAATGCTGAGAAGTGCTGGATGACTGGGCACGGTGGTGTTTCTGCTCGGGCTACTGGGTTTGAAGCGGGGCAATCCATCCTTCTGTTTGCTCTCAGGGTGGGCTGGGAGCCTCATAAAAAATATCAGTGCCCACCCTCCTCCTGTCTCACTAGCCCAGTGGTTCTTAATTCTGGCTGCACATTGGAAACACCAGGGGAGCCCTGAAAACTACTGACACCCACATTCCATCCCCTAGACATGCTCATTAGTCTTGGTGGAGCCTGGGTTTCTGTATTTTTTTTCAACTATTTTTTTCAACTGTGCAGGGTTGAAATCCAATAAAGCACGAATGCTTCACACCCCTGCTGTGCCTAATGTATGAAAATATTATACCTGCTCATCATCAAACGCCAAACAACCACAGCTGGGATGTTTGGTTTTTTTAATGCTTAGGAGAGGTAGTTATTTCAATCCCTTTTCTTAAGTTCTAAGTAGTAGCTTGAATGGTGGCCCCCAAAGGACATGTTGATGTCCTAGATCCTTTGAACATGACCTTATTTGGAAAAAGGGTCTTTGTGAATATGTTACCGTGCTAAGGTCTGGCTGCCTGCCACTTGAAAAAGTTAAAAATCTAGAGACAAGGTTGGTGGAAAGAAAAGCAGGTTTATTCAGAATGCCGGCGTTCCGGGAGGATGGTGGACTCCTGTCCAAAGGCCATCTCCCATTCCTAGAAAGGTCAGAGGTTTGATAGGTGCACAAGGAGAATCAGAACAAAGGAAAGGGGGAGTTAGTCATGTGACTCATCCAGGAGACCATCTCCTGGGTTCTGGTTTACTCTGCGATGTTTATCTCACACCCGGTCTTATGGGTGAGTTATATGTCATCTGACAGAATCACAGTCCAGACTTGCAGCCTAGCGGCCAGTGTCCAGAGGGCTGACTCAGCAATTAAATCAGGGCAGTGAGGGAGACAAAGAGAAAGCAGCTCAATAGCAAACTATGAGGCGAATGAAGCTATAGGCTAAGTTATTGATTTCTTAAGTTTCACCCTTATAAATATAAAGTAATCAAGTAAAAACTGGCAGCTTGAGATGAGATTATCCTGGATTACCTGGATGGGCTTTAAATCCAATTATGAGTGTCCTCATAAGAGACAGACTCAGAGAAGACGGGATGGCCATGTGGAGAGGGAGGCAAAGGTTGGGTTGACTCAGCCACAAGCCAAGGACCGCCTGCAGCCACCGGAGGCTGGAACGGGCAGGAAGGACTCTCTCTTAGAGCCTCGAGGGAGCGAGGCCCTGCTGACACCGCGATCTCAGACTTCTACCCTTCAGCACCATGAAAGAATAAATCTCTGTTGTTTTAAGTCACCAAGTTTGGGGTAATTTGTGACAGCAGCCACTAAATATGTCCTATTTCCTTTTTCTTTTATTCACCCTTCCTTTGGCTCTTTTTCGGGTGTCTCTTGACTGTTTTCCTGGATAAAGTTTCCTTTTTTTCCCCCCTGATTTCTCAGTGCTCTCTCTTCACTGATGCATCCTGGCATGACAACTTATTCCATACCCAGCAGCACCCCCACGCAAACCTGTGGCTCTTTTCTTGTTCATTTGACCATTCTTCCTGGAGGGGTGCATGTTTATCCCTGTGCCCATGCTCCTGGACAATGTCTCCTTTAGCTGTTTTCCCTGGTGTCTTTGTAGTTCTAAGTCGATGCTTTGAGGTACAGAGAGGTGAAGGCAGTGGGGACGGGCAGTAGGGAGAAGGAGAGCTCTAGGGTGCCAGTCTAGAGCCAGCCCACGTGTATGGGCCACATGCATGATTTGCAGCTATTTCACCGCGATTTGCAGCACAGGACCGTGTGTGTTGCCTTAGGCGTTGGTTAGGGGGATTTGGGAACTTCAGAAACTGAGAATGTTCTTTAGAGTCTGGGAAAACTGTTGGTCTTCTTTCTTGATCAATCCTTCCCATTGTCTTCTGTAGAAAAGTAATTCCCCCTTCAAATAGCTCCTCCTGCTAGAGTGGGCAGAAGCCGAGGGCAGCGGGGTGGCTGTGTTACGAGGTTGTCTTTTTAAGTATTTACTGACCCTTAGTGAGGGCTCATGTGAACCCAGGGTTTTGCCTGGGATGCCTGACCTGTACCTGGAGATGATGCTGCAGAGGAGAAGGGGACCGTCAGCTGGGTCTTATGAATTGAAAGGGTGCTGGAAGAAGGGAAACCCAAGTGGATTCGAGGAACAGAGCTAGGGAACCCCGGGCAGAAAGCAGGAAGTCTGCAGAGACTATGGTGGCCCAGAGAATCTGAGAGGACTCAGAATGTTTCAAACTGGGGAGCCACCAGTGGTGCTAAAGAGAGAGCTGGCTCAGCTGATGTGGGCTTTGTTTTCAGTAAACTTTTTATTTTAATAAACTTTTTTTTGAGCACATCTTATTTTGAGATTTGTAGAATTATTATAAAGACAGCACAGAGAGTTCCTATGTACGTTACACCAGTTTCCCTATTATTATCGTTTACATTAGAATGGCATATTTTCCACAGTTAATGAACTAAGACTGATGCATTATTTTAAATTAAAGTCCGCACTTGATTCAGATTTCCTCAGTTTTCCCCTAATGACCCTTTTCTGCTCCAGGATCCCATCTAGGATCCCACATGACATTTAGTCACTATGTCTCCTTAGGCTCCAATTGGTTGTGAATTTCTCAGACTTTCCTGGCATTTGATGACCTTGATAGTTTTAATGAGTACTGACTGGGTATTGTGTAAAATGCCCTTCAATTGGAATTTGAGTTTTCATGATTAGACCAAGGTTACGGGTTTTGAGGAGGAAGACCAGAGGTAAAATCTATGCTCATCACATCCTATCAAAGATACGTATTATCAACATGACACTACTGTTGATGACTACTGTTGATGTTAACTTTAGTCAACTTGTTGAGGTAGTATTTATCAGGTTTCTAAGTCACTGTTAAGTGACTCTTTGTCCCCCTTTTAATAGAGATGCTGTCCTCTCTGCCTTCCAGCCTCCTGGCCTTCCTGTGAGAGACAAATTCTGGTGGGAAGCCCTCTTTGGAAGGAAGTTGCTATGCACAGCCCACACTTACAGAGTGAGGAGGTATGCTCACCTCCTTGAGGGCGTATTCCACCTTCCATACATTAGTAGGAATTCTTCTGCACAGGAGATGTGTCTATTCTCCTCCATTTATTTATTTATTCAATCATTTATTTATATCAGTGTAGGTTCATTGATATTTATTTTGTACATTGAGCTATAATACAATTCTACTTAGAAATTTATTTTTGGCTCAAATTGTGAATTGGTCCAGATTTGGCCACTGAGAGCTCTTTCAGTTAGCTCCTGGGTCCCCCTTTGACACAATCCCATCAATGTGGGTTTCTTTTCTTTTCTTTCTTTCTTTCTTTTTTCCCTTTTTTTTTGGCACTTCCTTACTTTCTGGCAGTACAAGATGCTCCAGGACCACCTTATATATTTCCTGCCCCAGTCCTAGAATCAGCCATTTCTCCAAGGAGCCATGGTTTCTTTCATTGGAGAATGCTATTATAAACCAAGACCTGGATGGTCATTGCTTTTAGGCCTTCTCAGCTGACAGAGTAAGGACATGTTTTTGTCTGTACTAACTTGTGTATGTATACATATCTATAAATACTTCTACAGGTAACCATCTGTATCCATATTAAGCCAACTTTAAGTTCATACTGATGTCTCTAACTCTAATCCATTATTATTACATAGATTTTTCTAGCTTCCTGCTAGTTCTTATCTGTAACCTCCCACTCCAGCAGTGAGCAACCTGGCTCTCACCATCTGCCATCCATTTCCTTAATTGTCCAGTTCCAGTCTACATACATCATGGTTTCAGAGTTGTTAACCTGGACACCTGTGGGAAACAACTTCATCAGCTAGAGTGCAGAGCTGCGCCTAAGTATGCTACCTTTGGCCTTTAGTCATACAGATGCCACTCATTTTCAAAGTTACTTAAGTTAGCACCTTATTCCCCTGCCTTATGCATTCCATCCTGGGGTCTCCCGACCTCCAGATGATTTTATTCCAGCTTAGATAGACAAATATCAGGGAAGGATTTATGGTTGGACCAGCACTTATGGTTAGAGAATGGGAGACTTTGATCATCAGGGCCTGTGTCAGTTGCTCACTCGTGTGCTGAGAGATGGCGGTGGGTGCTGAAGTTGGCCATCGACCTAGAGGTACATGATTCGTAAGGAAGAGGAGCATTTCACCAAAGGAAATGGGGGTGTTGGACAGACAAAAATCAATAGATGCCCACAATTCCACCCCTTAGTCCAACAGCACACACACCAATCCTTCTTCTCATATTTATGGTTAAAAATATGCCTCCTCCTAACAAAGTTTATATCTCTTCTCTCCCCAGAGAGAGTCAAGCTAAAGCCCACACAGTCACCATATCCAGCTGCAAGTCCAGAACCCTAAGAGATACATTTTGGGGTTTTTTTCAGCCTTGAGTGTGGCTCCTCATGGTAAGGCCATTCCTTACCCAGAAGTATTTGGGTTTTAAAAACGAAGAAAAACCAGGGTAATACTTCACCAAAGATATTAGTCTTTAATGGAAGAATAGTGAGGGAGATTTTCTTAGGAAACGTTTGTACATTTGTAGATCTCTTCACAAAATACTGCAGAGGCGCTCAACTCCTCTGTCCCTGTGGAGAAGGCAGACAATGAAGGATATAGATTCATGTTTTAGGGACATTGGTTCTTACTTTCAGCATTGCTTAATGTGTGCTGTTATTTTGTCTTCATACAGGGTTCATCTCTCAGTGTTAATTGAAATTCAAATAAGTATCTTTTATTTTCTGGTGACAGTTTCATTTAGTAATCACTTTGGGTCTGTCAAGAATTTATGTGTGTTCTTCTTTAACTCCATTAATCTTAGCTGAATTTTAAAGCATTGTAATTAAATTGTATCAAATTGTTTACTTTGAAAACCTTTTAAAAATGTCAATGGACTGGAAATAAATTCTATTAATTGGTGCAGAGTGTCTGCAAAGGCAGAATAAGATATAATATACGACCATTGCTAAGATGATAAGACCAGAGTTGACATTAATGAAATAACTGTAATAATTTACCATCTCTGATCATCTGATGCTTCTTAGCATCTTGTAAAATACTACAGAAGGAAGAAAGCTATTATCAGTTCATGAAAGGTAATAATGCTGTGTTTCCAAGCACAGCCTCTCAATGGTTGAGTCTTTATCACTTCCATTTTTTAAATCACACACACACACACACACACACACACACACACACACACACACACACACACACAACCTCCAAGTTCTGCAAATGGTAGAATATTTTAAATATTTCAGTTGTCCATAGTAACTATTGGGTTGTCGGAAAAGTCATGATGTATTTTGTCTATGTTTTTCAAAGGTCATTTATTTATATAAAGAACAAAGATCAGTCAATGATATATTGCCCATTTTTTTTGATAACCTTTTGCCATTTTTCAGTGAGCTTCATAATTCCTCATTCATAGAAGGACCTGTCTTTATTTGCGAAAAACTGAACGAGGTGCTGATTTACAACCTCATCTGAATTGAACATTATACTACGCAAGGAGTTTTGAAGAGAGCGAAACAAGTGGAAGTCTGACGGCGCAGGGTCAGGTGAGTATGGTGGGTGTGGCAACACATCCCATCCAAGCTCCAATCATTTTTGACAGGCGATCAAACTTGTGTGTGGTCTCGTGTTGTCGCAATGGAACACAACTCCTTTACAATTAACAAGCTCTGGACATTTCTGGATGATGGATTCCTTCAAACTGTCCAGTTGCTGACAGTACACATTCGAATTGATTGTTTGGTTCCTTGGTAGGAGCTCGAAAAACACGACACCTTTAAAATCCCACCACACTGAGAGCATAACCTTCCTCTGATGAATGTCTGCTTTCAATGTCATTTCAGGCGAATCATCATGTTGGGACCAAGACCGTTTGCACACCACATTATTGTCAGCAATCCACTTCTCAACACCAGTTATCGTTCACTTCAAAAAAGGATCGTTTTCCTCATGTTTAATGAGCATATTGCTGATGTTTATACACGCTGTCAAATGAACTTCTTTGAGTTCATGCAGAACCCAAATGTTGAGCTTGCTTACCTACCCCAGCTTCTTCAGGTGGCCGTGAACGCTTGAATGATGGATGTTCAATGTTTCTGCAATCTCTTGTGTCATGTAACGTGGGTTGGACTCGATCAATGCCTTTATTTTGTCATCATCAACCTCGGTGGGCCTCCCTGACCGAGGAGTGTCATTGAGATAAAAATCTCCAGCACAGAATTTCGTGAACCATCGTTGGCACTGACATTCTTGAAGAGCATTGTCACCATAAACTTTATGCAACTTTTCACAAGCTTGACGCACATTCTGCCCTTTATGGAAGTAAAACAGTAAAATATAGCAAAAACGCAAAGTTTGGTCTTCCATCTTCAACTTGTAAAATCTCTAAAACTCAACCAAATCACTCAGTTTTTTTTGAATGAAGCTATATCTGTCAGCTGTCAAATGACATAGCAATAACATAGACACGAATGATTCTAGTACTTCCAAAAATGAACAAGTGCCATCTGTCGCAAACATGCGTCATGACTTTTCCAACGACCCAATATACCTACTTCTCCACTTTTTATTCTTCATGCATCCCATTTAGATCGGGTTTACAACCTGACCACTTCATCATGGTTGTTTCTATCAAGGTCATCAGATGATCTCCACTTTTCCAAATCTTATGGTCATTTTCTTTATATATTTATTCAAACTCTCAAAGGCACTTAACATACTTGATTACTTTTATTATTGAATATTTCTTATGTTGGCTTTCATGACATCATATTCACCAGACTTTATTTCTACCTCTTTGACTGTTCGCCAGTAATGGAGATAAAATAAATCGTAAAATATTCTCAATTAATCCAAAAGAAGGAAGTAAAGAGAAAAAAAAGAATAAAGAACAGATATGTCAAATAAAAAACAAACAGGAAGATGACAAAAGGAAATTATAAAGGCTACATAATAATTAAATTAAATTAAATTAAATGGTCTAAACACCCCAATTAAAAGATAGAGATTGTCAGACTGGATAAAAATGCAATATCACACCATGGGCTGCTTATGAGAAACTTTTTTTGTACAAAGATACAGGTAGGTTAAATGTAAAATGATAGGTTAAGCTATACCATCTAAGACTAATCCAGTGAAAGCCAAATTGGCTATATGACTATCAGACAAAGTAGACTTTGGAACAAGGGAGATTATCAGGTATAAAGAAGAAGAGTTCATAATGATAAACTGATCAACTTATCAAGTAGACAGTTCTAAATATACTCATATATCAGCAATAATTAGGCTTCCAAAGATATGAAGCAAAAACTTAACAAACCTGAAAGGACGAACAGACAAATTCACAATTATAATTTAAGATATCAACATTCTTTTCTCTATAATTGATAGGAGAAAAAATCAATTAGCATATAGATCTTGAACAATGTGATATAATCGACATTTATTTAAAAACACCCCACGAGAGCAGACTACTCATTTTTAAAATTTGCATATGGAACATTCATTAAGATAGGTCATATGCTTGTTCATAAAATAAGTCTCAATAATTTAAAAGAAATGAAATCATATAGAATGTGTTATCAGATGTTAAGAGAATTAAACTAGAAATCTATGATAAAGATCACCCAAGGGGAGCATGCAGAGAGAGGAGATATGGTTCAAGGCTGAGCTTTGGGGAATAGTAGTATGGTGGTACCACGGGGGGGAGCTTTTGAAGAAGGCCCATGAGAAAAAAAAAATCAAAGAATAAATAACGAGAACCAAGAAAGAGGCGTTATGGAGGCCAAGGCAACAGACAATTCCAAGGAACAACATTGTTAAATGGAGAAGTATCCGATCAAACGAGGGTCGAAACAGATTCATTGGGTTTGGAGACATGGTGATTAGTGGTGACCTTAGAAAGAGACAGTTGATGGGAAATGCGGAAGTAATGGCAGTGTCTACCCCTCTTCCAGGCAAACCTCCTTCCCTCTTGGGAAAGGCAAGAACAAGAAAACAGGGCCGAAGCTGGAGGGAATGTCAGGGTCAGAGGAGGGGATTTTTATTTATTTTTTAGTTTTTATTTTTTTTTAGTTTGTTAATTTGTTGTTTTAAAAATAAGGGAAATTTGAGCATGTTTGTAGACTGAAGTTAAGAGCTGGTCGTGAAGGAGATGGGAAGGAACAGAGTTATGACTATAGGTGAGAGATTCATTTTGAATACAGACATGAGAGATCACAATGTAAGGATGAGTGTACACGTAGATAAATTTGTAAGTGGGGCTGGAAATTGTTACACAAAACACCACCATGGATTCAACTTTTACCTTTATGCTGATGACTTTCAAACTTCATCCCTAGCCTTGACTCTTGAGTCCCAGACCCAATTTCTAAGCGACCGCTGGTCATCTCCACTTAGATATACCATCACTTCGCACTTACATGTATGAAAACAAACTGGTATTCTTCCTGGTAAGTTCCCTTGCCATCTCCTCTTTCTTTCCTTGGCCCAGGCACTGGAACCTCGAGCCAGCCTGGTGTATAGCATACCCTAACCTTACGGGTAGGTCAGACGAAAAGTTGGGCTTCACTGGTCAAAAGCTGCAGGGCACGTGTGAGGGAGTGCTGGCAGTGTGGATGGAGTGAGAGTGGGAGATGGATCATAGAAAAATGGGTTTCGAGGTGATGGCAAGCCAAAGCCAGGCAGGCTACCCCAAAATGTCACCAATTCACAGAGGTGAGGCAAAAGGGAGAGTCTGGCTGGAAAGATAGCAAGATGAAGTTTTGCAAGATTAGAGATTGGAGGATTTGGAAGGTGGGAAGCAGATCCTGGAGAAAGAATCTGAAACGCTGTCTACAAACCCTTTCTGTGGTATTCCTTCGAACTTGACCCTGAGCACGGGGGAAGCCATTAAAAGCACCAACCTGGTATAGATGCACCAATTCCATTGACGTTTCCCGCTTCCTTCCAGACCCCAGCCTTGGAATGTGGACCTCCCTTAACTGTTCCTTCGCTTTCCCTCATCCCCATCCCACTACGATTCATTATTGAGCGCTAGATGGTCTTCCTCTGCAGCTTCTCTCTACTCTGGCCCCCAAAAGCATACATCCTCCCCTCTTTCTCTTGCCAACTGGTGTCCCGATTCTTTATACCTTCAATTTCTAGTCAGTTTAGAAATATTAAAAAGAAAGAAAGAAAGGAAAAAAAAAAAAAAGCTCTTCTCATAGTTTGCCTGTTCTTGGCAGAGTAGGCCTGCCTGGAGGCCAGTAGTAGTAACGCACATGAAAATGAGAAAAACATATATGTAATAATGAAAAAAAAAAAACCAAAAAATGAAACCCAGAAACCCTGATCCAACCTTGGAAAATAACTCCCCTGAAAGTTTAGGTTTATATTCTGGGCCAAGATGTCGACTGATGTTTATTTGCTCTAGACCAGACATGGTGGCTACAAGTGCTCGACTTTCCAAAGCTCTCACAGGCATGACAGCCCACACAGGCCCCCTTCAGAGTATATTTAATTAGGGTAAATGATACTCATGTGTTGGCTTGGAGGCTGCCACAGTCCATGTGCCCAATGGTGAGGTTGGGGGTCACCCATGCTGGGCAGTGACCCACTCTTCTGCTCCCATCAGTTAATTTTACATTTGGACGTGTAAGCCCTCAGAAAATTGTCCTCTTTCTTCATTCATCTCAGCCACCTGGGATCACTTGTGGTTTGGGGACCAGTGTATTAATAGCACTATAAATATAGCTCACAAGCTGGTCATCACTTCTTTCTTTGACATCACTTTTTTCAAGGACAGAACCTCCATTTTGTGGTAGACATTGCTGTTTTTGACACAGAAGAGTCTGGAAAAAGGATCTTGTCAAAATTCAGTGTAGATGTGTGGCCACATTTACTCCAGCTTTGGCCCAGTGGCAGCACAGTGTCTGTTACAAATAGTTGAGCTACCAGTCATGTCAGCCAGCCACTATTTTAGTTTCTCGGCTCGCACAATTAAACTGTTCATGTACCCTCACATTCTCACGTTCCCAAAACATAAAAACCCACTGGAGCATTTCTTGAAAATGATTCTTCCTGGGCCCTAGTGTCAAGGAACAGGTATCCCCAACCGTTCTGTGAGGAGGGGGAAAAGCTGTGATGTGGGGGTTTGGTGGCAAGTGCTGTCACTGAGGCCCATAGAGATGGGAGAAGGTGGCAACATGGCCTGCCACTTGGTCAGCCGAGGAACACTGGCCAATCTCAGAGACAGAGCTGGCTAGGGAGAGTGGCATTGAAGGCAGCTTACAGGCCTAACAGGAAAAGCCTTGGGTTTTGCCAAAAGATCCAGATAACCTTTGGGGAGATACATTCTGGATTAATTTTGGGGACAGAGAGGCTGTGAGCACTTTCCTGTTGACTGTCCAAGGCCTGGGTGTGACTCGGGTGGAGAGAAGACACAGTTCTGGGGCCCTAACTCCTTCTGTCCTGGGGTTTCCCTGTCATTGCTTCCCACCAGGGGTTAGTACCATCTCCCTCAGGGGGGCACTTGGAGATACCAAGGGACCATTTTAGTTAGTCGCCATGCTGTGGGAGCTGGCATGAGAGGCTGAGCAGGAAGGCAAAAACTTGGCAAGCCTGGCACAGTGACACCCAGCAAAGACTAGTCCTGCTGGGATGTCTTCCTCTGAGAAACATGCAGAACTCATGACCTTCCCGCCATGTCTAGATGGGCTTTGCATTTTGGAGTTTCAGCGTGGCACCCAGCCCCTGACTTTGCTTGACTGAAGAGAACTGCCTGTCAGAGCACAGAGCTCTGAGCCCCTGAGAAGAAGGCCTAACAGCTGGGCCTTTTCAGGGGCTGGCATTGCCCAGTGTTAGCTAGGAGTACAAAGTGCCTGTGGAGGTTGGAAAAAGACTGTGGGTGCAGGAAGGACAAGCCCCCACAGGTGACAGCGAGGCCACACCTTCATGGTCACCACAGCAAAGAATATTTGTAGTAGGGATTGTCTTCTCTGAGAGGAGAACTGACGTCTCTGGCAGGGTGCATATTGAGAAGGGTCTTCGAGGGATGGGTGAGAAACCATTTTAATTGGCTCCACCACCTGTAGCCCTCAGACCAAGGTATCCCCAGAGTTATGAGTGCATTCAGCTTTTAGAAGGTTCTAGAAGTTTGTACAGCCAGGTGTTTTTTTTTTTTTTGTCCCCAGGCCCTAGCCCTCTACTGCCCAGGTGATGGTTGGTCAGTGTCTTCCTTTGAACTAGAGCAATAATATTTTGACAATGCCTGGAGCCAAGCTTAGAAATAGAGATAGACACGATTCTGGCTTCTCTGTCTGGGCTTCCTTCTCTTTCCCTCTCGAAAGGTAAGAGCAGAGCCTGCCAAAAATTTGCTAATGGTCTCCAAGTGAAAAGATTGTTGAATTCAGGAGAGATTTCAGACTCCCTGGGGCATGACGCTGGTCATTTCACAATGGAGAATTATTTTGTGGTATTTATTTTATGATTCCTGACCCTTGTTCTAAATCTTGCTGGTGTGTTTTCATTTAAAATGTATTAACTGAAACTTGGCATCATGACTTGGCTCCATTAAGCTCTACAACAGCTTAATCCAGATTTTATTACACTGGGACTTGAGTATATGAACTGTAATATGGGAGGAAGCTTGAGGATAAATAAAGTAAGTTTGATACTTACGATGCATTTAACTCTTTTGGAGCCCTCTTGGCCATTAACTGGAGTGTGTGTGGTTGGATTTTAACGTTTTCAAAACGTTGTAACTTTGACTGTTAAGCCTTCTTGACACTGGGGCTGAGCCATCCTCTGGGTAAACGGCAGACTCAGGTGAGCTGCCACGTATAAGGCCTGTCTAGTGGGTGTGGAGCCCTACTGGGCAGCATGGAGAAAGCAGCCTTGACCTCCCCTCTGAGCTCCAGGGCGCTCCCATCCAACCGCCTCCTTTCCAGCTTGATTTGGAGCTCTCATGGGCTCCTTAACCCCAGGGCTTCATAAGCAGACCTCTTGACCGACCCCCTCAAACCGGCTCCTTTGCTGTATTCCCATCTGGAAACAACGGCCATCCACTAAGTTGCCCCTGCAAGCTGTCTCCTTTATCACAACCAGGGTCTGTTGGTTCTACCTTCTCGGTCCACCTGCAATCTGTCCACTTCTCTCCATGTCCACTGCCCCATCCCAGGTCCAGCACCAATAGCCCTCAGCTGGAGTACACATTAGCCTCCTCCCTGTCTCCCCACGTCTATCTGTGACCAAGTCCATCTCTGGCCTTCTTTCCTGCAGCCAGAGTGCTTTCCCTTAAGTAGAAACCAAGTCGCCTTACAGCCCTGCCTGCAATGCTTCAATGGCTTTCCACTGCACGTAGCTTAGAATTTAACCCTTTCACGTGTCCTCAAGACCCTGTGTATCCAGCCCCGGTTTACCTTCCAGTCCCTTTTTACTCCCCCATCTTGACCTCTCCCTGGGCTCTGACTTCATCAGTGTTCCCCCTAAATCAGCCCCTGGCTAGGGCTCCCTCATCTTTGAGATGACTTCCTCAGAGGCCTTTTCTGACCCCCTCCCAATCTAATTAAAGCCCCCATTGTACTCTGTCATGGTACTTGGTACTCCTTCAGGACACTCACCACAGTGTGTATTTTTATATTGTTGTACTGTGGATTCGGGCTGTGCCCCTCCCACCAGACTCTGAGTCCCATTAGAGTTAAGGCCATGTCTGTTTTGCTCACCACTCTACATCCAGTGACCAGACCGGTGCCTGAGATGTAGCACATATTTAATAAATACTGGATGGGTCCATAAATACTGCCTTCAAGGAATTGATTCATCAGGAAAAAAATCTGCTGGGCCTCTGCTGTGTTCCCGCTAGAGGATAAGAAACATAAACACCTGAAAAAACTTTGGAGCCATTCAAAGCATTGTTAAATAAAGTTGAAATCCATATTTACTGAATCTGGAAGTCCCAAAGGACTTTTGGAGCAGAATCTACTGAGCAACCATAGACAGGTCATGAACTGGAGGCGTGTGGGGTAACAGTGTCCAATGCCCAGAGGTACCATCCTCAGCTTGGTCTTTGCACTTATATCTTTAAGCCTCAGACAGCAGAGCACTGGGCTCAGAGGGGAGGAAATCCACAGAAAATGTGTGTGGCAGCCACTGAGCGGTCCTCTAACTAGGTCCTGTTTTAAGTCGTCCTGTTAATCCATCAAGGTCTACGTGTTTGTGGTTCCGGGCGTTCTCCCAAGGCACCCAAACCACACTCTCCAGGGACACGCAGGCCTGCCCTTGTCTCCTGTTCGTTCTGGACTTCAGGAGACCCCAGAGTGAGTGTAATGGTGGGCTTCCTCCATCGACCCTCAGCAGCTGTGGAACGAAGTCCTTTGTCCCAAGCTGACTGTTGGAATTAAGACACTTGAAGCTACTTTTCCAGGAGAGAAAAATAAATCATGCTTAATTGTTCCTAGCTGTAATGTGTTAATCTACTTGTTGTCAAGTTTTCATGTGGATCTAGAGAATTTGTGTGTGAAGGAAACCTTTATTAAGAAGTTTGAGAAAAGAAATTCATAGAAAATTAGAAAGACAAAGAAAAAAAAAGCAAAGATTGGTAAGGGCTCTTTGCTGGCACATACTGAAAGGAATCAAAAAGGTCACTTTTAGGGCCATATTCCTCTGTGTTTCATAAGAAAAAACACAATACCTTGAATTTAAGATGGTGGGTTTGTAAACCACTAAGGAAGGAAAAGCAAATATTCCCAGAAGATATACCAAAGTCTTTTGTCACTAACCTTTTCAGTAATGGGCTATTTAAGGCAAAGCCTTGACATTCTTATGAAGAATCTAGGCAGGCCCCTGGAGGCCGAGTCCTGGGCTTAATGTACCCAGGACCCACTTCCAATAACAAAAGTGAACTTTTCCCAGGCCTGCCCCCACAGCAGGGCAGGCCTCTCCACCAGCTTCTCGAGCACCTCTTCATTACATGCTGCTTCTGAAAACTGAAAGGGAATTTTCTCAAGAGGTCTTCTAGTTTGTTTCCCTGACTTCAGAGAGAGAGCTAAGAATAATAAAAAGACTAAGTGACCTTGCCCAAGGTCATGCAGCTAGTACACTGCAGAGCTGGTGCTGGAACGCAGGCCAGTTAGGCCAGACCCACGGTTTTCACTCCTGCCCCATATGCTCCCTTCCCAAGCCACAGGTGCATGTCTCCACGGTTCTCAGCATTTCAGTGTTCTGATTTCTCCTCTTGTTTCTCTTTTAATGATGGCCCACCTCTACATCTTCCTATCCTCCTACAAGCCGAAATGAAATAAAAATGTAGTAACTTCCTTTTTAGAGAAGTTACTTCCCCCCCGCCCCCCAGCCTTCCTTGCCCATCACAACATTGCCTGCAGACTCTGGGCTGTACTGTCCGTGAGTTGAGTGGTCTCAACACCAAGGTTGAAAAAACTAAAGCCTTTAGAACCTCACCACTGCTCACCACACAAGAAATGATTCCCTTTCGTTTATTGTGCAAAAATACGCCTGAAACATGGAACTTAATCTTCCCCATTTTCAGACATATTACCCTGGACTTCTGTTAGCACCATTATTTTCTTTGGAGCCTTAAGTACCTATCCAGAAGGATTTAATTATGTTTTAGCAAATCTCAGCGAGAAAGATCTACAGTATGTTGCCCTCATTTCAAGTAAAGATCATATGGAAAAATTTTACCCCTCTTTTGTCATACAGTCTTATATTTTAAGCGATTTTATAAATTGCTTAAAATTCTTTCAGCAACATGATAGGTTATGCAAATAATAAGATATGTATGAATATGCACATGCAAATCTGAATTCATTGAGAACAAGCATATAAGATATAAGGTACTGGGGTTAAAACCACAGAACTAGGACTTGAAATAATATTTTCCCCTTGTACTTCTTGTATTTGTACTAGCGATAAAATAATATGTGCTATTTTCCCACCCAAATAAAAAGCAATGTTAATTAGGGAGCCCCAAATAACGTGAAATGTGATCGCGCCTATGACCTGCCAAAGCCATTATTCGACTGTCAAGGTCGAAGGATGAAAATTCTCGGGGCCTTCTCCCTCTGTCTATCTGCTGCATATATTCTATGAGTGTGTGAAGAACACATTGGATGTCTCATGATCCTTTCCTTTTGGTGTTTCTCTATGCATTTCCCTAAAAGGGAGCCATAGCTTAGTCTCCTGTAGCCGGGGAGAGTTCTCCCAACTCCCTCCCATTCCTGCGAGGTCAAATGGGTAGATCCATGAATGGTACAGATGGGGAAATAGATTAACTTTAGAACGGATGCTGGCATTAATATTCCTGGGACTGAACTGCTCCCCAGACAGAATTAATACTTGAGTTTTCAAAACTGGGACGTCTGATGCAATTTTAATCTCCTTGTCGAATGGGTGGATGCGGTACAATGGTCATGGGGGGAAAATGGGACAAGTAGGAGCCACTCCGATGGTGTGGGATGAATAGCTTGAAAATAAGGGACATGATTGTGTCACCAGGATTTTCTACTGAGCTATCAGAAGATTTTTTGGAATTTGAAACATTTGGTCATTAATTGGGTTTTGTGCCCAACACAAATCATCTGTGAAAGTTTGTTTGTTTATTATTTAGTCAATAAATACTTACTGCATATATGCTAGGTGATATGGGCAAAGAGAAATAAGACATGATCCCTACCCTCACTGACTAATGGGGGAGAAGAAAGTGGACCTAGATGCTAACTCTAATAGTTGATGGTATGTGCTGTGATTGTCCCCACCCTGGGGAGCAGGGAGGTTCCCTGACCAAACTTGAAACTGCTTCCCCCCAACTCACTGCCCCTGCTTTGTCATATAGAATGCATTGCTAGTTGAAATTATTTATGTGTTTACATTCTATTTCTTTGCACTAGAACACCAGCCCTCTGAGGGCAGGGACTTTGATTTATTCATCTCTCTAGCCCCAGTGTCTGGAATAGTGCCTAGTATATAGTAGGTGCTCAACAAAAATTGTTATGAACAAAGGGCTATGGAAGTGCTGAGAAGGGAGAGATTTCCTGGGGCAAAGGATGGTGGTGAGGGTCGGAGGGAGGAAACCTTGACTAAGAAGGAAGCATCTAAACTGTAGTGCAGAGGCATCTAAACTGGGTAGAGAGAGTAGAGCAAACACAGCCCTGGAAGAGGAGACAAGGTGAGAAAGGCTCAAATGTGTGACGATAACTTCCAAAGGGAAGTAGGGCAGTGAGGCCAGGTTTCAGGTGTGGTGGAGGAGGGGCGGGAGAGGAAACCGGTAAGAAAAGTTGGGTCAGACTGTGAAAGGGTCTAGTATGAAGTGAAAAATAATATGAATTCACTAAGTTGTTGGAAGGATAATGAAATCCTTTCTGTATCTTTTTGGGATATAGAAATAAATGAAATGTGTGTGTGTGCGCGTGCGCACGCACGTGTGCATATTTTCCCTGAGCATGTCACATATGGTATAAATGACAAAATTCGTTTCCTCATATAGCACATCAAGGAATTTATCTTGTAGTTATTAAAGTACTCAGGAGCTAGTTAAGAAGGGGAGGGTTATGATGATATGCGTGTTTGAAAAGCTCCAAAGAAAAGTTGCAGGATGGATCAGACAAGAACCTGTAACAGGGAGGCCAGGCCAGAGGCTGTGGAAGTCACAGGTGAAGGCCATGACACTTTGGAGAGAGGGGAAGGTTTCCATTCAAGGGCTATTTAGGCAGTAAAGGGATAGATCCCCTATCCAATTTAGTGTGGGTAGTAAAGGAGAAAGGAACTGAGGATGACATTAAAATGCCTCTCTTCATTGTGTTTATCATTATCTGACATTGTAAAATATGTCTAATTGCCTGGCCTAGTTAAATACTCAGTCAATATTTTCAAGCGAATTAGTGAATGAGTAGAAGTATCCTTACCCCAAATAAGGAAGGTGTGAAAAATACCAAGTTTGGATGAAGAGGTAGGAAAGAAAGCAAAAAAAGCAAGGATTTAGTTGGAGATGCCTAGGAGCCCTCTTGAACCCAAGAGAAAAGTCAGCATTTGGGGTGCAAATCCTGGAATCATTTTGGAGTCGTTAACGTGTTAGTGACGAATGAGATCACTTGGGGGAAGATAAGAAGAGACACAGGTCGAGAATGAAAACCCAGGGGCACAAATATGCAAAGGGAGTGGGGGAAAGAGATGAAACCAAGACAGGAGATGGAGAAGGTGTGCCAGAAGTGCCAAAAAATCGCACAACAGTTTGTTGTCCCAGACCATGGAGGAGAGAGCTTCCAGAAGGGCAGTGTCAACCAACAAAGAGACATGATGGCGCAGTACTTTCGTGGCCTGTATTTCAATGGAGGGACGAGCTGGTATGCTGAGCAGTGTGCTGCAGTTGGCTTGCAAGCACTCCTGGTTAGCTTTGCAGGAATTCTGTGAGCTATTATTAAACGTTTAAATTAAAATGTGTAAGCTTGCAAGTAAATATATTTTATTGAAAGCAAGGATAACAAATATTCAAAACTCTTCACTTCCTAATTATTTTATTACATCTCACTATTATCTACGCCCTTGAGGTTATTTATGTCTATTGTAGCTGCATGGTTTAAATGCTACCTAATGGGTGCTGGTGTGCTTCTCTCCCCGATTCTGTATCCAGCGATGTCATGTTGGTAGCTTGAACTCGGCCGTGGCGGGAGTATTTACACCACGGCAATTGGCAAAGGCTAGAAATCAGGGCTCTTCCTTCCAGAGAGCTGATTGGTAAAAATTTCAGATATGCCACTGCTTGAAGAGGAAAGAAAGGATCCAGGGTGAGTTTCATTCAGATTGGGGACAATGGGAGTGGAAGCCACTGGAGATGGCAATGAGGCGCTAGAGACAGATGGAACTGGAACAAAGCGGGACTCTGAGGTGGTGGTGAATTGGGTTCCAGAGCCTGGGTATAGAGAGGGCCTCTTGTCCACGGATATGGCAGAAGTCCCATTTAAATGTATAACAAAATAAGGAGACCTTTTCAGTCATACACGCAAAGAGACTATCGGGTCCTCCAGTTCATCTAGTTCCCTTTACGGAATTTACCTTGGACCATTTAAGAGCTCTCTTTAAGTGTGCTGCCCTACTGTCATCTCAGTGAGACAGCCAGTCTGTTTATCTTGTCCTTGGGAAACTGCTAGAAGGCAATTATTTTGTGTGATGGTTGCACCTCAGGATAGTTGTGGGGGGCTAGATTGCTTCAATAGGGACAATTTCCATGGAATAGCTGGAGATCCAGTTCAAATGCCATTATTAAATAGGTTAAGTAAACACCTAGAACAAATTGCAAAAGAGAAATTAGTATTTCTCACCTTTTTTAAGTCCTGCTTTTGATTTTTGATAACCAAACAAAGCTCACTTTCTTTAAAAATGTTATTTGAGGTTCAGATTACATTAGTATAATGTCTCTCTCTGTCTCTGATATATATGTCACACACACACACACACACACACACACGCATGCATGCACTGGGACAAAATACTGCATTATTTTTAAACTGTGCATGCCTCCCCCTTTCCTCCATCTTCTGATGTGGCCTCTCCCCTCCAAGGGGCGTATGCTGCCTACCATGAAGAACTGTAGGATTTAGTCAACTGAACAATGAGGTGAAATAGGCCCATCTAAAAGGCAAGATGAAATAAAAGCTAAGGCACCCCAATAACTGAACCCCCACATCACGAGCCACGAGCTCTTTACATCACACACCTTCCTATAAAAGCTACGATTTATCTTTTACCCTGTATGCTGGTCTATTTTCTACTCTTTCTGCTTAGCATGCTTTTGCATGATGCATCCCAGATTTCGTAATCATCCCTATAATTGTCCTCCTAGTGACCATTTAATATTCCATTATATTAATAGAGCACGGTCTGCCTAAACCACTTCCTCACAGTTGGGTACTTGGGCTATTTCCAATTATTCATTTTAATATACAGCAGGTCTTGGAACATCTTTTTACAAATATGTTTGTTTCCTTGGAATTATTCCTTAGGACATTTTCCCCCAAGAGGCTCTAGCAGGTCAAAGAGTAGAATAATTTTTATGACTTGTCACATATTGCAAAATTGCTCTTTAAGAAGATTTTCTTTTTTCAGTTTATGGTGCCACCAACCAAGTTTAATGTGCCTGCTACCCCACAGCTCTGCCAACAAACAACTTTGTCATTTTTATTCATTTCTCCTGTTGTTCTCCTGATTCCAGCACAACTCCATGTCGCAGAGAAGATGGAATCAGAAAATGATCTCCCCTAATTAAAACCTGGTGCGGTAATATGGGGGAGGTTTTAATATATATTGTAAAGAGTTCAGAAAGATTTTTATCATTCAAGTACAAAGATGAAAAAAAATGTAGGGACATGGGTGGCCTTTTGAAAGGGTCGGGAGCAAAGGGAGAACAAATAAATACAACACCAAAGGGAAAATAATGAACTGCACAGAAAAATAAAATGAGAATGTAACTCTTGTTCTATTATTTTCAGCACTTTCCAAAGCAAAAGAATTGCAAGAATTACTAAATTTTGGAAATAAACCTGTAGAGTAAGCTTTGTTTCTGTTGTTGCTGTTAAATACGTTGAACCCAATGTGTGGGATATTATCTTTCTCTCTAGTTGGCGTGAGATCTGTTTTCTCTCTCAATAGCTGTAATCCAAAATAAGAGCCATGGAAATGCTATCGAATTGGCTTTTGCATTTTTAAGAGTGCTCATTATTTACAGAGCGGTCCCTACGGGCTGCCTGTGGATATCTCTGGCTTTCATAACAAACAATGGACATATACAGCACATTCCTTTAAGAAGACGGCTGTATTTATAATCTGTTATTTTTGGACATTTAAAACCAATTTCCTCTGAAGGGCCAAGACTTGTGTTTTTCGGTTTCTTGGAGACTCTTCTCAAAGGAGGCAACTGGAATCAATGTTGCCACCAGATTATCTCACAAACTGCAGTTTCATATCCGCAGGAGAGACGCATCTCTGTCGGGCTACATATGTTATGTTCTACCTCTAGTTGCTTATTAACGTTATAACATCTATAATCTCCGCTCTTTCATCATTGTTGACTACTGAGAAGTTATCCATTATTTTTTAGAGCTTATTTACAACGGTGAGATTCTCGAATACACGTTTACACTGGTAGACTGGGAGCATCCACCTTTGAAACCAAGAACCTGTGTCTACAAAAGCAGGATGAGGTGCAATAGTGAGGCACACTTCAGATGACCCAGGCTGAGAGAACAGCTTTTGCTTGAAATAGAGGAATTTATTTTTCTTCATGGGATGAAATTAAATTCCATTACTGTTTCTCTTTCTCTCTGAGAACTTATCTTTTTCTATTTTAGCTTACTTGGCATCCCTAATGCATTTGATACACTCTTCCCTTTTGGAAACTGCCCATCATGGTAACTCAGACCTTTTTCTCTGGTTCCACTCCCTGGTGGCTTTTTATCTGGAATCTTCTCTAGCTCTTTTTCCTCCTCCCACCTGACAAATATCAGCGTGCCAAAGCTCAGGTCTTCTTTTCCACTATATTCCATTCATCTCGAGGCTTCTGCTGCCACCTCTGGACTGAGACTCCTAAACCGACATTTTCTAGCACATTCCTCTCCCCCAAGCTCCAGTTCCACACCTCCTTCCAGTCGTCCACAGGAATTTTCCACTGCAACGTCTCTCTGACTGTCGCCTCCATCCTGCAGGCTCAAGAAATCATCTTCCTTCCAAGTTTGCTCAAGTCAGCTAGTTCTCTCAGTGTTCTCTCTCCTCCCAGTCACCCAGACCTACCTCAGGCATCTTTGGCCCTTCTTATCCCCAAATCAAGGTACCGAGTTGTGCTTGGATTTACTTCAAATTGTCTCTCACATGAATCTCCCCATCTTTGTTTGATTTGCCACGCCTGACTTCCAGCTCCCCTTACCTCACATCTTTTGAGCTAGACACCCCCACAGCCATCTCTCCCTACATCCCTCTATGCTGTCCATCTCTCTCCGACTTCCCCAAACATCATGGCATTTGCTCCCTTGTCTGAGTATCCTCAGTGCCTCTCTGTATCATAATACCCTTTAGTCTCGACCGGGTTCCTTGTCTTTTCGAGTCTTTGTAATCTGGCTCTCAGAAGTGAATTTTATTTCCCTCTCACCGGCAACATGAACCATTCCTACGGGATTGATTCTTTGTCTTACCTACATTCTGGAACTGTCTCATCTGGGCTCACAAGAGCTGATGCTGACTTTTCAGGAAGTTTATGAACTAGTGGTGAAACACAGCCATTATTTAGAAAGTAAATTATACACATTTAAGTTAAATGAATTCTGTTTAAAAAGTTAATAAATGATTAAAGCTCATAGCTTCCTAATTATTTTACTACGATCTGTGTTCTTGAGAGTATTTATGATCTATTGTATCTATCTGTATGGTGGAAATGCTGTATGACGGTGAGCTAACGCACATCTCTTTGCAACGCCATGTTAAGTGATGTCATGCTGGTAGCTTGAAATTGGTCATTTTGGGAGAATTTATACTATGGAAATTGGCAAATACTATAATTTTTTTCCCTGAGAGGGGGATATTAAACATTTACCAGCATATCACAAGGTACATACCTTGTACATTCCTCTATCTGGAACTTTGTTCTCTTCTCCTCTTACCTAGCATGTTTTCATTTTTTTCCCACAATACAAAAGCTTTACTGATCTATGAACATTCAGTTAAATCTCTCCTCTGTGACACCTCCCCTAAAAATACTCACTTTCATTGATCTGCCTTCTGTCCAAACCCTGCATTCTTCATATCCTGAACCATTCAACCTAGCATTTAATAGTATGTTTTCCATTCATCAGTTTTAACTAATTGATTCAATCATTTGTTATTTCATCACATTCTACATTGCCATGCCCTGTGCTAGTTTTAGTTCTGGCCCCAGATCATTCCTTGCTATTTCATGTATTTGTCTTGTTTCTGCCAATAGATTCATACATCTTAGAAGTCATCAAGCACTTTCTTCAACATCCCTGTTGGGTCCTAACACAACTCTTCACCCCTAACAGGGTCTCAACATAGATCTGTAAATTGATACAACACTCCATAAGTATTAGATGCTCAAGGGATATTGAGGGACACTGTCACAGAATTTCAGGAAGAAAAAATGCCTTTGTTTAAGTTGCTCAAATTTTTTGTTTCAACTGCTGAAAGTCTAGCCCCAAATCTAACACTGGGGTGGGGGGGGAGACTATGGAATGCTCAGGAGACTTGACTTCAGTACCACGTGGCCATGGTCATGCTCCTGGTCCGCGCCATTCTCCCTCCGGTCGCCATACCCAGATGATGCTATTTGTCCTGCTTGCCTACTTACTTGGTTCTTATAAAGACCCAAAGAGAAAAGGATATAAATGTGCTTTGTCAAGTGTTCTTCTAATACGCAGACCAATAACCCAAATAGCCCTCACCCTCTACCATATTCATGCCGTTTTTCCCTCCCGTGACCTATAAAATGGAATGAAGGACTAATTTATATCTTCCAAACTGCACCCCCATTTTCCTCTTTCTTTCCTAAGATGAGGAGACAGAGATGCCAGGATTGATGCCCAAAATGAGGTTAGAAAAAGCAGGAGGTTGGACATGTTGCAATTATCGGTACTGAGTTATCACAGCATGGTCTCCAAAGGCTGGTTGTATCATAAAATCCCTCCATAAATACAGCACTCATAGATTCAAATGCATAGATAACAGCTCAGTTTTTAGTCTTTGAACCATCCTGTGAAGTGAGTAAAGCAGATGTTATCATCACCATCATCACCACCATCATCATCATCCCTATTTTATGGACAGGGAAACTGAGGCTGACAGGGGTTCAGTGACTTCTCCACAGTCACACAGCCGTGTAGTGGCTGAGCCGAGATGAGAACCAGGTTTTCTGTCTGTAAGTCTAGCAAGTATCTATAAGCACCCACTGCCTCTCTCTTCTCAACAACACCGCTTAACCTTCACCTTTTTATGAAGATTTATACCCAACTCCTCTGTGTGACACAAGGGGAAGAACTGCCTGGGAAGTCATGGGGTTTATTTGAAGCAGGTCACCTCGAGCATCTCAAACAACCTCTTTCTGGCCCAGAGGCAGGAGCATCTGTCAAGGGCGAGGCTTGTGCTCACTGTACACCTCCCGGGGCTTTGAGAGGATGAAAGAAGATCCTAAGAGTGATAGTGCTTTGACAGGAACTTGCCACAGGAATGCAGGACGTCATAAAAAAATAACAAAAGCTCCGCATCTTTAAAGTGGCTCCTGGAGAAGTTGGTGCATGAAAATGACCCACATGCATTTGTACTCTGTTTCTCTTGGGTTTTCCTCCATTTTTCCTGACTGAATCCTCCAAACAGAGGCCAGCGAGGAATCCACACAGCTGTTTCCTCTCCTTTACAGAGTCTCTAGGCGTTGTAGCAATTTGTCTGCAAAACCTTTCCATCACTTGGCAAAAGAGATCAGCCGTAAGTTGGTAACTTTGCAAAGCTGTTAAGCCCAGCCCCATCTGTCCTTCTCTGCCTCTTTCTGACATTGAAAAAGTATCCAGTTGTCCCTCAAGCTTCAGTCAGAGTCAGAAGGGCCTGGTTCTGCTGCGGGGTCACTTGGCTGTTGCAGTTCCCTCGCTAGACAGTGTGAAGAGCGGGGAAGGCAAAGAGGAGTGAATGTCCAGGGGAGACACAAGGAGGAACCGTTCTTCTCCACTGAAGAATTTGTGTGACTCTTCTGAGAATAGGAGCAAATCGGACTGAGGCCAAGCATTTGATTGCATCTCAGTAACAAGTTTATGAAATGTGGGCAGGGTTTTATTTTTGGTTTTGGTTTGTGTTTTGTTTTTGCAAACTAATGTTCTTTTTACCTTTTGCATTTTTGTGGGCAGAACCTCCTCCTAGCTTCCTTTCACAGTTTGAGCCTTTCATTCCCCCTCAGGAGGAGGTTGGGAAAGAGTCAGAATTATTATGTCAGGAGGCAAAGGGAAAGAAGTTTCTGACATCCAAAATAGAATTTTGCGGCAAGACACTGGTCTTAAAAACCAGACTCTGTAGAGAGGGAGAGGACTTGCAAAATTTGATCACATATCAAGAACTAAGGCTGGAGGACTCATATCGTCAAAATTTTCCCAATTTATGAAAGAGATAGATTTCAGCCAGTGACAACTAGGCCTTGAGGCTGGTTTTTCCAGGGCAGAGGAAAGATATGATATGTGGGAAGGAAGAACCTGAACCCACC
>NW_017732045.1:118068-119085 GCF_001890085.2 Hipposideros armiger | reverse complement strand
CCTACCCTGTCTCTTGCCAACTCAGGGGCTGCCTCAGAGATATTTATGCCCCTTGGGAGTATCTGCCAACACGCAGTTGTCTTTACTGGGCTGTGAGAATACCGCAGCCCCTCCATGTCGCCAACTACGGTTGAGACAGACGGGCCTGTCTTCTGCCTCCGGGACTTCTGGGTCTCAGCCAGATCCTGGGGTGAGTTGAGGAGCGAGGGCAGGGTGGGGCAAGACTGCTTGGGGCTGGAAGATGAGTGGTTTCATCAGTTTGATGGAGTGGGGGGCGGGGTAGAGGGAGCAGGCCTGCGGGGCTTGCAAAACATCACATCTTGGCAAAAATACTTTGAAAAACAGGAGATTCCTGGAAAGCAATAATGCTGACAGGGGAGAGTGAGTTTGGGGCCTGCCAAAAAGCGGAGCAGAGCTTTGGTTTAGATGCCGAAGTGGCGCTGAGTCCGAGGACAGGCTGGCTTCTCCTGCTGCTCCTTGGCCTGTTCCGGCCACAGGCACCACCTCAGCCCCCTGCTCTTTCTGGAAATTATACCATTCGCACAGCACCCCCATTCCTGCTTTTGGAAAACTTGCCTCTCCTTCAGCCAGAACAGGGCTCCTTCTCTCAGCCTCGAGCACAGCTGGCTCCTACCTGGATCTGGTCCTTGCTCCGGCTGTGCCCCCACTTCCGGGGCCTCCCCGCTGCCTGCTCTCAGCCTGATCACCTTCTCCTTCCCAGGCTCAGCTCAGGCCACACCTTCTCCCCACAGCCTTTCTCATCCAGGCCTCTGGCCTTACCCTTCTGTAAACTGTCTGGCCTTACCCTTCTGTAAACTGTACCACACGTCGTTGCATCGTGCCGTACTTGGTCACAAACAGCAGTGCTTCTCTTTCGAGGTAGCTGTCAGTGTCTTTTTTCCTTTTCGAGTAGATCTCCAGATATGTTTTGGCACATTCATTGTGAGGATCAAAACAGCTCTCTTCAAACAGCTGCATGAAACACCAGGAGGCGCTGGTGCCTTGGGCCATCTCCAC
>NW_017732045.1:115392-116283 GCF_001890085.2 Hipposideros armiger | reverse complement strand
CCTTTGAGAATTCCCTGCTGGGGAGTGGTCTCAATGGTGACATGCATATAGATGCCAACCAGAGCACAAGAGTCAAAATAATGGGGTGCACTTGGGAAGATGCTGTCATAAGGTAGCCTTGGAAGGGCAGAGCTGGTTTCCACATAGCAAGGCCAGATCTGCAGGTCTCCATTTGTCCTCCTTTCTCTCCCCAGTCCTCCCCACCGTTGTGTGACTAATGGCCAATGTCTGCAGATGGCTGTTGGGTGAGGGGTGTTTTCTATGGCCACGAGCAGAGAAAGCTGACAGACTCCCAGAAGACCTGTCCCCTGGACAGAGTCTTCTTAGTGTCCTGCGGTTTCCGAACCTGCAAGTTGGCCATAGATTTTCAAGGCTACATAGAGATCCGCTAATGGTATATTCCTCCACATGCTAGCTAGGACGTCCTGTCAGCACCTCCATTTTAAAGTGACCAAACACAAACATTTATTCTCTCCCCACAAATTGCTTTTGTACATACTCTCCCTGTTTCAGTCAATGACCCCACGCCCCTCCTGGCCACCGTGGTCAGAAACCCCAGGCTCTTCTTCCATCTCCCCCTTTTCCTTCTCAGCGAATCACTTGTCCCATTCCAGCCCCTACCTCTCCTGTTGCTCTCGGCCCTTGCATTTCCTCTCATTTCCTTAGTGCATCTCTTCTTGAGGAACTCTGCGGCCACCTAACTCGTTTCTGTATCTCTATTTTCTCCTCTTAATCTGCTGGTTCTTGAATTCAGTGTATGTTAAAATTGGGGATGTTGTTAAAACGTAGACTCCTGGGCTCCATCCCCAGGGGTTCTCATTGTGGGTGTGGCCTGGGAATCTGTATTTTAACACACTCCTGGGGGATTCTGATCTGGCTGGTAGAAGAGCA
>NW_017732045.1:111492-114497 GCF_001890085.2 Hipposideros armiger | reverse complement strand
GGTATTTTTCAATTTTATGTGAGCAATACTTTGGCTCAATTCTTATGTATTGAGATTTATAGTGTACAGTTTTGGGACTATGGTCTAACTAGCCCAGACTGCTTGGTTCAGAGTTAACATGCCTGAATGGAAAGGATATGGGCTTTGGAGTCAGACAGTCCTGGTTTCAAAACATGATTCCACAATTTATTAGCCTGTCACCTTTGGCCTAGGAATTATGACCTGACCTCTCTGAGGCTATAAAATAAGGACAGTACTGTTCACCTTGGGGTGGGGTGGAAATTAAAGATAATGTATGTAAAGAGCAGAATTGACAGTATTAATGAATGAAGTCAGAAGAAACTAGACGTGGTGACCAGATGACTATGGCTTGACCCAGTAGGCAATGTATTCTGAGCTGGCGTGTGTGTGTGTTGGAGGGATGTGATCACCTGTAAGTCCCAGGGACCATAACCAGCTGTCAATGTGGAGGAGGAATTAAAGAGGCCAGCTACAGGAAGAGAGACAAGTTAGGAGGCTACGGCCACAAGCCACACCTGAGGCAACCAAGGTCAACCAAGATGGCAGCAATGAGCCAGGTAGGAGGGGAGGGCTTTGGAGAGACACTTCAAACTATTTCACACCCCTGAATGCTCAGGTTATGGTAGGCCTCAGGCCTATAACGGATCACTTAGTAGATGAT
The DNA here is from genome assembly GCF_001890085.2 of Hipposideros armiger. NCBI lineage: Eukaryota > Metazoa > Chordata > Mammalia > Chiroptera > Hipposideridae > Hipposideros > Hipposideros armiger. Next base: position 113,815 of record NW_017732045.1, on the reverse strand, counting down.
AACTGTCAACACAGGCGGTTCATGGCTCTGAATTATCCTCTCGGCTTCCATTCTTTCCCATGTCCAATCTGTTCTTCATAAAACCCAGAATGGACTTTCTAAAGCAGACATTTTATTGGAACACTTACCTTTGACTCTCCGCTGCCCACAGGGTAAGGTCCATCCGCTTTAGCATGACCTAGACGAGGCCCTTTCTAACTTGGCCCTCCGGCTTCCTCACGGACCATGTCCCTCACAAATATCCTTCCCCGACACGCTACAGCCACACAGACCTGTGTTCTGACCCTTGATGCTGTCGTGGCTCTGCACATGCTTTTTTCCCCTTTCTACTTAGGATAGCCTTCTGCCTTCTTCTTCTTTACAAACATCTTTTTATCCTTTAGGACTTAACTTAAATGTCGCCTACTATGGGATGCCTTTTTCATTTCCTTTAGAGAGATTAAAATGCTTTTGGATGGTCCTGTGGAGCTCCCTGTGGATTTCTATGTAAGCCCCATGACAGGGTTCTATAAATATTTGGGTAAGGATTGCTTTCCGCCATGAGTTAACACCTACTCAGTATTCAGGACTCAGCCCCAAACATCATTTCTTCAAATCCCCAAGTCTAAGGTTTGATCCTCTGCTCTGCTCTTTCACAGACCTGAATCTTTCCTTCAGAGTCCTTATTTCTGTTTGTAATTACATGTTCATGGGTGGATTACCTGACTAATGTCCCTTTCCTCTTTAGACTGTGAGCATTGCGAGGGCAGAGGTTGGATTCATCATGGAATCCTCAGTATTTAGCACAGTATGTCTGGCACATTGTAGGAGCTCAGTAAATATTCTTTAAATAAATGAATGATTAAAGAGCTCCTCCTTGGGTACTGAGGAGATCAGCAAGTCCCTTCTTCTGAAACTACCTTCTTCATTAGAGTTCTTTGGATTGCAATTCTTTTTTTTTTTTTTTNTGAGACCACAGGCCCTCAGGACCAGTCTGGGCCTAGTGCTTAGGTTCCCAGCAGCAACAAGAGCACCCCTGGCACTAAGGCGGTGTCTGTTGCCTGGGGTATATGTGAGCCTTTGGGAAAGAATCTTTTCAGAAGGCTGGAAGTCCATGGCTCTAAGCCAGAGGGACTGGTCTGTACTCCCAGTTAAAGGTACTAGGTGATCTCCCATGACCAAGGGAGGTAGGTGTCTAAATAAGGGAGGACAGAGACCCACCAGTTGTTCATTTCAAACACTTCCTCCCAATGCCCTTTCAACCAGAAACAACTGACTTTGTTGGATTTTCCCTCCTCTCCAACTCACCATGGCTTTTGAGGAATGCCACAACGGATAGTCCGGTCAACTGGCGGGGAATGGGAGGGGTCAGGCTTTGACTGGGCGCATGCTGTGCCATGTGACTGCTGTAGACTGAACTGTGTCCCCTCCAAAAGTCGTATGTCGAACCATCAGTCCCTCAGAATGTGACTGTATTGGAGATAGGGTCTTTAAATGGCAATTAGGGTAATGAGGTCATTAGAGTAGGCCCTAATCCAACCTGACTGGTGTCCTTATAAGAAGAGATTAGGACACAGTTACACAGAGGGAAGACCATGTGAAGATACCAGAAGATGGCCATGTACAAGTCAAGGACATAGGCCTCAGAAGAAATCATCCCTGTTGACACCTTGATCTTGGACTTCCAGCCTCCAGGATTAAATTACTTTCTGTTATTGAAGCCCCACCTCCCCCATTCTGTGGTACTTTGTGATGGCGGCCCTCGTAGACTAAGACGGTGACATATGCAGTGTCAACATGAATAGGCCTGAATCATCTTAAATAATCACATCCTGCAAGATCTGTAAGCAACCCAAGTGCCATTCACCTAAGCTCTGCACTCTTCCTGGCCTCTTAGGGGCAGTGGTGCAAGAGGGGAATTTCGAAAAGGAAACATATGAATACAAGCCGACAGTTTATGATCCAGTATGAGCAGCAACCTTGTTCTTCTATCTGTCCATGGGACCTGCCTGGGACAAAGATCAGAGATGAGGGGGTGCTTGGGCCTGGAGGTGCTGGAGAAGTTGAGACACTTACTGTCCTTGAGATAACTTGGACTTGGCCAATGGAGCAAGAGTGTCTGGAAGGCCACTAAACTGTGTGTGGCTGCAGGAAAACTGTGGGCAGCCAGAGAGGAAGGCAGCCCTGGGGACTGATCACTAGGATGGGTTTTCCACAGCATCTGCTGAGAGCTTCCTGGGGCTGAGAACTAGCCTTGTGGCTCCATGCATGAGGTCAGGGCAGGCTGTGAGCCTTGCTGGAGTTTCTTTCCTTATCTGTGGCCTCCAAAGTTCAGCCTAGAGCT
>NW_017732045.1:97862-106737 GCF_001890085.2 Hipposideros armiger | reverse complement strand
CATCGCGCCACTCGGCCAGCCCGCAATTCTTTTTTTAAGTTTAAGCATCAAGGGGAATTTATTGGAAGGTTACTTGGCATATTATATAATTCAGGGAAGCGCTGAAAAGCCATCTCAGGAAAGCTCGGAGCTGGGCTGCCGTGCTGATGTCAACTCCAGGAGTTAATAGACCTTTCCTCTAGAATGTTGTGATTAATGTGGTCAGTTCTCATCTGCTAGTCTCTTGTCCCCATTCAGATTCCAAATTTCCAGGAGAGAGATGCTGATTGGCCCACTTAGGTGAGTTATATGGTCAGCCCTGAGGAGACAAGTTCATGCCGTAGAAACACAGCTGCTGTAGCCCAGGGCTGTGGTTCCCAGAGAAAAGGGGATCACTGTGAGCAAAAGATAGGGAGCTACGGAATCAGGCGTGCAACACAGTCTCCTGATTTGTGCCTAATCTCCTTTCTTCTTTCCTTCTCCCTACTCCTTTATAGAACATATATTGGTGATGGTGGAGTCCGTAAGGTGTGGGATTGGGAGAAATGACTGTGATAAAATGAAGGGGAGGAATCAGCACCTGTTGAAGTTTGAGAATACTGAAACCGTGTGCCTTTAACATCTCCCCCCTGCATTGGTTACGATAACACTAGCTGCTGTAAAACTAACTCTAAGAATGTATTAGGGCTCAAACACTATAGACGTTTCTCGCTCTCCTAAAATCTCAAATGTGTTCCTGATCTGCTTGGTTCCTCTCCTTCAAGAAGTGACTCAGGCTTTTTCCACATTGTGGTTTTTCCATATTCAATGTACGGAAGCTGCCCATGTCCCTGTGTTCCTCTGCATCAAGTCAGTGAAGGGGGAGGGTAAGGAGGATCAGACCTGGAAGTGATACCCACACTTCCACTCACGTTCCACTGGCTAGAACTCGGTCATATGCCACATCTAATTCCAAGGGAAGTTGGGAAGTGGAGTAAATCTGGTAGCCCAGGGAGAAAAGAATCAAGTATGATGACCTGCTAGTCCATCTATTAACAGTTAGCTGGACATGACTTCTGGTTGTTTGCTCTGGAGAGTAGGCTTGTGTGCTTGTGCTTTTATGTTCTGTGCCCTGTTACCTGGGGGCACATGTTACCCGGGGGACACATCTGCATGCACGGGAAGGTGAGTGTGTGCTGGCGCTGGGCAGCCAAGGGGAGGAACTTCTGGGGAATTGTTCAGCTACACCATGATTTTCCTCTGTCTAGAAATTATCTCCCTAATCTATAAGATTGGGTCCTCATATGCCTTGTTGATACTACATGAGCTGATGACGCTGTCCACAATTAATTGGCACAGGGTTAGACACCTAACTGGCCAATCAGATCCTCTCATCTGGAAATTTGAAATTTGATCAAAGACTCGTCTTGGAGGATTGGCCATGGAGTCATCTTAATGGTAGCCTCGTGGACGAAGACCCTCAACCTCCTACAGGTTAAGGCCCTGGAGGACCTGTGGCTCTGGGTTTCCCTTGGCTGGTTGCTCATGGCTTCCTTAGCTGGGGAATTTCTACTATTAAATTATTTTATATCTAGTTACTTAAATTGGTTGCTATTTCTTGCAACCAAAATAATTTTAATCCAAAAAGAAATTTAATATTTATCTGACCTCAGGCAAATTACTTTAACAGCCATAGATTTCTCATTTATAAAATGAGGATAATTTCAACTCCCCTGCCTATCTCTCAGGATTGTTAAATGGGTTAAAGTATATGAAGTGATTTTAAAACTGAAAAGCCATACAAATATAAGTGGTGCTATTTGTCTATATAGCAAGAAGAGTTTTAGAGCTTTCTCCAAGTATGAAATAGAAGGTTTTCTTTCTTTTTTAACTTTAATTGCTTTGTGGTCAATTCCTCTCAAGTGCAGGAAGTCTTTATAGTTAGAGGCTTACTTTTCTTTCCTTTTGCTAGATATTTAATACTTTGATTATTTCTGACACTACAATTATCCATTTTGGTGTTGTTTTTGCCAAACCAAGCCTAATTTTTGTATTATTATTGCTGTTTGGGGACATATTCAGCAGCCCGGTTTAAGAGTTTGAATCGAGCTGTTATTATCAACCCCATCATACTCAATGCCCATTTTTATAACATATCTCACGCCCCCTGTACTTTTTTAGAATGAAATTGTATTAGTTTGCTAGGGCTGCCATAACAAAGTGCCATACACTGGGTGACTTAAAAACCAGAAATTAATTTTCTCACAGTCAAGGATCGAGGTGCCGGCAGGGTTGGTTCCTGCTGAGGGCCATGAAGGAAGATCGGTTCCATGCCTCACACCTTGGCTAGTAGATGGCCGTCTTCTCCATGAGTCCCTTGATATCGTCTTCTCTCTTAGTGTGTGTCTGTGTCCAAATTTCCCCTTTCAGTAAGGACACCAGTCCTATTGGATTAGAGCCCACTCTAAAGACTTAATTTTGTCTTGATTATTTCTGTTAAGACTCTGTTTCCAAATAAGGTCATATTCTGAGGTCCTGGAGGTTAAGACTTCAATATCTGAATTTGGATTGGGGTGAGGGAACACAATTCAACCCATAACAGAAATAAATTATATAATCTCCTTACTTGTATTATATTTTAAAAGGTCAACATAATGCTCTGAGTTAAAAATAAATGGAAAGTAATTTATAACAAAATGGTATGTGTTTCCACAGGTAAATGCTCAGGGAGGAGTAAGGTAGAAATATAGGGCCTGAGTCACAGACTTGGGTCTCTCTGTGCAGTGTCTCTGTGAAAGCAGCAGATACAAATGCAGCCTGCGACAGACCACCTGTGCTGGCAGTACTCTGGGGGCACTGCCATTGGTGACATGTTGTCCCAAATGGCGATAGACTTTTGGTGAACAAAATATAATCTTCCCTCGATTTACATGGGAGTGTCATTCTTGGAAAATTCAGCGTATTTTAAGCCTTCCAAGAAATATGTTGTGTTTGTATGTAAAACAGAAGAAAGAATTTTTACCAAATGAAGCTCTGGTGGAATGTTGGAAAATCAGGCAGGATGTGGGTGAAGTCTTTACTACAGGGGACTGTCCCAGACATAGCAAAAGGCTGAACCTTTTTGGCTTCCACCAAATAAACATCAGTAGGACAGCCCTGGCCATTAAGACAAAAATACCTACACATTTCTACCACGGTTCGGACCCATCTAGAATCATGGGAAGAAAAAGGGCTTCAAACAGCCCAAGGGGAGCTACTGCAAAGATAAGACTGGGATGAGAAGCAATGGGGTGTGCCAAGCTAAAGGGAGCATGTCCACCTTCCAGGCAGACACCCAGCATCCCCTGGATTAAGAAAGGCAAGACAGGACACAGCAACCGGTGCTCTTCTGTTATCTCGGAGGCCTGTGTGTGACTTGGAAGTCCCAACTCTTTTACCTCATAGTGGTATTTCCAAGGCCCGGCATAGTGCTTGGTGCGTAGCAGGCATCCAATCCATGTTTGCTGGGTACTGTTGAATGGCAGTCTCAGACTGGGAATAGGTGAGTAGATGTGAAGAAGTTCCTTTGTTTGTTTGGTGTTTGTTTGTTCATTCACATATTCATTGGAACAGATATTGAACTATGAATCGACATTGTGCTAATTCCTAGGAAAGTCTACCAGCAAGAGACAGTCCCTGACTTGAAAAAGTGTACAGTTTAATGAGGGAGAGAGGCACGTAAGCAGGTACATTCCAATACAGTGTGAGTTAAGTACTGGGTACAGTGGGAACATGAGAAGAGGGGCGCTCCACCCAGGCTGGGATGTGGGGTGTAATACAGGCATGCTGGTCAAATATCAGGAGTGACAAAGGGGGAACCCCAGGGAGTGATGTACTTTCCTTCAGTGGGGATAGAAGATGGTGAGGAAATGGCATGGCAACCCCAGTTTCACAGATAGAAGACAGGCTGAGGGATAGGGAGCTGGGGGTGTCCACTTCTACCTCATTATAAACCCTGGTCCCACCCAAACTTCATCCCCCACCTAGAGCTTTCAAATTCTCCTCACCCCAGTTACATCCCTTTCCCCCTTCTTCTCCTTTTCCCCCTTCTTAACTCTGTATTCTGGGTGTAAACTCTACTCTGAGCAGCGGAGAACAAATATTCAAGATTTACAGATCCTGCAGGCTCAGTCTGGCTTAAGCTTTGAAGAAGTTGAGCCTCTTGGGAGTAGGAGTAGCAACAGGCTTCTGGCCCCCTGGATGGTGCCCTAGGCCCATCTCCCCTTTGTCCCTTCCTATGAAGGTGCTGCTATGGCACGCTGTACCCTCTGAGGAGTGGGCAAGGCCCGGCCCTGCCTGCCATCTGTCCACATGGCTGCCCATGCTCCCAGCTGTGCTCACCAGCTCGGATGTTTTCATCCATGTCCAACCTTCTAACAAGGAGCTCTGGATTCCAGCTCGAATATGGGGAAGGAGACATGCTTAAATGCACTCCTAATGTCAACAACAAGAATAGGATTGAAAAAGCTTCTGAGTGGGGTCCAGAGCCTCCATAAAACATCTTTGTACTGGAGCGCTGAAGAAGACTTTGATGAAGGGAACAAATGGGAAAAATGTGGTCCCTGCTCACCCTCTGTGAATCTGAAGGCTGTATAAACACTTCCAGCCATTATTTCCAGCCAGGGAAACAGGCTGAGCCGTTGTCTGGAGCCAAAGACTGCCAGGAGTAATAAGAAATCTCTTTAAGTGAGTTTTCTCCATCTGTTTAGTTTCTTGTGCTGAAAAAAGGAGAAAAAATATAAAGAAATGATTCAGAGAAATGTCACATGCAATTACCTCCACCAGGGAAAAATAAACAAGGCTTCACTTTATTAGGAACGTTCTCGTGTGACCAGTACCTTCTGGTGGGTGCCGCTCTCAGCTGGAGGTCTTCCATCTTATGAGCTTCCAAGTTGGTTTGCTCAAACTTAACTTGGGCTTAAACTTGGCTCCAGCATCCAGGCAGGGCCATCTTTAGGGATATCTATCCCACTGGGCATCTCCCTCTCTGGTCAATCATGCTGTCCAAAGATGAAATCAGGTTAAAGGGCGCCTTTGGATAGCCTGGAAGATGAGGAGTCAGTAAGGACCCCAGCCTGAGGAGTATGTCGGTGCAGGAAGATGGGAGCTTACTCGATGAGCATTCACAGCAGCCTTACATCATTTGTAGCACAAATTGCACTAACCACTTCCAGTCCTCCCATGGCTTCCCTGGGATCATTGAGAGCAAATTACAATATGGCCTCAGTTGGCAAACACTTTGATGTGCCACAGTCTTGGGGTTGATTCTGTCCAACAGCATCAGAGCCAAGAAAGGTGATAGAGACCTTTAACTTTAATATCCAGTTCTTCTAGGGTGGTGAGAGCGTTTTTGCTCTTCTTGGCCTGCAGCTAACCTTGTAAGCCTCCAGCACAGCCAGGAAAGTTGGTCACTCAACAATCCCCGTAAAAACAATGTCACTTGAAAATTCTTTCTGCAGAGCACCAAGCCTAGGGTCTTACTGCTTGGGTCTTCAATACACAGGATTTGGAGATCCTGTGTAAGTGTTAAGTGGTCATTGCTTCCTGTGCTGATAGCTCTTTCTCCACCTCCACCCCAAGCAGATGACTGTGCTTTTCAGAAAAAGCCAAGGCCATGTACCACCAGCAACCTCAACTTTTCTGTCCTATATGTCATAGTTTTTCTAGAGCTTCCCTTTTCCCCCTCATTCCCTTTTATCTCAGAGGGAAGGGAAAAGGATATGTGTCTCCATCTCTCTACAAATAAAACCCTAACCTATGTCTCAGTCACATCTGCTCCTTTCTCACTTGGACTCTTTCTCCAACAATTTATTCCAATTCTTAAATTTTTTCTTCTCTGCTGCTTTCTTCATCTTTGTCTACAAATGTCTCTGGCTTTCCCTTCACATCTCAGACTTGGCTTGTCTAAAAATCCAGGGTTTTTTTCAAAACCAATCTATCCTCTCAGTGGGGGAGCATTCAGCCAAGCAACTAAGACCAAACTTTGGAGTCATTTTGATCCATCTGCCTTCCTTGCATATCTTTTGCCTTCTTTTCCATTATCACTGTGACAAACCCAATGCAGGTCCTTACTAGTTCATATTGGGAATACAAATTATAATGACTGTTTATTAAGTGTTTACTATTTGCTAGGCATTGTGCTGCATGCTTTATATGCATCATCTCACTCTTCACATCAATCTTATAAAGCATCTTCTATTATCATCTAGTTTTTTTTAATGGGGAAACTGAGGCTTAGGTTATTTACTTACCCAAGGTCAGTAGAGTTGACAAATGGAAGAGCAAGGATTAACATGCCAAAAGGGTCTGCCAACCCCACAGCCTGAGTTTGAACTATGACATGAGGCTCACCACTGTGGTTGCTTCTTAATTGGTCTTATGGATACACAGTTCTTCCTGTGCTTCCTCCAGTCTGCTTTCACTGATAGCAGAGTCATCTCCTTAATACAACCAATGGAATGCATCTTCCTCCATTCAGAATTTCTCACTGGCTCGTCATTGCCTGCAGGATTAAGTCCAAACATCTTAGCTTGGCATTCGAAGTCCAACTTCTGCCAGAAGGCTCCCACCTCTCTTCTCCTTTTTAGCTCCTTCTACTGAAATTTAATTTCTCCTCCAAAGTCCAGTACAAATGTGATCTCCATGGAACATTTTCTGACCATGCTCACTGGAATGGTGATTCTCTTTGCTTAAACTCTCATGTTGCTTGTGCTCCAGACTGATGCATAACATGATTATTTGCATACATGTCTTAGTTATATTCTTGAGGTCAGGGATATGTCTATTTGTGTTTGTAGCCCTTACAAAATCTGTGAAACGTCTCACACGAAGGAAGTGTATTAATTAAGGTAACACGGACTGTGTAACAGATAGACTCCCTGAATATTAGTGGCTTGATACATGAAAGTTTATTTCTCACTCATGTAAAGTTAATTTGATGATGGAGGGGTGAGATTGATGCTCTGCTCCACATAGTCATTCAGGAACCCAAGCAGATGGCGACTCCACCATCTTCAACATATGGCTTCCAGTTTTGCTCTGGGCACTGACATCCAGATAGCAGATGTAGCAACAGAGAGGAAGGGGAGAAAGGTTGCCTGGGAGGTTTCATGGTCCAGGCTTGGAAGTGACACATTCCATTGGCTAGAACTCAATCTCATGGCCATATAAGTCACAGGAAGACTAGAAAACATGATCACTGTGTGCTAAGAAGGAGAAGAGATGGGTTTGGTGAATGGCTTAACCAGTCTATATTTGTGGAATGAATAATTAATATATTGCTATCTATTTATCAGGGAAGTGGATTGAGTTAAGCACAGTGGTCTCCAAAAGCAGGGCACACACACCCCAGGCAGTACAAGTGATCTATTGGCATGAGGAAAGATATATTAGAACATCTTTTTCTTAAAATCTAAAATAATAAGAGCTTCAGCTTTGCTGGCATTCTGTATAGGAAATGACATCGGTGCCTACATTTGGTCCTTATGTCAGTGTCGTATCTCATCCAACACATGACTTGTCTTGAGGGAAGAGTGGTTATCCCCAGCATGGAGGGGTCGATGCCAGTCCCCACATTCCTTCATTTGAATTCAGGGCAACACAACAAGTTGCAAAGTATGTGAGCTTAGTTAAGTGAGTTTATGGTTTTTATTATCTTGTTTTAACAAAACCAACCCCTGCAAAGTAGATGAATGGCTTTCAATGGACCCATAGAAGCATTGCTGGTTGCATGTAAAACTAATGAAAACAGTGGTGAACCATTAGAAAGATGTCAGGACTGACCCTCTGATGCAAGTTTTTTATTGGCCACATTATGAGGCAACACAATGACAATTGGATATGTTCTGGCAACAGGTCGCCAAAAAAAATATTGAAATGACCACAAAAACTGCTTGAAATGTGATTTACATCGTCAACCATTAATAATGCAACTCAAGCTAAATGTGTATCGTAACTTGGGTTATCAGCTAAAGCTGGTATTAAGTCAACACTATTTGCAAAACATTATAAAGACTTATTATCCAGAATATGAAGGTGAACTACAATTTTTTTGAATGTTTAGAGCGATTCACTACTAATCCAGTTCTTTAAAAGAACCACAATAAACTTGAGGATAGGTGTTTGGAAGCCCCTTAAGGGCTTATTTAAGTTTTTTATTTAATTGTAGTTTTCTTAATTAATAGTAAACAGGAAAAAGCTACACTGTGGAGGAAAAACTTGTTATTCCTATTGCAGTGACAACAGCTTGAAAAAAAAATGCATGGAATACAAATTGATGCCTAAACTAAAATGCATTACTTTGTCAGAAAATGCTGTTATAACATGCCTTGAAAACATCACTGAAGATTTGAAGAAATAAATATTAGGAGAAATTAATGTGGGAAGTGTACTATACAGACATTTCTAACCTATGGAATTCAATGATTCTACTCAGTAATGAAATACGAGGTGTGATTGAAAAATACAGTTGATGTTTAAATAAAAAAATGTATTACAGTAAAAAACATATTGTCATTAATTCCCCTCAAAATACTCCCCTTCACTTCAAACACACTTATCCCATTGTTCTTGCCACTTTCTCAAGCAGTTCAGGAAGTCCTCTTTCGTGAGTGTCTTTAGTTGAGCTGTTGTGGCTGCCTTGATGTCCTGAATCAATTTAAAACACTTTCCTTTCATGGTCATTTTGACTTTGGGGAGGAGCCAGAAGTCTCATGGTGCCAGATCCGGTGAATAAGGTGGATAAGGACACACCATCATGTTTTTATTTGACAGAAATTGCCATATACCAGAAGTGATGTGTGACACGGAGCTTTGTCATGATGGAGGATGAAGGAAAGATACTCATGAAAAAGGACTTCCAGACGTGGTTCAGAAAGTG
>NW_017732045.1:85501-96967 GCF_001890085.2 Hipposideros armiger | reverse complement strand
TAAAAACTCACATTTGCACATTAAAAAAATAAATGGAAACTTCTTTTTAACCTGCTCAGAAATCTTCCAGAAAAGTATTTCCATGAGTTTTTAACCTATTGTTAAAAACATTAAAAAAATCGATATCTTTTACATTGCAAGAAAATTCTGTCAGGAAGAAAAGAAACTGACTAGTGCAGTTTCAAAAAAAACTTTGTCATGGTTAGTATAAAAGATAGAATAATGAGCGTCCTGACTCAGTAAGTACAAACAGACACACATCTTTCACTTGGCTCTCTCATATTTGGGCAGTAACATTTTTGGCCATGGCAGCCAGTAAAACTACATCTCCAAAACCAGGTTTTTGTTGTTTCATAAAATTTAAAGCTAAGACTTGCAAAATAATGAAGTATATGAATCACTTCTCTCTCATGAATGATACATTTTAAGTACCTTTTCATTATCAGTTCATATTCTATGGAAGGCAAGTGGCCATGCTTAATTCAGTTTATGAAACTGTTCAGAGCATGTGACCATGTGTGTCTTTGACATCACTTACCAGGCAACTGTAGGGTCATGAGTGAAAAAAAGTTTCTGAGCGATTTGAGGAATTTGAATGACAGATGGGCTTCAAACAAGGGTCAAGAGGTTGTTACTTTAAAAAGCTATCCACTGGCTTACCTGTGCTGAATGAACAATTGAATAATGTCTGAATTGGTAGATAAGCTGGTTAAGAAGAAATACTAGTAATGTCTCCTTCATTTATTCAACATTTATTGGTTCTCCACCATGTGGCAAACACTCTGTAGGTACAAAGACTCCTAAGACCATGTCCTGCCCTCAAAGAACTTAGAGCCTGGATTCCACCAATGACCAAACATGACAGTCGTGACAAAATACTGACTAAAAATTTTTCCTCCTTCCCAACCCCCCCACTTCCCTCAGTTAAAGTTCTTTCAGAAAATGATTTAACTTCAACTCTCCTCCAAATTTCTGCCATTATATTCTTGGTTTCCCTGACAGGAACCAGAGAAAGGTCTGTCATAGAATCTTGAAACTTTGTCCTAATTAATTAAGGATCTTCTAACAGTTCGGTAAATCCCATCTGCTTTCAACATGAATCTTCTTATAATCTGGAGATTTATATTTCCTGGCTCTTTTGTCATTTTCCTCGCAGCTTCTTATTAAAATCCCATCTTGAAGCTGTTGACAGCTTCCTCTTATCTTCCTCTGGTAGGAAAATAGAGTGACACATTAAATTGACATAAAGGGCCATGATAATAAACTACTGTGATTTATGAGCATTGATTGTGTTCTAGGTAGTGGGCTGAGCATTTTACATGCATTATTTGATTTAATCCTCACTTCAACTTTTGACCCTAATTCAGGCTCAGTGGGTTATTTAACTGGCCCCAAATTACAAAATCATAGCGTACATTTGTGCAACTCCAAAGCCTATGATCTAAGCACTACCCTACCCCATCTTTCCTCTTTAACTGTACACCAACCCTAGAATAACCCCACACATAATACTTAAATTAGTTAAATCAGCCAAAAAGATCCTCAATGATGAGATGCTCTTAAACTCCTCCCCCATCCAACCAATGGGACATGGTTTTGCAACTCAAATGTGCTGGAAAATAGGTTTTGGTTTTATAAACTGCCCTTGTCATTCTTGTTAGACTCCTTGTCATTCTTATTAGAGGGGAGGCTGTGATCCCCTCTCTACCTCCTCCTTTCCAATTCCTTTTGTACCTTTTGCTGTGGCCACACCAAGCTACTTGAATTGCTTCGTTGGGCCAAACCAGACCATGGTACCTGGCCATGATAGCTTCAGCACTTACTCTCTGCCTCCAACCTTTCCTTGCTTCCTTATCTGCTTATTAACCCTCTTGATCCTCAAGGCCAAGCTCAAAGATCCCATCCTCTCTGAGGCCATCCCTGGAAGCAACTCCAACCAGCAATCAGCAGAGTGGACCCTCCTCCTCTGTCAGCCCACAATTCATTAGAACACACAGACCACAATTATACTGTCCATTACCCTGCATGCAGAGACAGAGGCTGTGTCTATTCAGTGTTTTTTCCCAGTGCCTAGTACAGCATCTGCCCTGAGAGGTGGTTAACTAGTGTCAGTTGAAATGAATCAATGAATGAAAAGAAAGTATGGAATGGATACAGAGATGGGAGGACCTGGGGGGGTCTGACGACCTCTGTGGCTGGAATGGTTATACATTCCAGAACTTTGAACAAACACTCAAATACAATTTAGCCAGCCAGTGTGGGCAATGTGTCTTGGAGCAGGGCAAGAAGGGGAGAGAGATCTCCCCTAAGTATCCACCAGTGTCAAGACCACCACCCCCCGCCCACAACTTGGCCTGATCCACCAAGTTCAGGCCAAAGCCAAGAATTCCAGAAAACATCCTAGTCACCTCTACATGGTTTTAGCCCAAAACAACATGACTGTTGTTTTTTGGATCTAGGACACTGTGAAAAAATAAAAGGGAAAAGTGAGCTGATGACACACCTAAAAGTAACGTGTTCCTGGGGTAAAATGGGGAGCTGACTAACTCATAGAACAAATGTCATAGAGAGCAAGAACTAGGGACGGCAGGGGGAGAGAGGCGTATTTGCTTCCAATTGCTGCTGTAACAAATTATCACAAATTCAGTGGCTTAAAACAACATAAATGTATTGCCTTACAGTTCTGGAGGTTAGAAGTCCAAAATCAGTTTCACTAGGCTAAAATCAAGGTGTTTTCTTGATTTTAAGGCTGAGTTCCTTTCGGGGGCTGTGTGGTTTTCCAGCTTCTGCAGACCAGCTACATTCCTTGGCTCACGGCCTCTTCCTCCATCTTCGAAGGGCATCAGAACTCTGCTTCTGTTCTCACATCTTCTCTTTCATTCTGATCCTTCTGCTTCCCTCTTATAAGGACCTTTGTGGTTCTATTGGGCCCACCCGCATTACCCTGGAGATTCCACCATCTCAAGATTCTTTTTTTTTTAAATTAAAGTTTATTGGGATGACAATGGTTAGTAAAGTTACATAGGTTTCAGGTGTACAATTCTGTAATACATCATCTATACATCACATCATGTGTTCACCACCCAGAGTCAGTTCTCCTTCCATCACCATATATTTGATCCCTTTACCCTCAACTACACCACCCCCCCCCCTTACCCCCTGGTAACCACTAAATTGTTGTCTGTGTCTATGAGTTTTTGCTTCTTTGTTAGTCTTGTTCCTTTGTTGCTTTCAGTTTTATATCCTACAGATCAGTGAAATCATGTGATTCTCGACTTTTTCTGCATGATTTATTTTGCTTAGCATAATAATCTCAAGATTTTTGTCTCAAGATTCTTAATGTAATCACATCTGCAAAGTCCCTTTTACCAAGCAGGTAACATTTTTATAGGTCCCTAGGATTAGAATGTGGACATTTTGGGGGACCCTTACTCTGTCAACCACAGGGGTAAAGAGGAGGGTTCAGAAGTCTGTGTCCCAGGACCCCAAGGGATTTTTTTTTTGTAAAGGAAAAAAAAGAGCAATCAAACTAACAAAACAAATACAGCCCTCAATATAAAAGAAAACAAATCGATTAAATATTTATTTTGGCTTACTTCTGAACAAAGCAGAGAAAAATTCACTTAATATATAAATAAGCAAATTATCTTTTGTTAAACTGCAACTCTTCCACTGACTAGCTCTTGGCCTTGGGGGAGTTATTTAATTTCCCTGATCCTAGATTTTCTGTTGAAACGGAAATACCAGTACTTGTTTCACCAACTGTTAAAAATGAGATGTTTTTAATAAAACATACAAAGCATAAAAATTAATTCAATTTCTTCAACCCTAATATACCTTAATCCCATGAATTACAAAATCTAAAAGTGCACATGCAGGTGACTCAAAAGTCAGAATGCACACAAAGACGCAAAGGACCTAGCCAACTGAACAACTGGAACAGAATAATAACAAATATACTCAGTGAGACTGAACATACAACAGAAAGATTCTCCAGAACATTTCCTGATACTTTAAATACACACTTTTTTAATTTAAAATTTTATTTCTAGCTTTATTGAGAATTAATTGACATATAACATTGCATAACTTTAAGGTGTACAACGGGTTGATTTGATACACTTACATATTGCCAAATGATCACCACCATGGTGTTAACACCTCCATCACGTCACATAATTACCATCACTTCTCTGTGGTGAGAACAATTAAGATCTACTCTCTTAGCAACTTTCAAGTATACAATGCAGTATTATTAACTGTAATAGCCATGCTGTACATTAGATCCACAGAAGTTATTCACCTTCTAACTGGAAGTTTGTACCCTTGGCCAACATCTCCCATCTTCCCCATCCCCCTGGCCCTTAGTAACCACCATTGTACTCTCTGCTTGTGAGTTTGACTTTTTCAGATTCCACATACACTGTGTAAGTGATATCATGCAGTATTCGTCTTTCTCTGTTTGATTTATTTCACTCAGCATGACTTAAGCATCAACATGGGTATCCCTGGTCCATAGAGGAAACTCAGGTGAACCTAAGATCCCTGGACTGGCGGGCGTGGGTTTGGTGACCGGAGTGCTTGTGGAGGATGCGCTGCCATATTTTGATCAAGGCTCCAAAGCGCTGGTGGAGGAGGAAGCTCACGGACATTTTCATGTGGGCTTGATGGTCACAGAAAAAGCAAATATACCGAGGGAGAGTAGTTGCCTGGGACAGGCAGCCTGTTTGCAGCCTGGAGGTCTTCTAAAGCGCCATCTTGTTCAGGAGCTCAAGCCCTGGGACAATGGTGAGCATTCCTTGCGTCATCATTCCAGTTCTGCCCTGGATCTAGAACTTTTCAGACGGTGCCCGTTTCCTGGGTCTTGTTACCAAACAGCTGAGCCCTCAGGGAGACACCCATCTTCCGTGGAGCAGGTGACATTGTGGGTGAGGGTGGCAGTAGCGCTGCTCCTTCCTCACAGCTGTGAGCAGGTGAGAGCATAGGCGCCCTTGCACAAGCTCTGAATATGTCTTCTCCCCACTCCTGTCATCTCCTGTCACTTTGTGCTTCTCCCTTGGAGAACCGTGCTTTGTACCTAGTGATTAGTCATTGTTAAATACGTAAATACCTTTATGTAAAAAATTAGCATTTTAAAGTAATTTAGAGGAAAAGTAATAAATAAACCCAACAGATATTATTCTTTAAAGAGAGAGTATGAATAAAAACTCAAAGACTGTCAGACACTAAACATTCACATGGTGGCTTTTTCATAGGAAGGGAAGGGAGACTGGGTGACAAGTGCAGAAATCGTCATCTATCTCCCCTCCCCCACATTCCTTTAACCCAGCCTTGACTGAGCCTTAGCGTCACGTGGAGAATGTTTTAAAAAATACCAGTGCCAAGGACCCTCCCTAGGCCAGGTAGGTCAGAATCTCTGGGCATGGGGCCAGGGTACCATGCTTTTTAAAGTTCCTGTCAATCATTCTAACCAGGGCAAGAACACTGACCCTTGGCAGTCTGTATGTGAACCTCCCAGGAATGAACTTCCACAATTGAATTCCCAGACCTCAGTGGCTATATCCCCATGATGTCCATTGTTTGGTCTAACCCACCCCCAGTCTGCACCTGTCTGCTTCCTCATCAGGTCTTCTGTGAATGTCTTGAGGATGTACAGGTGCCTGAAAAGCAGTCTAAGGGAACTCTAGGTCCATGACCATGATGGCCTGGGCTTCTTTGAGCCCCAGAGAGAATGGACTCCTGGGAGATTTGACGAGGGAAGTACCTCGTCTTCCAGGAACAGATCAAGTGTCATCTGGCCTCCAGCGACCCTTGGGAATCAGTCCCAGCTTCCGCTAACCAGGCCTTGTGCAAGGAGGCTCCTTACTCACTTATGAGTTCTCTCTCTTCACCCTGCTCCTCACATTGGGCATTTCCCAACCCTGACCCAGTGAGCGGTCACCTTGCATGACCCCTACACCTCCTGAACTTCACCTTCGACAAAAAAACTCAATTTCAGATCAGCTTTTGGGCTCAGTTTCTCTGGCCTCTTGGACCTGAGTTCGACTCCTGGTGTAGAATCCCCAAGCAGAGACCCATGTCATCCCCTGAACTTGTGGGTCTGCCTGTCTTCCAATTACGGTTTACTCCAGCCCTCTCATTCCCCCTGCTGCCCAAATCTTGCTTATGACAGTTATTTTCTCAATTGCCTCATGCAAGGTTTCCATGGGGAACCAAATCTGGTCCCCATCAATGTGTGGTGAGCTTTAAACAAATACTCAGTGACATTAAAATAATGTCCACCAGATATAACTCCAAGGGAATGGGTGGAAACTTGGAGTAGATGAAAATGTGGTTTCCAGCATCAGTCTTTTAAGTGCATAAGTATCTTGGTGAGTGGTAAAAGAACCCCAGCTATTTATTTTACTTTTCCCTCAACTCAAGTTGAAGACTTCTTGCCTATAAACCATGAAGATGCAAATTATTGTGGCCATTTTGTGGGCTTCCCTACTATAAAACCACTAGTTTTCGTGGTGGTTCAACATTATTTTGAAATTTTTGGTGAAAAAATCGACGAACTCTCAGCATTCCTTTTCATACAAGTGGAATTTTACCAAGCTTAGGAATGTCATTCCTGTCTCCTTTCTCTCTGAATTTACTATTTTCTGTCAAAGAAGCACTGGTCCAAATAGCCCCTTTCTCATAAAAGCTAAGAAGGTGATGGTGATTTAATGTCACCTGGTTCTCAGATTATGGCCTTACCTGCCAGGAGGGCTACCTTTGCTGTGACACTGTAAAGAGGGTGGGTATGGGGAGGGCAAACCAGTAGATATGATGCCCAAGAGGCATGTCGTTCAGCAGAGGTCAATGTCATCAGGGGTGAATAGAGAGGAAGATGTCAGCTTTCCTCTTCTAACCCCCGTATCTGTAAGAAATTTAGCATGACTCCTCTGACCCCTGCTTGCCCCATCCCATGAACCACACTGCAGAAGACTCTTTGGGCTAAGGTTTCTCAACTCATAACGTCTCAGTTCCTTCTTCTCAGTTCCTTCTTCTCTTGTTGGTGTATTTGAGCATTACCAAACCCTTCATTATCCTAGAATTGTTTACAACAAAATTGACTTCACGAAGTTTGCTTCTCCATCCATTCAAATGGCTTGATATTTGGTGATTTCATTTATTGATAGTTCTTCCTTCAGGAGAGATATGAGGGGATGAAAGGGAGGGGAAGACTTCACTTTGGCTTATTTGGGGTGGTTCAAATAAGCAAAACAGTGTCGTCGTCGTCCCCCCCCCTCCCCCAAGTGCCCCTTGTTCTTATTTAGTCTTCAGAATCAAGACTACCATACCCAACAAGGACAAACCTTTGGGAGTCTGTCAGATTTTTCTCCATGTCCACTTCACCAGTGATAAAAAAAGGAATGCAGCAACCTGGAACACAGTGGTTCTCACCTGAATGAAGATTGGACTCACCTGGGGAAGTTTTTAAAAATGCCAATGCCCACACGCCATTCCAGATCGGCTAGGTGGGACTCTTTGGGGGGTGAGGCCAGGCAGTGGTGTTTTTTACAAACTCACAGGTGATCCTAAAGTACAGCCAGGGTTGAGACCTCAGGTCTAGTAAATTAGTCAAGAGCAGTGAGTCTCAGACTTGAGCATGCTTTGAATCTTTTGGGCAACTTGTGCAGCTCAAGAAATTGTTCCATTTTTTAAAAGTTCCCAAGTGATGCTGATGTGGCTGGTCCTTGTTCTGGGACAAACTTTGGGAACTATTGGTCAAGAGATCTGAGATAAAACCGTAGCTGTGCTGTTAATTCACCATAAATTGAATAATCACTTAATATGTTCTCTTTGTTTTGATGTTGTACAGCCAGATAGGCAAACTTTTTCAGGTTAGGCCATATAATAAGCACTCCTAGCTTTGCGCGCCATACAATCTCTGCTGCAACGACTCAACTCTGGCATTGTAGCATGAAAGCAGCCATAAACAGTGTGTCAACAAATGGTGTGGCATGTTCCAATAAAACTTTATTCAGGTGGCTGACAGACTTTGGCTTATGGACCATAATTTGCTGACTCTTATTGCTCAGTTTCACTACCAATGTATCTTTTTAATTATCTGACGTGGTGTTCTTCAGGCTTCCTGAATCTGAAGATGGATGTCTTTCATCAGTTCTCTAAATTCATGGTTATTATCTGCTTAAATATCGCCTTTTCCACATTGTTTTTATTATCTTTCAGAAACTTTGATCTGGCAATATTAATATTAATAAGTTGGATTTTCTTACTTTACCCTCCATGCCACTTAATCACTTTTCTATTTTCTACCTCTGTTTCACTGTGCTGCATTCACATCTATTTTTCATTTCTCATAGTCCTTTTTGACTTCTTACCAAATCTGCTTGATATATTTGATAGTCTCTTATATCTTCATAGTATATTCAATCCCCTCATTGATTTTTTTTTTACTAATTTTATATTCTGTGTGAATATTCCAGAATCTGTAATCTTTGCAGAGCTTAGTCTGAGGTTTATGATTTCTGTGGTTATGATTTTCATTCATGGTGGCTTATTTCTTCATGAGTTTGGTGAATTTTGATGCTGAGCTCACATTTCTTAGAACTTAATCTGTGATAATTCTTTGAGACCTAGATTCAAATAAGATCTTGCATTTATTTCTATCAAGTACCTGGGAATCCTCTCATTCTGGTATCACTTTAAAAAAATTTCTGGCTTTAGGGCTACTGAAATAGTATAAATTTAGGGTTTCTATTAGACATTTTCAGGGGACGCTTCTTTCTGGCTCCACCCAGAGCTAAGGTGGAGACAGGAATATTCCCTCCCAGGCCTCTCTGAGGATCAGGCTCTTTTTCTTTGGTTCAGTTTTCAGGGTGTTGTCCTTTGGTGGTCTTGGCCTTATATAAGGGGTCTTCCAATCATCTACTCACCCTGCCTGTTCCTGGTGCCTGCATGACCCATTAAAACCTAAGCTAGGCCACCAAGAGATGACCCCTGCCCTCATAGGCAACGGCTGCCTCCAGCATTAGCTCCCCTCTCTGGATTCATGCTTTCTGACCTCCTAGGAATTCCTTGCCCTGTTGCCAGTTCAGCTGTATTTTACTAAACTTATTTTAATTAATATCATCCCCAGCATTTTAAATGGCCTCGTTAGGAGTGGTGTCACCATATTGCCAGGGACACCAGTAGATAACCACTTCCTGTTTCTGCTTCGTCACCTCTACGTAGAGAAGCCAACAGAACCAGAACTCAATGTACTTCTTAAAACAAATGGCTCCATGATTTTTATATTGTTCTTAGCATTCTTAGTATTAGACTGTCATTATATTACTGTACAATCTGAGGACAGACTAATGAATTGTTTCTCAGATTAAACCAGGTTAGTAATAGGAATCTATTTCATAGGACCTTTAAAAAAAAGTGCAGTATAGAATTTGTGGACTTATCATTTGAAGTTTTGAGTTTCCCTGTGTGGTTCAGAAGACCCACATCAAGGTGCAATTTGTCGTTTTGCTGAGGTACTGATATGAACCAACTATGCGGTGAGGATTGTATTGGGAACAAATCATTTGGCTTCCTGAGTGTGCCTAGCTCACTGCTGGCATCCTCATCCCTGGGCAGTGTGCTGGTCTCCTGTCCTTGATTTACACTGTAAAGTGAAGTCTTTTGAGATTATAAAACAACAACAAGTATTTCTGTGCATGCGTGAAGAGTGGTCAAGTAAAAGCTAGAAGTGTTGTAAAAGTTGAAGAGGCAGTTAGATTGTGGTGTGCATAGATGTGCAGAAAGCATAGCTCCCAAAGGAAATGTGATTCGGGAAGACACCAGGAGCTTGTGCAAATTTTCCACATTCTTGAGTTGGGGAATTCTGGAAGGATCAAGAGTGCCATCCCATGAGGATTTCAAGCGCCCACTGTTTATTAATAAATACTTTGTGAAAAATAGAGTTAGGGGCAGAAATGTGAAGTTTAAAAAGAGTCTACATACTTTGATAGTGTCTTACAAAACTAAACATACTCATCATAAAATCCAACGATCAAGCTCCTTGGTATTTACACAAAGGAGTTGAAAACATACGTCCACACAAAAACCTGCACATGGATGTTTATAGCAGCTTTATTCACAATTGTCATAACTTGGAAGCAGCCAAGATGTCCTTTAATAGGTGATGGATAAATGAACTATGATCCATCCAGACAGTGGAATATTATGCAGCGATAAAAAGAAATGAGCTATCAGGCCGTGAAAAGACACAGAGGAAGCTTAAATGCATGTTATTAAGTGAAAGAAGCCAATCTGAAAAGGCTTCATACTGGACTATTCCAACTATATGACATGCTAGAAAAGGAAAAACTATGGTGACAGAAAAAAATCAGGGGATGCCAGGGGTTAGCATGGAGGGAGGGATGACTAGATGGAGCAGAGAGGATGTGTAGGGCAGTGAAACTATCCTGTATGATACTCTAATGGTGACTGCGTGTCATTACACATTTGTCCAAACCCACAGAATGTACACCACCCAGAGTGACCCTCATGTCAGCTGTGGACTCTGGGTGATGATGACGTGTCAGTGTAGGTTTATGCATCATAACAAATGCCCCCCTCTGGTGGGGGTGTTGATCATGGGGCAGCTGTGCCTGTGTTGGGGGTGGGGGGTATATGGGAAATCTCTGAAATTTCTGCTCAGTTTTGATGTGAACCTAAGACTGCTCTAGAAAGTTTATTAATTAAAAAAATAGAGAGAGCCTTCTGAATAAGCTTCTTCAGAGTAGCTGTTACCCCATGAGAAAAGCAACCCACCTGAAATAACACACATGACCTAGGCCAACGTGCCTGCTCCTCTGAGTGGTGCTGCCTGGCTGGGGAAGTGACCTTGGGCCCTGGGAGGGAGGCAGTGGTGTCTCAGGGCTGGGGGAGTACAGAATGAATTGAGGACCAGCTCCCACGAGCCTGGACATCTCCTCCACAGAGAGGCGAGAGGGGAGCCAGAAAGCAGTTCAGGCCATCTGGCATTTCCTGCCTCCCCAGGTATTGCAGGGGTGGCTCTCTGGGAAGGCTGGTGTATTGGGCAGGATCCTTGCACCTCTGGGAGTGTCGAGGTGAGCTGGGAGAGGCCTGAGGGCAGCTGGACAATCCCACCTCTGGCCTCCCTTGATTCTTAGGAAAAAGCAGGACCTGCACATAGACACACACTAGCACGTGCAAGAACAAATGCACAGATGTGGACAGATCGAGACCCACTCATGCACACGTGCCCAGCAGACACTTGCACAATTATGTGTGTGCACGTTTGGAGTTCGTATCTGTCATAGACACAGACAGACGGTCAAGGCAGCTTTCCATTCTGGAACACAAGTAGTAGCTGCTGATAAACACGCCCTCTCCATAGCCTGAGGAGTTGATTGTTCTAACACATGTCCCCTGGGGATGCCACAGCCTTCCGGAACCATCAGTGCTCCCCCCCCCCCC
>NW_017732045.1:47390-85205 GCF_001890085.2 Hipposideros armiger | reverse complement strand
GGGAGCTGTGAAGAAACCCAATCAGCTGGGCCACAGGAGCCTTTGTTTCTCTCCCGCCCCAGCAGCTTAGCCCTTCTGACTTGGAGCCTGACTCTCGGGGTTGCGTAAGTTGCCTGGAGAAGTCGGCAGTAGGATGGCCTTTCCAGTAGTTTGGGACACTTCTGCCTCCAGGCTACTCATGGGAGAGGATCTTCTAAGTAGAAACAGGCCCATTTGTACATTGGCAGATGGAATCCGACTGAATGTGGAAAAATGCTCGAGAGAGAGAGCTCAAACCAAACACAAAATGAACCAAAACAACACCTTTTAATTTTAACAGGAACTTAAAAAGTGTTTTGAAAAACTTCCGGTGTTGATAGACAGTTAAAAAAAAATTTAATTTAAAAGCTCTTCTGTTGAGTTTAGAAGCAGGGAGGCTTTCAATACTTCCATTCCTTTAAAATGATCTACTGTGGAACATTCTTCTTCTTCTTTAAAACTATTTTACTGGGCTGTTTTGTAACTGTGGTAGACAGAAGAATGGCTACCCAAAGATGTTCAAACCTAATCCCTGGAGCCTGAGGCTATGTTCCCCGACGTGGCAAAAGGGACTGTACAGGTGTGATTAAGGGAAGGATTTTGACATGGGGAGATTGTCCTGGACTATCCGAGTGGCTCAGTGTAGTTACAAAGGTCCTTATAAGAAGGAGACAGACGTGAGCACGGAAGCAAAGATTGGAGCACTGTGCATTGAAGATGGAGAAAGGGGCTGCAAACTAAGGTGGCTTCTAGAAGCTGGAAAAGACAAGGAAACGAGTTCTCCTCTGTAGCCCCAAGAAGAAACACAGCCTGGCCAACACCTCAATTTTGGAAGAGCTGACCCCCAGAACCGTAAGATAATAAATCTGTTCTACCCCACTAGGTTTGTGTTGTTTCGGCAGCAATAAGAGACTAGTACAACCTATTGTGATTGCTCAGATCCTGCCTGCTAGCTTGATCAAGGACTGGTTTATTGACAAATAAGTTAACTGCTCCACATAGGCCTCCATAGTTTCCTTGCTGCCTTCCTTTGTTCGGGGGAGCTTATGGTATGAATTGTGCACATATTTTTCACGACACTAAGTGAAAAATCCATGTTGAAAGGTTTAAATCTAACTGTATCTAATTACAAGCATCTTTATCCATTTTTGTTGGGGATTATCTACTGTATCAGTTTTCTGGGACTGGCCAAAACAAAGTACCACAGATGGGGAAGCTTAAATGACAGAAATTTATTTTCTCGCAGTTGTAGAGGCTGGAAGTCCAAGAGTGAGGTGCCGACAGGTTTGGTTTCTCCCGAGGCCTCTGTCCTTGGCTTGCACACGGCCACTTTCTTGCTGTGTTTGCATGTGGTCTTTTCTCCGGGCACACACAACCCTGGTGTCTGTGTCCAAATTTCCTCTTTATATAAGGACACCAGCCAGATTGAATTAAGGCCTACCCCTAAAATTACGAAAAAGATCATTTTAATTTAATTACCTTTTTAAAGGCCCCATCTCCAAGTTACATTCTGAGGTTCTGAGGGTTAGGGCTTCAACATACGAATTTCGGGGAGACACATTTCAGCCCGTAACATCTGCACTAAGTACATATGGGAGAGGGTCTGTGCTGGCCAAGCAGACA
Source organism: Hipposideros armiger (assembly GCF_001890085.2). Lineage (NCBI taxonomy): Eukaryota > Metazoa > Chordata > Mammalia > Chiroptera > Hipposideridae > Hipposideros > Hipposideros armiger. Next base: position 83,564 of record NW_017732045.1, on the reverse strand, counting down.
GAACAAATGAATTGCCCCAAGAGGAAATGTGAATGGCCAACCAACAAGCAAACAGACAAGCAAACAGCTACTCAGTCTTAGAGAAGGCAAATAAAAAGAACAAGGAGAGACAATTTCCCACTCATCGTATTTGTCAAATTAAGTAGTCGGGCTATCTGAACTGTTGGCAAGACCGTTGTGGAAATGGCTCTCTCACAAAAATCACTGGAAATGTGAACTGGTAAAGGCACCTTGGAGAGAAATTTGGTGGCATTTATGAAAATGGAAAATGTGCCTACCCTGTGTCCTAGAAATTATGCTTTAAGACATGCACTAGATACCCTCCTGTGTGGCTCGGTGAGGGTCCTGTACCCAATGGTGTTGGTTACAGCATTGTTTGTAGTAGCAGGAGAAAGGGAAATGCCTGAAACATCCTTCAATATAGAGAAAAATAAATTAGATGTAGTAGTCTCCTATAATGAAATGCCATACAACAACCAAAAAGTATAAATAAAATTCATATATATCAGCAATAAAGATCTTAAAAACATAAGGTAGGGTATAAAAAACAAGATGCAGATGGATGGGGTATAGACAGATAATGTACTTGTATAGTTGAAAAACAAAACCATATAGTGTGTGTGTGTGTGTGTGTGTGTGTGTTTTAATGGATGCATATGTATCTAGAAAAAAATTGAAGAAATGAAATGATACATGATCATTTTTTCTCTAGGGAGATGTGGAGAGAGTTCAATGAGGGATTAGTGGTTTAGAGGACATTAACTAATATCTCCCCTTGCCTCACCCCTCCTCTTTTCTCCCTCCCTCCTTCCCTTGCTTTCTACTTTCCTTCCTCCCCTCCTTCCTTCCTTCCATCTCTATTCCTTTTTTTCTTCCTAAAAATTGACAAGAAGCAAATATGACATAAAAGTTAGCATTATTAATTCTAAATTGTAGGAATATGGAAATTTAAGTTAGTACTTTACTGTAACTCTTCAATTGCAGAGAGTAGAGACCAAACCAATGAAAAACCTAGTATTTATACAAATAAAATCATAACTATAAAACTCTACTAATGGAAGTAAAGGAAGACTGAAACAAGCAAAGGAAAGTATAATTTTGAGTATGCTGTGGTCCAGAGTGGGCCAACTTCCTGGGAGCATAAACTCCTCAAAGTTGGGAGCTCTCACTGGCTTTTGAGTTGGAAGGAACAACAGCAGTCATTTGGAACTGAACCCCTCTTTTTATTTCCCTCGTGAAATACTGTGTTATGGGGTATCTACTTCCAGTGCCAGTAACTGGCTCCACTATCCTGAAGCAAGGATTTCCATTTTTCAGCAGCTCAAACTATTAAGGAAAATTCTTCCTTATTTCTGAGAAGAAATATATTCCCAAAGATTGCACCTCTTGGTTCCATTTCTTCTTTCTGGAGCAAACAGAGACTAAATTTAGTGTCCCTTTAATAGGAATGTTCTTCAAAATGTGAAGACTGTGAGCGATCCTGTATTTATAAGTTCTTATATCTAAAAATACAGAAGACTTTTTATGCAAGTGCAAACATGTGAGCATCACATAAGGGTATCACTATAAAATATCAAAAGGGACGTGAAATTACTTTTAAAATTCTCTTTGATAATATAGGAGAAACTAACTACAGAGAGCTCGGCCCATCTCAGGGAGTGAATTTTTCCCTGAGTGTGGAGGCAAGGGAGTCCTCCCTGGGAGGAAGAAGTGCATAATTGATGAACAATCCTTACCAGACTCGAGAGGGCAAAGATACAAAGGGGAACCGGATGCCTGGTAAAGAACTGATACCTCAACAGACATAAGAGGAAGCAACATTATCTCCTTATTAATGACCCTGTATATTTTATAAGAGAGTAGCAATGCCTTGCCAATGTCAATGACAATGTGCGCTAACAAAGAGATCCAAATGCTGTCACAGGTAAGTTTACCTTAAAAGTAAAGACCTCCGGAGACATGGCCCTCACTGCATTGATGTCTATTGGTTGGTTTCTTTTTCACCTGCTTGAAAAGTGACCAATGGACAAGAAAGGTTGTTGGCACTCAGTTGGAGAGGGTTGCTGTAGTTCAGGTCACCTGAGATGTTATGTATCGTTGTGGGTAAGAGGAAAGGGGATGGGAGCAAACTGAAGCTCAAGTTTCCATTGTTAGAACTGGAACAGGGATTCGAATTCAGCCTCCTGAAATTCAAGTGTTCTTCGTTTTGTTGTGTTTTGTTTTTTTGTTTTAAATCTCACCACTCTGAAAAACACTGTGAAGGAATCAATAATAATACTAAAAATACTTAATAACTGGTATCAACCAATCAAAATGCACGATGGTTGTTATACTTTATGGGTAGATCCTGGAGTGATAGCTGCCATGCCCACAGCTCTAACCAATCAGCTCTGAGAAACAGGAAGGTGACTGACAAAGCTTGCTCCTTCTAAAAGGGCTTTGGGTGTCCAGAGTTAAGAGAGGGGGTGTAAGCATTCTTTAACCCTCTCCTTATAATAGCAGGACACCCCATCGTCCCATCTTTGGAGAATGTTCTCTTCTTAAAATTCCGTTTCCCATCTCCACCTGTTGCCATCTTACCTCAAAACCATTTCTTATATGGCTTCCAGCACGCAGGCTTCATTTTCTCCTCGCCAGATTCCACCTGCCACCCATTTCAGCCGTGAGTCCGTTTTCGAATCCTGACATCGCCTAAGTGGGTAAAGGAGTCTTCACATGGTAGTTCAAGGAGAGCGTCCTCAAATTTGGGGGTGTTGACCACGTATGATGGAAAACAATTATTTCACAACCTTTCCCTCATAGCACTCTCCTCCCCTGCCCCAACTGCTGTATGTTTATTTGTTTTTGATGAGAGCGAATTAAAACCCATTTTGTTTAGAGGATTTCACAACACTCCTTGACATTTTTGAGCTACGATAGAGAAAGACTGAAGACCGAATGAAACCCTAAGGGCTAGACAGCATCTCACGAGTTTGTGGGGCTTTTCCGCTTAGTTGTGCAAACTTAGTCCAGTGGGATGTAGGCAGCAGTGCTGCAAGGCAGCATTTTTCTGTTTGCCAAAAAGCCGTGGTGTTGAGAGACCACAAAATTACATTTCTCCACTCAGCATTGGGAAAAATTGGAATGGGAAAGTGTATTACCAGTTGACACCACCTGGGTGCCCTATAGCCAGAGAAAAGGAGACTCCCGCCCAGTCCCTGATATGCAGTGGACCGACGTGGTGTGAGTGTTTTTCTGGGTCTCTGTGCTGTCTTTTGATTCAACCTCATAATTGCCTAAATGAAGCCGTGGAGATTACCTGGCTCCTCGGTTCTGGGGCTGCTACCCCCTTGAACTTCAGATTAAGGAGAGATGAAGGCGAGCAGGAGGGTTTTGGAACTGGAATCGCAGTTGATGTAACCTTGAGTGTCAGCCCCAGCTCTGCCCCCAGCATTTCAGGTGCATGTGGACTGGCTGGTTTCTCAACAAGTTCCATGGTTTGAGGCCCACTTGAGAAATGAGCCCTCCAAGACACAAACCTCAATAATCATAAAAACTTATTGGAAATGTTTTCAATATTTTCAAGCTGAAAATATGCCCGTATATTTTAAACAACCCCAAAGGGATCGAGAATGGGGAAATGGCAGGGCTGGGGAAGAGGCAGCCTCGTGTGGGAAGCCCAGGTGGGCGTGCGCCAGGGTCAAATTATTGGATGGGATTTCTGAGCGAGAACCAAATATTTCTGTCCTCCAGCATTTGTGGAAATTATTTTAGCAGGAAGCAGCGGTGGTACTAAGACAATGAGTCGTTTTCTCAAAGGACACGTTAAGAAATTGTATGGCTCCATCCATGTTTACCTTCTTATTTAGAATTTAACCTTTTCTTTAAATTAGCCTATCAGAATTATGAGATCCCAAGAGACGGAGCTCTATATTTTTAATGGCAGAGGTTTGAAGACCCAAAGAACTGCTAAGTAATAGATCAGTGATCTCCAGCCTCAAATGACTTCCACATCTATAAATTGCAAGCCAGAAGAAGACATTAAGGAGAGGAACAGAAGGCTTTGTTTGGAGAGGACCACAAATAATTAAAAGTTATGGGAACAGAGAAGAAAATAAGACATGTTGATGAGAAACATCGGGATGAATTGGCATTGATTTTGCTGTATAATAGAAAATTTGTTTCAAATTTCCTTCCAACAGATGCATAGCATGGTGAGTGAGGAATTACATTTTATTCCAGGTTCAAATTTAAGTTTGGAAATGAAATTTGGGAAGGTATGCCTCATTTCACAGAAACTAAGCAACTTTCTGAATACTCTTACATAAGGCATCCAAGAGAGTTGCTTTAATTATCTAGTATCTGTAGGCTCAGGAAAATGGTTCTCTTGGTTTGCAGTTTTAGTACATGCTTATCTCTTTTCACCCACTGTCTGATGCATTCTAATATTTTTCCTGTGAATTTCGCATTTTCTGTTACAGCCTGGTTCTAACTGCTCATCTCTTAAAAAAAGGAAAAGAAAAAGAAATGAAACAGGAGTTTCAATAAAGCCCTTGCTTGCTATATAGCTACAGAATATTAAAGCATACACTCTGCTCAGTTAAGTTGCAGCTGTTAATTTTCCTTCAGTTCCTTAATAATTGGAATAAATACAAAAGTCACATGAATGTTTTACTTCTCTTTTTAAATGAAGAGTTGGTTAGCATCATGAATTCTGTACCATTTCCTTAAAGTGTGATTTGGCTCCTTTTGGAGCTCACATTTTTCTCAGTCCACATGATGTCATGACCAGGTAGACCGTCTCTCAGTCAGCCAGGGAGCAGGCACAGCCCTGGCAGATGGGCAAGGCTCTGAGAGAAAAAGTCAGTCACAGCTGTTCCCCCAGGCCTCCCATCACAGAGCCCAGGCCCCAGAGCATCTGTCCCCACCCTGGGCTCCACCAGCCCTCTCCTGGTGCCATACTACTTAGAGGCCACTCATATCTCACTCCATTGGTGGCCTCTGCTTAAATATTCAACCTAGGATCTTGCTAAGTGTCCCCATGTCCCAGCTGCAAGCCTCGGAAGGCCTGCTCATGGGTGCCTGCTTACAAGGTCATGCTCCGAAATCTCTGCAAGGCTGATGATCAGCTCTAGAGAGCTCCCAACCCACTGCCCACGGTGGTTACTCCTACCCTTGGGGCTCCCCTGGGGTCACAGTGCCCTCACCACCTCCCATCTCATTCTCAGCTTATACCTGGGCCTCATGAGAAAACAGGGCAACCCACTAGCAGACATGCACCACGAAGGACTTACTGATGACCCCAGTCCTGGTAGAGCACCCAAACAATGCCTGGCACGCACAGTTGTTTCACACTGGATGAATCCTCCTGCGTTCTCTTTTCCTTCTGCCTTCCTTACCTTTGGAAAAGAAAACATGGCCTGTCCACTAGTCAAGGATGGCCCCCATCTGCTGGCATTCTTCCCTCCTTTAGAACCCTGGTTTCCTCCCCCAGAACCATCAACTTCTTCCTCTTGCCCTCAACACTGTCCCTCCCTAAGTGACGTTCTATTTCTCACCTTTCACCGCCCCCTTCCATACCAAAGGCCAAAAACATGTTTTTATCAGGATAAATAAAAGTGCTACCACTTAGATAAGGGGCAGGCGCTCTCATGAAAAGGTAAGGGGAAACTTTATGGACAGTGGCTTTGAAGTGTTCTTAAAAAGTTTGGAATTAGTTCCCAACATTAAAAAACAGGAGATTTCAGATAAAAATCAAGATTTTTGCAGGCTACTCCTGAAAAATGACAAGAGCTGGTATATCCCCAACTCAACAGGTACCAGCTGTTCCTTTTAAGAAAGCTTTCCACCAAATACTGATGCAACCCCCTATCATATCCAACATACTCCTCTGTAATGTGGCCTTGCCACTCCACCATCAAAAGACGGACTCTAAATACTCTCCCCTTGCTTTGAGTGGTCTTAGCGATTAGCTCGCAACCCACAGAATGCAGTGGGTGAGAGGCAGCATGACTTCTGAAGCTAGGAAAGGCGAGGCCATAGGGTGTCCGCCAGTTCTCCAGGAATGCTCCTTTTCTGGACACGCCTCTCAGGTGTCTTCTCTTGGAACCCAACTGCCATGCTGAGAGGAAGCCCAAGCCACACAGACAGGCCATGTGGAGGTGCTCTGGTCACCAGGTCCAGCTAAGCCCAGGCCTTAAGTCAACTCAGTCCAGGTGTGAAAATGCCCCGAGGTGATCCCAGCCTCCAGCTGAAGCTCAAGACATCACAGATCAGAAACAAGCCAGCACTGCTGTGCCCTGTCCAAATTTTTGACCCGTAGAATCCAGAGCATAATAAAATCATTGTAGATCACTGAGTTTTGAGGATTTTTGTCAGATAGCAATAGAGAACTAGAACATGATGTCTTTACAGAGTCACCAGCAGAGTCGTTACTCATTATTTTTAATTAATTGGATCTTAGAGGGTAGAAGGCACTTAAAGCGTTCACCTATTTTATTTCTCCTTCTTCTGCTTTGTTCTAGAAAAACATCCTTGGATGCAAAAAGCTGATAATCCACTAGAGACGGGAACTATTTCCATGGTTGGCATGTAGAAATAATGCTTTTTAATTTTGTTTACAAAGACATTACCAGCTACGTAATCCTTATGGACAGATACCCAGTCTGGTCGCTGTTTGTGCAGCTGGAAGTTTTTATTTATGCTGAACGTGGTTGTAGGCTGTTTGCATTACAGATGGAGAGAAGAAGAGAATAAGTCACTACTGAACTTTCACTCCATCCTTCAGTCGGCTGCAACTATCTGAGCTACTTTTACCTTCCCCCACAAAAACATCCCAACCGTCTTAACAAAACCCACCTAAATTTGCCCAATACCCATTAAAACCATATTCCCAAGCCTTCAGAGCCAGGCAGTGACAGAAGACCCTTTGTTGGTGAGGTATTCACTGACATATTTCTAAGAGATTAATTGATACCAGATTATGAAGAGGCATTGGGTGCAAAATACCCTCTATAAAAATATATTTGAAAACCTGATCACAAACATAGCTCACATTCATTGCAGAAAACACAGAGAAGCACAAAGAAGAAAACTGAAATGACCTCTAACCTCAACACCCGGAGAATAGCATTGTCAATATTTTGGCTACATCCTCCTGCTTAACTTTTTATTCACATAAATGAAACAAGTAATGTTTCAAAGATCAGGTCTTACTGTGATCTCCCATTTTGCATTATCATATTGTACATGTTTTCTTCCATGTTGCTAAATAATCATCTACAGTTTAGTTTTATACATAATATTCTGTTGTATGGATGTATCATAATTTATGTAATCATCTCCTATTGCATGATATTTTGGTTGCTTTCAGTTTTCTCCTATTGTCCATAACTGCAATGAATATTCACCCTTGCCTACATATCTTTTCCCTTGTCCCTTGATTATTTCTTGGGTAAATGTTTAGAAATGAGATTTCTGAGTCAAAGGAACGGTGTTGTCAAGGCTTTTGATACTTGTCAAATTGTCCTCTAGAATCAATTTCTCACAATATGAGTGCTCATTTCATTTCACCGACCCACACCAACTGGAAAACGTTTCCTATGGTTTGGTAAATTAACAGTTGTGGTTCTTTGGATGCAACAATAATACACCAATAGACAACTATGAAGCACTAAAAATGGTCAGGAGAACAGAAGAAATCTGTGAGAATGCAGAATGGCTCCCAGAGACATAAGTGATTTGCCCAAAGTATACAGATCATCATTAGGTGTCTCACTGACACTGGACTTGAGTGTAGTCACTGGTCTGTGACACAATCATCAATGCTTATTGCAGTGTTGGATCAAGGGGTTAATGATTATTCTGGGCTTACTTGACCTCCCCTTGCTCCTTCCATTTTAAAGTATTGTGTTTAGGCAGCTGCCCATACAGTTCTTGATGGATCATGATAATTGGAAATTCTCTAGGACCCCCAAAACTGGGCCAAATCTGTGTCATGCTTGCTTTTCAATATATAAGCTGAGTGTGGTAGAACTTGCTGACAATGACCTTTGTTTCTGGCTCAATGAAGGGCTAAATGGCCCGTGAGCCAGAGCAACAGTCTTCCTAAAGGAGAACAGTGGCTTTCCTGAAGAAGAGTGCTTGCAACGATATCCCCTCAAGTTCAAGCTGCATGACATGCTGCAAATGCAACTGGGAAAGGCAAGAGAAGCACTGGATGTGTGGCCTCCATCCCTTGAAAGCCCACCACCTCATCTCTCACGGCATACTCATGGGCATTGTGGCTTAGCCCTGGCTGTTCAGGCATCAGCACGTCACACCACCACCCACACTTTGTGGATCTGTTTTATCTCCTGACTTCTGTGACACCGTCTTTCTCACTCTTGGTTTTTGTCCTACCTTCTTGTGTCTATTTCAGGTCTCTACTTTTCAGGGTTTTTTTAATTTTTTTAATTTTTTGTCTTAAATATGTGACACAAATCTCAGATCACAAACTCAGAAATGTTCATTACTTTAACTTTTAAAATAATTGATTTTACATTCTGTTTCAAGCTCTTCCTTTGCCCGATGGTGGGAACCAAAATGTCGGTGAACTCGGGCTCATCTCAAATCCTTCTGCACCACCTTGCCCTCCCCTTCCCCTGGGATCCTTGTTCCTTCTGGGGGCATGGGGCTGGCATCTGGTCACCACGCATCATTTTCCATGCACACTGGTACACCCAGAGACTTCCGTCACTCCTGTCAGGTCCCTATCCTCAGCAATGTATGTCACCACCGTGTCCTTCTGGGCCCCCCTGGGCTCTTATCAGAGCTGGCTCTCTATCACTTCTGAGCTACTCTGGGCACTAACATGGGTGCAGGGAAATTGTGACATATTACTGGACCCTCTGCTTGGTGACATGCCACCCAGCTTTTGCATCTCCAGTACTCATGCTTGGCGTGGAGACACCTCCTCCGCTCGCCCCTTTCCAGAATCCTCATGAGAAGTAATTCTATCTAAAGAAGAACAGCGCCTTGCTCGTGGATTCCCATGCCTCTTGGACACCCCTGTTCCCACTCCTCACCCCACCCCCATCACCTATCTCCACCCCCAATGTTGGCTGGATCAGATAAAAATAACCCTAACTTTGGAATGCCCCAAGTTATAGGCTATGAGACATAGCTGGTGAACAGAGAAGGAAAGTCTGCCACTAGAAACACTGCTTTTAATGCATCACACTGTTAAGGAGCAACCTGTGGACCGATTTGCAGCCCTCAACACGCTGAAATTCTCTCTGAGATTGTTCTGATTCAGCTCTGGTCTACTCGCATCCCCGCTGTACGTTCAACTTTTAGCAGACCCCTGAGGGCATGGTGCCTCACATGTCACACGGCCACACCAAAATCAATTTCTACCTCTAATTATGCTGTTCACCCTGATAGGATAAAAATACATCCCCCACCTCCATCCACCTTGACTCCTTACGGTCTATCCTGCCACCCTGTCCCTTCTCCCATAGAACTTTCTCTGACACTTTGTTGCTCAGTAACGGCTTCCTTCTCAAGCCTCAGGCACTTACTGTCACTCGTACACTGCGAGCTGCTTGGTATTGTTGTTTTGCGGGGTAGTGACTAGATCATGACCTTCTAAGGGGTGGAGACTGTCTCTCACTGCCGAATCCCCAGGACCTGGCACTGTGCTGGGCACATGCCAAGTACCCATCAGATATTTTCTTAATAGATGAACTCTTAACAAGGCTTGAGCCTCCTCAGAAGAAGTTGTGCCTTACACCTCTAGAGAACCCCAGAGCCTAAAAAGTCCATGAATTGGATGGGTCTCTGTGCATGATGGTGATGGTGAGATGGGGGCGAGAGTACAGTGGTCATCCTAGAATTAAAAAAGTATTTTTAAGTTCTGGGAGTCCTGACAAAGCATTCCCATTACTAAATACTCAAACAGGCCATATGGGGGTGCTCTACATTAACTCCTTCCTTGACAAAAACAACAAAAAACTGATTGCATTTATTGGGTTATCTGCATTGTAACAGAATCATTCAATACATGTCTAAAACCAGCCAACCAACCAAATATGTATTGAGTGCCTAGTATGTGTTTAGCATTGGCCTTGGAGAAAAGGAGAATGGAAAAGAAGTGAAGATGGTTGCAGGTGAAATGCCTGTATCCCAAAGAGTTTACCGTCTAGTTGGGGGAGCCATGGCATACATAAAAAACGAGGGCAAGAAGTAGGTTACGCAGCAGAGACCCAAAAAGAGGGCCCAACAGCTAACCAAATAGGAGATGAGAACACCCCAGAGGGGTCAATGAAAGCGTCACAGACATGATGGCGCTTATGTGACTAGGTCCACAGTAACACAAGAAAGCCCTTGTGAACATCTAAGGGCTTTTGAGCATGAAAAGCAACGTAATACTATGTCTGCTTAATCTAATACACAATTTGTTAATCTCATAAGCCCATTACATATTGTTCTTCTGGAAACGCTGCTTACAGAACAAATAACATAAAACTTCAGCATTTAAATTTTAAAATTCCCTGGTATTTAAACATGAATTACAAACATCTTTAATCAAGTTTTTCTAATCATTCAGTTAAAATCACAAGCCTACTATATTGGATTTTTTAAGTGCTTCAGAAATTTGAATATGATCACAATGATAATGAAACTTTGTTACAATTACACTTAAAACAACGATAAAGTGCTAGGATCAGGGACTTCATTTTTCCTTTTATTATCTTTGTACTTATTTTTACTGTATCCATTCCTGAGATTACAGTAACTACACAAGATAGTAATTTCTATATCTTTGTAGGGTTATGATCGTTTGTTAGACCCAATGTCAAAGTGTCACTTCAGCCTAGTCAAGGGGGCAGATTGTAGGTTCTATACCAATTCACACTTGTTGGGATATAGAGTGTGGTTACAACACCCAAGGAAATTCAGTTCTGAACTTCCAAGTTGGGTTCCTTTTGTAGTTGAATTTTGATTGCTACATTTGCAGAAGACCTTCTCTTTACCTGTGACATCCACTCGTCACCTTCCTCCACCCTGCTCTCTGCCCTGGAGGCCTGACCTATATAGGCTCGTGGATGGGCTCCTGGGGGCTCTGCCTGTTGGTTGGGTTCAGCTAGCGGAGTGCCAAACCTGAGGTCAGAGGCAGGCAGAAGGGTGACATCATGACCTGATTCCCCAGGACCAGCCCTGTAAAGTGGCCTTGGCTGGTTGTGTCCCTCACTGCTCCTCTTAGGGTGGCCCACTCCGCGTGACCCACATGTTCCATATTCCGGAGACTGTCCCCTCCCCCCTTCCCTCATCCAGTCAGGTGGATGGAGGGGCTGTGACTGCCGTCACTGCTGGCCTGGATCCCTGCAGCATGCTGTGGGGGTCCGCTCAGCTGTCCACACCTTTGTCATTATCCTCTGCTAGAATCGTCCCATTTGTCATGCCACTCATTTCCCACTGGGTTCCTGACTGTGGCTTTCGGAGAGAGGGAGAGGTTCTCTGGATTCCCCAGGGGAGTAACTCTGCTTGGCTAGCCAAAAGCAGGGACGAGGACGGTGTCCGCTTTAGTCAATGCAGCCCTAATGGCTGACTTTTGGGATCAGCCTGTGGTGGACACCCCCAGCAGTGAGGGCCTCCCAGCAGGGGGAAAGACCGCCAAGATGAGAAGCTTAGTTTGGGGACCAAGATGATCCTCAAAACGGGAATTACACCTTCCAGGATTATTGTGGACAACTAGCAATAAAAACATTCATCGAACTCAGTGCCAAAGGAGGTCCTTAAACACGAGTCCTGCAAACCAGGCTGTGGCTGCAGCCAGGCCCAGCAGAGCCTCGCGCTTTATTAAATTGGCATCGTTACTCTCCTTGCCTGACTTCGAATGTGCTCGCCTAGGTGAGCTGGCCATTTGCAAGGTTGCATCTGCACAGATGAACTGGAGAACTAAGACAGTTATGCAGGTAATTCAAGCAGCAGCCTGGCTTAGCTTAAGTCCTGGAATCACCTGAAGAGCCTGTTTTTCAGGGTGTCTCCAATGGCACATTCTGACAAAAACAATTTTGTTTTCTGGATCGTTGCCTCATTCTTTTGGCCGTGTGACTTTAGCCTCAGTGGAAAAGCGATATTTATCATGCTCTGGTCCTGACATCTGTGGAATCAATAAACAAGACGTAGCGATTGGGACCAGTAACAGCTCCAATTGTGCACAGCCAAAAAAATAAATAAATAAAAAAGTAGGTGGCTTGCACAGCTCTCCACCCCATGGCCAGAATTCATGCAGGGCTTAGCAAGCCAGCCTGGAACTGTGCCAGGCCTCTGCACATTGTTTTTCTGGGGTGATGGTCACCACTGCAAAGGTAAATCTTCCACTGAGCTCATTTCAGTAGCACAGGCACCTCCCCTGCACACATCTGACTCATGGAGACCTTGAGTCAGTGGTGGCAAGAGGCAATCAGCCACTTTGTGCAAACCAGCTTCATGGCTGTCCCTGGGGCCGTGAGCGTGGTCAGGACACATGGGCAGCTGCCTTGGGGGTATGATTTGGAGGGTGCAAGGAAAGACCCTTGGTTACCCAGATTGCCTGGAATTCTACTGTTAGAGATGTATTTTTTTAGCTTATTGTTTTCCACCTCTAAGAGCCTCTAGCTGAAATATTGCTTCTAAGAGAAGGGATATTTCCTTAGGACCACGTGAGTGCAAATGATGAGTCAAATGCTTATTCAGGGCTATACTGTGTCACTTCATCCTCACACCTCTGCAAGAAGGAGGTACACCCCCATTTTACAGATGTGGTGTCCAAAGCACAGAGAAGTTCAGTAAATTGCCCCAAACCACACAGCGAATAAGCGCAGGGGCCAGAATTAAACCTGGGCAGCCCACTTGGAGTCTGTGGCATAACTGCTTCTTTCTTCTGCCTTGTAGGGACAAAGGTCCCTCTCCAATAACAACACTCAGCAGAAGTGGGTAGAGCAGAGTTGGCTTGGAATAGGGGATGAAGCAGAATCCAGGTGGGAGAGTCACGGGTCGGGGCCTCAGCTGTGAATGTCAACGTCTTCTCCAGACTGCTCAGGGAGACCCTGGGCACGTGTAGTTTATCCTCTCTGGGACTCAGTTTCCTCACCTGCGAAGTGGGAATGAGGATGCAACACTACCTAAGCCATAGGGTTGTTGCGAGGACAGAGTAACTAAGGGGTGGCCTGGCCCACACGAGTATTCAGTGGTGCTCATCAGCGCCGCGGGGCAGTGCAGAGCAGGCTGCGGGGGCTCTGATGGATGTGGAAAGGTGCTGGGGGAGGGGCCAGGAAGACCGCTCCCAGGACATGGCAGATAAGCGGGATGAGCTGGCACATGTGGGGGTGGCGAAGGTCATGGATCACAGAGAGGGACAGGAGGTGACACCCTCAGCAAGCAGGCAGTTGACCTCCAGGTGCTGTCTGACTGCCTGGAAGTTCACCGTGTGTGATTCTGTCATTTTCCCGTGAGAAAGAGCGTCTCCGCCAGACCAGATCACTCGTCTTTCTGCTCGTGGCCTTGTGCTCCTTCGGCCTCCCTCCCAGGATGGGAGTTCGCCCAGAGGCTCAGAGCTTGACTTTAGAACTGAGAGTTTCGTTTGGTCAGCAGTGGGATGGCAATCAGACTTCAGACATTCAGGAGCGAACAAGTGACTCGGAGATGGGATGGCGGGTGAAGACCGTGTGGTCAGGAATCTCGGTGTGGAGAAGATGTGGATAGTACGATGGAATGTTATTCCGTCGTGAGAAAGAAGGACAACTTGCCATTTGCAACAACAAGGATGGCCCTTGAGGGTATTATGCCACATGAAATAAGTCAGACAGAGAAAGACAAATACCATTGCTCTTACTTATATGTGGAATCTAAAAAAGCCAAATTCATAAAAACAGAGAGTAGAATGGGTAGTTACCAGGGGCTGGGGGAATTGGGGAGACACTGTTTAAGGGTCCACACTTACAACCAGTAGATAAATATGTCCTAGAGCTCTAATGCACAGAAGAGAGATTATAGACAACAATAGTGTATTATAAAGTTCAAAGTTGCTAAGAGACTCTATCTTAATTGTTCTCACGATGAAAAACAAATGATAATTATGTGACACGATAGAGGTGTTCGCTAACACAACGGTGATAATCATATTACAATATAAAAACACATCCAATAAACGTGTTGTACACCTTAAACTGACACAATGTTATATGTTAATTACATCTCAATAAAAATGAAATTAAACTTTAAAAAAACCTTGGTCATGAGACATTGTCAGCTGGGGAGGGGCACTGAGCTCAGGAGAAGATGGTTTTGAATGTCAAAAAGGAGCTTGTGTGCGAGGAGGCAGAGGCTGAGAAAGGTGAGAGAGGATGATCCTTTGAAGTGAGGACGTCAGACTCCCGACAAGAGTTCAGGTAGACAGCTGGCTCTGAGGACAGCAGGGGACACTGCTCTCCTGAAGCCAGTGGAAGGAAGAGACATCAGACATGGAGGGAAGTGCTTGTCAAAGATGGATATTGATAAATGGTGTAAATGAAGACAACTCACTTTTCATGATCACAGCCTTCTTCTCTATCCTGGGGGTGAATTTATCAGCCAGAATTGAGAGACTACATTAAAAGCTGAAAAACAGCAATTCAACATAATGCCATACATCTGTCCCTGGTGTTGCAGTTTACCGAGTCTTTGTTGTACCCCATCTCATTTACATAGAGAGGAGAAATAGCGGCTGTGCTGAGCCAGCTCTGCAGGGCTTAATGTTTAAAGAAAGATTTGTGCCAAAGGAGAAACCCAAGCAGAGAATCTGTGGCCATCAGAAACTGAGGGTTAAGAACGTCCTTTCATTTAGCAATATTAAGATAGAGAAATGGTACGTGGCCAGGGTACGTGGTCAGGGTCCAGGCCAAGGTTGGTTGGGAGAACTTTGAGGGAGATTCTAATTTGTCAGATTGGAGGTTTAAATTCAGAGGTGGTCAAAACCCGGTATTTTCAAGGACAAGCAAACTAAATGTGGATCAATGGCCGGGACTGTTAGGGAAGGATGTAACCCATCATTACATGTGGTCATGGTGTCCCCGGAAACCCTACGCCATAAAAGAAGGCTCAGTGTGCGAGCCTAGCTTCTCCAGATTGGCGCCTGGTACTGGTATGAGAGAAGACAGAATCACCAATACTTAAAAAATTTCCCTTCTTTGGGGAAAGAAAACAGATTATATCAGGGCAAAATCGTACCTGACCAATTTATTAGTTTGACATGAAGGTGAGTAGCCTTGTGGATATAATTTATATAGGCTTTCAGTAAAGCTTTGTCTTGTCAGTGGTTACTGTGAAATACTAACTTTCTGGGAAACTGGCGGGGACGTAAAGCCGTTATTTTAGGGGCAACAAACACCATGAATACGCCCCCTGGAGTTGTTCAACATAGTAGCCCAGGGAGGGTGATATATCTAGGGCTGCTAAAAACACTAAATTCTTTGAAACATCAAATCTATGGAGAGAGACTCTAGGAATGACGTTGGATAAGGATCCCTAAGTAACATATAAACATTGATTGGCGGGCCGGCCGAGTGGCGCGATGGTTAAGAACTGCCTTGGGACGCCAGAGGGCCGTGGTTCGGATCCCATATATGAGGGCCAGTGACACTGCCCTTCACAGCTAAGATGCTGAACAACAGCTCAACCTGGAGCTGGGCTGCTATGAGTCACCTGCGATGGCGTAGGCTGCAGCCCCTGTGGCAGTGGGTTGCCGTGGGCTACCGTGTGTAGCCAGCAGCCAGTGTGAGCGGCCATCCAGAAGCCGGCGACTGATCTGCCTCAGCCGGGAAGAGCGCAATGATGGTGCCAACTTGGGCCAGTGAAGCAACGTCCTCCACAACTAGACTGAAGAACAAAAGGACAGCAACTTGTCTGTTCCCCTTCCCCCCAATTCCCCAATAAAATCTTTAAAAAAAAAAAAAGAGATGGAGTGAGCACAGGTGTGAAAAAAAACCCAAAAACATTGATTGGCATCTAATAGTAATAACAACGATTTTAGCATTCACAGTTATTTAGCGAGTGCCTCCTCTGTCAGACCTGCTCCAGGTGCCCCGTCACCTGTAGTCCTAACCCTTGTAAGAGCCCTGCAAGGCAGGTACAAGTATTCCTAGTTACACACGAGGGACACTTGGAGAGAGCTCCAGGGCCTCTGTTCTTTTGACAGTATATTAAATTGCTAGGTTTCCATACAAAATATCACAGCTGGGTGAATTAAACCTCAGAAATTTATTTCCTCACGGCTCTGGAGGCTGGAAGTCCAAGATCAAGGTGCCAGCAGGTTTGGGTTTTTTTCTGAGGCCTCTCTCCTTGGCTGGTAGATGGCTGCCTTCTTGCCGTGTCCTCATGTGGTCTTCACTCTGTGCGTGTGCATCCCTGGTGTGTCACTGTGTGTCCAAATCTCCTCTTCTTATGAGGACATCAGTCAAATAGGATTAGGGCCCACCCTATTGGCCCCATTTTAACTTACTCACCTCTTTAAAAGCCCTATCTCCAAGGAGTCACATTCTGGGGCACTGGGGGTTAGGGCTTCAGCATAGGAATTTGGGGGAGACACAACCCAGCCCAAAGCTGACAGACGGCAAGTGGGGTGAGCTGAGTGGGAAGATGGGATTAGCAAGGCCGTTGAGTCGAGTTAGACCCCCTTTCGGAAGCAGGAAATGTGTATTTTCCCTGGGGGACAGGGGTAGGGTGGGAGGGGACTTGCACAGTGAGCTATGTCTCTCCCTCCTTCCTATACGCCCTCCCTTCCACCCTCAAGTGAAATCTTGAGTCTTTCCAGCGGGTCAATAGTACCCAGTTGCTCTATTCATTGCCTTCACTCTAGAGCTTAAAACATATTGATAATGAGAGACCCACCCGCCCTCACCCCACCCCAGGGCCAAATCAGGGCCTACACGAGCGCCAAACACAAATCATTCCACAGCGCATAGTTGAGGTGGGGTATGCAGAACAGGCTGAGGTTGCTTGAATTCTTTTCGAGGCTGACATCTTGCACAAAAAGCCTCTCTCTGCATTCAATTTGCAGCAAAGTAAACAATTTGTAGCAAATAAACAGGGTGTCCATTGTGTCCATGCTCTGTGGACTGGGCTTCAAAGAGGCCTTTTGTTTGAGAGAATATTTTTAAATTCTTCATTAGCTATAAAAAGTTATGTTAAAAACTGCTTCCCAAACACCTCCCTATAAATAAAGAGCCCACAAAATTTATGAATAACAAGGAATGCTCGTTTGTGGACCGGACTTCTAGTCTAGTCCAGTCGGTGGAGTTTATGGAACATTTTTGGATGTCCAGTCCTGTGAGAGGCTCAGGGGGTGATGGAGACGAGGGAGATGAGCTTTTTGCTGTGAGGGGAAAAGGCGTAATGTTGACAAAAATGAAACTGTCTGCGGGGGACTGTAGACCTCCCTGAGGCATACAATATCACTTGGGAAGGATTTGAAGGACAAGGCAGGGCCACTGCCTTGCACAAACCCAGGGGGAATCCTTAACCCTGGCAAAGCTGAGCCATTAGTCTGAAGTGCAGTGTGAGTGGTACCCCTGCAGGGGAGTGAAACCGAGGCACACCCTGTCCCAGGGGACTCCCTAGGGACATGGGAGAAGCCCCAGCATGTGTACTATTGATATGACAGTTGATATGACCCCAAAATGCTCTCATGGGTACCGTGAAAACGACAGCTTGTGCCTTATCCCCAGGGACTCAGCAGGCTCCCCTCCCAGAGGTCAACCTTTCTGAAGACCGCAGTGGGCTGTTCCACCAAGGTGGTGCAACATCGCTCGGGACAGAAGAAACGGACTAGTGATGGAATCTCCGCATCTCCATAAATATACCTGATTACTTCTCAGGGGCTCGTGGCAAGCTCCTGGTGCCCAGCTGCTCACGGGCTGGTCAAGGTTAAAGGAACATTAGTGTCACTCTTAGGTGACATGCCCCTCCTTATACAGAGAAAGAAACAGATCAAGAGAAGGAGGCCAATGCCCAAGGCCCCGTAAGAAGTGACAGACAGAGCTGGGCGAGCGTCCCTTCCCCCTTCTCCAAAGCATCGTTGGATATGTCATTGTGACTCTTGCCTCCTTCTGCTCTGGGCCAAGTCCTCAGTTTCTACAGTGAGAATTTTAACCCTTCACCTGAAAGCACTTGCTCCCATTATACTGTAAACACATTAATACCGGACCTGTGATCACTGCAAGCACACATGTACCAGATCCTTTCCTGGGAGCAGGTTTTGGCAGGGAGGAAGGGAAGACCCTGAGCTGTTCTTGGTGGTGGGGGTGGAGGCTGGGGGCCAGCGGGAAGATGGGCAGAGAGGAGCCCAAGACAAATTTGCACACTTCCCAATATTGCCTCCATCTGGCCTGGCTTGGATGTTCTGAATGACTTTGATATTATCCAGAAGACTCAGGATGCTGACCAAAGACTTCTCCAGATGCTCAGAAGTTGGACTTCCAAGCATAATTCTTGGCTCCCCGAGAACCACAAGTAATTGATGACACCCCCTGTCTTTTGCACATGCTATTCTTTCCAGCTCCTGGACAGACAGATTTTCTTGTTTGTAGACTCACTCATTCCAGGCCTTGCAGTAATCTCAGATTTGACAAACGCATCTGCAGTGTGGTCGTATTCATCCATGGTCACCTGGTCCTCATTAGGGCCATCGGAGGAGGCCAGTGCCTGGTTTGGCGATTAGTGGCTCCTGCTCCACGTGGGCTTGAAAGCGCTCAGCAGCCTTTCCTTGTTTGCATGAAGGTCTTGGAGGACGCTGCCCGGCTTGGCTCAACATTTTCCTTATGACTGATGGCATTCAAAGCTCTGCAGTCCCAAGAGGCAACTTTTGCGACTGGCTTTGTTCCTTGTTGGCTCAGGTGAAATAATAAGGCTTTATTTCTGCCAGGACTATCAGTGGGTCGTTGAGAAGTTGGCATTTTTCTAGAAGGAGGCAGGGAAGCTGATCAGTAAGTGCCTGGGTGCCCGGCCCCTGCAGCCAGAAAGTTGGCTTCAGTATTTCTCATCCTGGACGAGGCAGAGATGGTGTGCCACAGGGTGGGGTGGGCCAACAGAAGTCTTCCTGGGGTCTCGGCAAATGCCTCATGTTACCAGCCAGGCAGTTGGTGAGCGTTGCTTGGTGCATTCTCCTGACTCCACGTGGGGTCTGGGGTTGGGGTGGTGGGGGGTGCTCTGGAATTCGTCTTGCATTTCTGCAGCTGTGAGAATGGCTTGGCTTTTGCCAAAGCCTCTTGTCCCATTTTTCTCTTGCTTCATTGGGACATTTCCGGAACCAAATACATTTAACTAGTCCTCAGCTTCAGGAGGGAATTTAACATCCAAACGCTGGCTCTTCCATTGCCCGAACAAGCTGAAACACCCACTTTTGCAAAACATGATGCTCCAACCATTTCCCTAATTATCTCTCCCAATTATATTGTCTTCACATCCTCTTCTTAGTGAGATGTTTGAAGCAACATGGATTCTGAAAATTCTTAGGGTAAATTCCATTCTTTATTTGTCAGAATAATTAGGGAAACTTGCTTTCTCTCAGGGTATTTTGTTCTACTGTACTTTGACATGGATTCCAACCTCTGCGTCTTACCGAAGACGGCTATTTTAATTATTATTTTGAAATGGACACGTTGCCGAGCTCCTGGATCTGAGCCTGAAGATAAACATGGGTACTCGGGGGCCTTGAAATCCACACTTGCAGCTTGC
Organism: Hipposideros armiger; assembly: GCF_001890085.2. NCBI lineage: Eukaryota > Metazoa > Chordata > Mammalia > Chiroptera > Hipposideridae > Hipposideros > Hipposideros armiger. The sequence goes on along the minus strand of NW_017732045.1, from coordinate 63,851 downwards.
TGATCTTTGCAGGCCTGTTAGATCAGTGCCAGACTAAACAGAAAGCTGGCACTCCCTCCCTGGGCCAACACTTTGGGGCTTTTGTCAACTGGGCAGGAGTGCAAATCCTTGAAGATACTCTCCATGGAAGGCCTGTTTCTTTATGTCCTTTGGCTCGGACCTTGGCCAGTGTTGGCAGTGTGGCCTGGAGCTGCCCTGCGGTGCCTTGATATTTCCTCATTTGGGCTTCAGGGGTCTTGCTCCAACTCAGCTGCATACCTCGGAGAGCAGGAAGGAGGGGTGACCTATGGTCTTGTTTCTTGGCCTCTGGAATTGAGAAGCTTCCTGGTTAGGAAGAGTCCCAAGCCCCAGACCTTGGTGAGTTTCTGACCAGACAAGGGGAGGGGGAATCAGAGAAGTAGGCTTTGGAATGGCATGGGGAGGAAGGGAGATGACAAAAGAAAGCAGACAGTGTGTGTTTATTATCTTGTGCTAATGGTGTGTGTCACTCAGAGTCATTGAGCACCTGAGAAGTTGTACCTTTTTACCCAGTTAGGTGCCCCCAGACATATAAATACATGAACTCTGCAACCACATATGGTGATTGGAAACCCTACTTTTTGCAATATGGTGGTGTTCCAGCCTCACTGAGTATTGCTTGCAGACCTCCCCAGCTGTCCTCTAGCAGGTCCTGGCACTGCAGGTGTCTTCTGGGTGGTGTCCCTCCACGGCTCCTTCTGTGATGGCCACCTCTTCATTCCTTTCTGCGACTTCCGCTAACTTCCCTTATGGCTTTCCATAGCCCCATCTCTCTTTTACCAGAAAGACACTAAAGGAGGTGGGACACCATCTTATTCAGGAAGTTCCCTCTTTTCATTCTTTCTTTGGTTCTTAACCTCAAGCAGTCCCTTGCCCCACCTGGGGGATCCTGCTTCAAGGTGGCCTGCCTTTGGGGACATTTTACATTGTCTTTGGAAAGCAAGCCCAGGGAGGTGAGTCAATATTCAAACATAGAACATGCTCCTGAGATTAAGGGGATCCCTAGATACATTGCGACTGGGATGGTATAGGGGATGGTCGTATGGGAAGTGGGGTTGCAAAGAGAGGGGAAGGGAGCTGGGATTGGTGGGGTGGAGCCAAGTCACCATCTTGTCTCAGAAGAACCTCAGCTGGGTCACAGGAAATGCCACCCTGGGGTTGTCAAAGAAACCACAAGGGTATCACTGTCAGGCCATCTTCCTTTGAGGGGGTAATGGTGGCGGTAGGGGCGCGGCAGGCTAGTGGAGGAAGTGTGCATGATCTCTCATGATATCACCACTTCCCCAAGAGTCAGCAGAGATGCTTGACCCAATGGAGCACATTCAGCTCACGCCCGACTTACGCTCCTTGAGTGTAGGAACCATGCCTATTCATCCTTGCATTTCAATGTCAAGCATAGTTCCAGGCTCAAAGGAAAGACATAAGAAGTAGTTGCTGAGCTGAAAGAGCTCAGGCTGGCCAGGGCCCAGGCATGAGAGGCAGAGCCAAAACACAGGACAATTAAGGCATCGGGTCCAGGGCCAAGCATGTCTTTAGATGCTAGGCTAAGAGGGTCCATAGACAAATGAAAGTCATTAGAAAGGCGTTAAAATATTTTTCTTTGTCAATTTTAAAACAATGAAAACTCATTTTTTTTTGCTGTGACACAATGCAAAGATAGAGCAAGGAAAAGTTGTATCTCCCTTCATACCTCTTCATTCTTTCTCATGTCGGTAAGCAATTTTCTTTCTCCTTAGAATTCCAAGATTTTACCAAGTTATATTTAGGTACGTGTCTTTAAAAAATAATTTTGTCTGGGACTTGGGAGTTTTAATCTCCAGTCCTAAATCTTGTGTCAGGCCACATAAATTTTCTTCTGTTATTTGTTTAAACATTACTTCTCCTTCATGGATGTGTGTATTTCTCTCTCTCTCTCACTCTCCCTCTCTCCCCCCTCTCTCTCCTTTTGTAACTTCTTTTATTTGAATGTCACGTCTCCTGTTTTGTTCTCTAAGTCTCTTACTGTTCCCTCCTGGTTTCCATCATTTGTGTTTTCATATTATGAGCTATTTCTTTCACTTGATCTTCTGTACCACTAATTTACTGCTCAGCAGTGATCATCCTCATCTTAGCTTATTTCCCAAGTTTTTAAAATACAAAATAGTTTTCTTTTAGTTCCAGGAAGTCCTTTTCGCAGATTCTAATTGTGTCCTCTTGAGCATGCCCATTTCTTGTTTGTTCAATCATTTTTCATCAGTCCTGCTCCAATGTGAGGCTTGGTCTTTCCCCTCCTCGTCAGAGACCCTTAAATGATCTTAATTTTTTTTTAATATTTTTATTGGGGAGTTGGAGAGAGGAACAGTGTTGGAGAACTGGGGTAGGGGAATGTTGTGTTTTTCCAGGACCCATCAGCTCCAAGTCAAGTTGTTGTCCTTCAATCTTGTGGAAGGCACAAGCTCAGCTCTCAGTCCAGTTTCAATCTAGTTGCAGGACATGTAGTCCACCATCCCATGTGGGAGTCAAACTGGCAACCTTGTTGCACACTGAGCCATCCTGTAGCTGCCACCTGTCGGAAGCTTGCGGATGCTCACCTCAAGGTGCCGTGTTCAATCTTAGTTGTGTGTGGGGGGGGTGCAGCCCACCATCCCATATGGGTGTCAAACCAGCAACCTTGCTGCTAAGAGCACACGCTCTTACCAGCTCAGTAGCAACTCAACTCAGGCGCAGCTCACTGGCCCATGTGGGAATTGAATCGGTGGCCCTGTTGCTCAGAGCTCGCATTCTTCACCAACTGAGCCATTCGGCCAGCCCCAAATGCTCCTGATTTTGTAATCTGCTGGCAGGCATATCAGAAGGAGAACATTTATCAAGCAGAGGCAAAGCCAGGAGGCAGTGGAAAGTTCAGCATTTTCTGCTCTTCGGAGCCAACAATAAACCAACTGGTCAACCACTTCTTTGTAGATCTGAGCAGGGCATCCTCTCTTTGAGCATTTGGGATCAAGGTCTAGATCTTAAAGAAGGTGGAGGGATGGAAATTATGAGCACAGGTGGGGAATTAGCTTCAAAGAGGAAGGAAATATACTTTCTTCTGACCTACAAGACAGGCAGAGAGGTGTTATAAAAATAGATCCTGTACACTTGTCAGTTTGTGGGCAGTAAGTTGGGGTAGTTCATGATCAATGATAGCGATGGGCTTGGGGTGGACATTTTTAATGTTTCCTCTAATTCAAAAAGAAATAGCCACCAAGCTGTTGCCTTCAACCTCCCAAGGTTTTCACCTCTCATGGCCAACTCCAGTAATTGATGGCTTGAGCACCTCTTCTTTGTCTAACACTTTGTCAGGTGCTGTGAGGAGCAAATGAAACTCACCACCACAAGATGCCTCCCCTATTCTTCAAGGACCAATTTGGTTGTCACCTCTTTAGAGCCACCAGGAAACTGTCACTCCACCTGCTCCCTCTTTGGGTCTCTGGAAGGATGCTGCAGCTGCCCTGGGGTCACTTCATCTATGCAAACATGGTGGTGCAGGGTGGTTTGGCAGGAAGGCCCCATGGCTTTAGCTTACTGGAGCTGTCCTTGGTTTATCTGTGGTAAAAATGAGACTCAGGAGAAGACAAAGGTCTCGGTGGGATACAGTGGGATCTCTGTGAGGAAGTCCCAGGGTAAGACACAGCCAGACCTCATGGGGGAGGCTGGGTCACCAGCAGCAGGTGGCCTCTGATGGAACCAAGAGAGGACTGACCACATGTTCACAGCCTTTGGTCACCTTTTCTAGCAGGGTGAGGCTCAACCAGCAGACAAGGGACACAGCCCAGGAGTCCAGAAGAGTCAGTGGTCACCACACCAAGGATGCTAAGATGTTCCCTCTGCATTGAGGTTACAAAACCACCACCATCCCATACTCTCAGGGCCATAACCACCTTAGGGTCAAGGAAGAGAAACCTCAGAGACATCGAATTTGTGTTTGTTTTGTTTCCTAGAAAGACTGAGCATAACTGGGAGGGCTGTTTAAATTTTAGGACCTAAGTTATAAAGCAGAGCAGATTGAAGAATAATCTTTCCACTACCAACCATCAGTGAAGACGCAGACAGGAGACAAATAAGTTTAGAGAAAACAAAGGAACTGGTTTTATTTCCTGCATATCCAGTTTGTACAGGGAGTTTGAAAACACACACACATACATACACACACACACACACACACACACACACACACACACTTTCCTGTCTTTCTCCTGACCCCATTGGTTAGAAAGTGACCTAAAAATCATAAGAAAAACCACAAAAAAGACAAATAACCCAATTAAGAATGACTAAAGGACTTGAATACTCATAGACATTTATTTCTCCAAGAAGTTAAACAAATGGCTCAACAAGCATATGAAAAGGTGCTCAACGTCATTAGTCATCAGAGAAGTGCAAATCCAAAGTACAGGATGCCACTTTAAACCCTGTAGGATGGCCAGAATAAAAAAGGGGGTAGGGGAATACAAATTGTTTGTGAGGCTGTGGAAAAATTGCAGCCTTCATTCATTGTGCATGGGAATGTAAAATGGTGGAGCCACTGTGAAAAACACTTTGGTTATGTTACGATAAATTAAACATAGTATTACCACATGACCCAATAATTCTACTTCTCGTATATAGCCCTCCTCAAATTTAAGACAGGTTTTCAAACAAAAATATGTTCACAAATGTTCATAACACCTTTTTTACACTAGCCAAAGTCAAAAGAACCAAAACATCCATTAACAGATCAACAAAATATGATCTATTCATACAATGAAATATTATTTAGCCATAAAAAGTAGTGAAGTACTAATATATGTTACAACATGGGTGACTCTTGAAAACATTATGCCAAGTGAAACAAACCAGACACAAAAGACCATATATCGTATGAGTCTATTTATTTGAAATATCCAGAATAGTCACATCCATAGACATAGAAAGCAGATTAGAGGTTGCCAGGGGGTGGTGGGGAGGGAAAAATAAGAGCACAGGGCTTCCATTTGGAGTGACGAAAAGTTCTGGGACTAGGTCGTGGTGATGGTTGCACATTGTGAAGACACTTAATGCCACTGAACTGTGCACTTCAAAAGAGTAAATGTTATGTTGTGTGTATTTTACCACAATTTTTAAAAATCCATAGGAGAAGTGTCATAGCTGAAATATCTACCCCATATTAATAGCTTGCCTCCATTGGGTGCTTATCGTGTGCTGTAGACTATCTCATTTTGTCCTTATAGCAATCCTAGGAGGTGATGTCATTATTCCCAGTTTTCAGTCAAGGAAGCAGACTTAGAGAGCTAAAGATAGAGCCCAAACCCTGGAGAGTGTGATTCAAGGACCCTGGCAACCAGGTGAGAGAGAGGGAGGGGCTGCCAAGTCCCTCTCCTTAGGGCAGTATATAAGCGCTGAGGGACGCAGCACTCAACTTTCAATGGCAGAGGAAGCTCCTCCCCATTGTCATCGTTGGGCTGAGCATCAGAAAGCACTATTATAATTGCTTCAGGTTTGGGGCTCTAATGTATGGGCAAGCAGGGGTGGTTAAGGGAATCTAGGAGACACCCTCCCAAAGCCCATTGGAAGAAGGCCAAGGTCACAAGGACAATCATCCATGAAGGAATAGTTGGCGTTACCTGGAGCATGAATGAAGAGCCTTCTCCTCCATGGAGAATGTGGGCCTGACCCCAAAGGAAGCCAATTCTTCAGCGTTTCCCAGCCCTGTGAGCCAGCGTCCTCCCAAACCAGCACTACTCATGAGTTTCCTATGAAAGAGGGCCCAAGCAGACCTGCTGAGAAAGTGATGGGAGACAGTGATGGCAGGGACCCACTGTGAATAGGGCAGCTGTCTCTCAGAAAGGGCCTCATATTGGCAGCCAGCTCTGTCCCTGCTACGGCAGACTGGTGGCAGAAACTCCAGTCAAAGGACAAGCTTCAAGCGGGGATATGATGAACAGCAAGGATGTGCCCTTGGCATTGGCTGTCCCAGCCCTGGGCCACCATGCCTGGGTCTCCAGTGAAACCCCATATGGTGTTCCCCTCCCTAAAGATCAGAGCCTGCTCTGTGGAGAGCAGTGATGAAGATCCCCTGTTTGGGCAGTAACTTTTCAGCTCTCAGGCCAATGCCTATTAATTTGTAATGGCTTCCTGGGGTACAGTGTTGAGAAGGATTCTGAGTCCATGTCTAAAGCTCAGTGGAAAAGATAACCACTGTTGATGAGTGATGCCTGCAATGGGCAAATAACGGAAGTATAGCCGTGGAGGTGGCTGATCCCTGTCTTGTGCGCAGGAGATGCTGTTTGATGGTGGCTGGGTTGTGGGTTGAGGTAACTATTCTCACCAAGGATGACAAAGGCATCATGCCCTGGAAAATCTCTTGATGTGATGATCACTCCTTACCATCCCAGAAAGAAAACAAAACAAAAATACACTCCCAGAAACACTCATTTCTTCTCCATTATCTGGTGCTCCCAAGAAGGGCAGCAGGTCAAGGGCAATTTCCTCTTTTATCCCCAAGGAGCAAACTGACTGTTGGCCAGAGGGGGCCTCTTTCTCCACGGCTGTTCTGGAGCTCTTGTCTTCCCAGGGCAGCTGCAGCCACACCGTTTGTTTCTCGTCATGGAGAGCTGAAGCTTCTTGGAGCCCAAGCTAAATACTGGCTGCAGCGGAACAGCCAGGTTTTTTTTTTGTTGGTTTTTTTTTTTTTTTTCATGAGCCCCTGGTGAATTGAAACCCAGAAGCCAGCGGCCCACCTGCCAATTATTACAGTTAATTCTGTGCAGGCCTGACTCAGGAACCAAGACAGAGAGTTCTGTTTGCTGCTGGGGGTGTACAAGGAGGGTGAGAGGGGCTGTGGCCGCCAGGCTGTGAATGCCCCCTGTGTGTGCCTGAGCTGGTCCTGGCAGCCACGGTGCCCTCCCTTCCACCGTGAGTCTGGCATCCAAGGGTGACTTCAGTGGGACCTCCTGCTCCTTGAGTCTGCATCTGAGATCAGCGATGTTGATTGTCAAGAACTTTTCTTCCTCATGCTACATGCCACAGCCACCCGCTGCCCCCTTAAGAACTCAGTGAAGAATCCTTGTGTTTATTTTTTCCAATGAAAAAGAGAAAATGACATTTGGCTTAAAACTAGGTTTTTTTCTGTTGTCTTTTCTCCTGTTGATTCGGGCAGAGAACAGTCACCCTTTGTTACCTGAAAGTACCTTCTGTGGCGGGCCACCATCGAATTTGAGCTTGGTCTTGCCTCAAGGTGACCTTGAGTCTGGCTGCTCCAGGCTCTCTCTCCTAAGGTCCTCCAGGCCTCCTCTGATTGATTAATTAGTTCATCCATTCGTTAGCTCATTTGTTCCTGTTAAGCCAGACAACTGGCCTGGGTAATGGGAAGACAGTGGACAAGAAGATGGATTTCCTGTTTTCCAAAGTCAAGCAGGAAAGCAGACAGTAAGCAAGTAATTACACAATAATTGAGTACCGTAGTGATGAGTACTATTAAGGGAAGTCTCTGAAGCCACAGCCAGACCCCCAGGGATAAAACCCAGCTCTGCCCCTCAATAGGGGCATAAGTACACATACGACGCGATAGCAGCACCTGGTATATGGTACAAATGTGTAACGAGGGGACTTAATCTGGACTGAGGGGAGGTGCTGCCAAGAAAGTTGTCCCTAGCTTCCTGGGCATTTAACCAAGAGTAGCCTCGGCTCCTGCCCTTGCCCCACGGGCCCTAGATGTGGTTTACCCATGACACAGGAAGACAAGCCATTTACCAATGTTGCCTGCCTATGATGGACCCAATGCCAAGGCCAAGGTTGGCCTAAAGATGACGAGACACAGACCCTGACTCCAAGGAGCTCACCTGTGAGCGGGGTGCATGGGACTAGACATGAGTGACCGCAGTGCCCAGCGGAGGGAGCCATGACTTCCTCCAGATGGAGAATGTTTGGAGAGGAAACGAGTGGAATTGCATCTTGAAGAATGAGTCTTGCGGAGGAAGGCCATTTCAGTCACGAGGTCAGGGGTCCAGAGGGGTGAAGGGCACGAGCATGTTCGGAGGGAACATTTTATTGGGCTGTACGTCTCCTGGCACTAGAACATTTGGACCTTCTTATCCACCCAAGCAGTGGGCGGCTGATTGGAACCATACGTTGGAACAAGTCTTCTGATGGCGCAGGATGGGGACTTCACTCCAAAAACTGTGCTGAGAGAGGAGCTGCCTGGGAGGGAACAGTGCCGGGTTGGTCACTCTTAGATGAAAAACTATCCTCTGTGACTGGCAGAAACAAAGGATGCTGGGTTGTGACTTCTGTGGCTCGCCCATGCATGTTAGACGTGTCTACCCTGGGAGATTTCTGGGCCAGAAAACTAGTCTAACTCTCCCTACCTGCCCAGGGTCCCAGGGGACCCTGTGCCCTGTGCTCTGCTTTGGCCTCAGCTGCAGCAAATGTCTCCTCGCCATGGCTCAGCTCCCAGTAGCTACCTTAATCACACGGTATAAGTATCTATTTTAGTTACATAAACAGAGTTGTCTACATTTGGATTCCGGGGCTGGCTGCAAGAATTTGTAAACAGCATGGTGTACACATTTCACAGAAAGTTGCCAGGACATGCTCCTTTCCCACTGCCTGTTGTCCAGTTTTCCCTTTTATAGAGAGTCTGGCTGGGAAAGAGAGACAGAACTTATTTGGGAATAGAGGACAATCAGGCAAATTCCTCTCCCCATTCCTGCAACCACTGCCCCCTCTTCTGAAATGCTGAGGTCTGGTGCAAAATTAAGACTGCTCCTGAGTTATGAGTCTCCTAAATGCTAGCTTCTCGTTAGTATAAGCCTCATGGAAACCAAATTTGGGGAGATTTTGTTCCCAGAGGGGTAACAAGGGATTTTGAAGTTCAAGGCAGGTTTTAAAATCTGTTGGACACTGCTATTCCTTCAGAGCTAAGACCCCATGTGACATCACGACCTTCCCTTTGCTACTCCCTCTTACAAGCATTCTTTAGCTTCGAGCAGGGGCTTGTATGGTTTTAGACTGAAGACATATTTGGAACCACAGGGAAGTGGTAGGCTGCAGGGGGAGAAGGACATTCTTTCCTGTGTTTTATTTAATAGCCATTAATGAAGCATCTATTTGAATTAGATGCTGTGCTCTGCATTGTGGATCTTAGAAGATATATAACAGAAATTGTCAGCGTAAAAAAACTGCAGTGAAAAGTGAGAACATTAAGAGTCACTCCGATGGATTTCGGAATGCAGAGGGAGTTGAGTTTTACTTAATATATGCTGAATGAATGAATGAATGAATGAATGAATGAATGAATGAATGAATAATAGGTCTGTGGTTGAGAATAAAGCCTGTTATAGTGATTGAAGTTGAATCTTAGTCGTAACTTGATTGCAAGTTTACTCAACTTAAAGCTAAAAAGTCACAAATGGTCCCGTTTTGCCTGGGACCTTATAAGAAGGTTCTGAAGAAGCAGCATGGGAAAAAAATTTCCCAGGAAAACTAGCACAAGTTGGTCACCCTACTTAGAGCTTCAAAGAAAAGAACTTCAAAAGAGCTAGGAGGACTACAGGAAATATCGGAATTAGGAAAATGAAAGGTCATTGGGACATGATGCGTATATGAAGCCATTGTCTTTCTCCTTTCATGTTTTAGTATGGGAGAACAAAAAAGCAGAAAGTAATTTATCCTCATAGAAAGAAACGAGGAAAATAGTAGGTTATGAGACATTGGGCATGGACGAGCAACACAAGAGGGTCTTCAGTTCTTAAACGATTCTCACACAAACTCAACAGTAAACAAAGCTACGGATGTGCCTTAACTTCATCTCCACAGAGGACTACAAAGAAATTCATGGCTTTTAATCGCTCAAAATGCTGGAAGGGTCTGGAACAGTTATCTGTTTCTCAGGAGCATCTATATATGGAAAAGCCGAGGTCAGAATATGCAGCAATTTAAAACAATTGATGTTTAGGGAAAAGGTCCTAATAGCCTACCTAGATGTGGTATGTCTTTACTTTTTGCTGTCAAGTGTCACCTTTTTGGAACAATGTGCAGATGTTAATATTCAGTGGTTGGATTTTTAAGAAAGCGGGGAGGCCTGCTGTTTTAATAAAGAGCTTAATGTGCTGGGAATGCTCTTGTTGAGTTGGAAGCATGCACCATGAGAATCAGCCCAGGGCTTCTGTGAAAGGTCCAGCTGGTCCACGCAAGGAAAAAGCTCAGCTTTGGCGCCACCTGGTGTCAGTTACCCAAGTTTCAAGCATAAAGTCCAGGAAGAGAGAGGCACAATGAACATTTAAGCTCAGAAAATGACAGGAAAGCCCACTTTGAGCACCAAAAACAATATTTTATGCATTTTGTTCTGTGAGCGGCTGTGCAAAAGAAAGACCTAGAGCCGGTTCTTTTATTCTAAAATGTTTGAGTCTGAGATTATGACTTTTTATAGCCATTGTTTCTCATCTGTCAGATGGGGTTCATTGTACCAACCTTGCAGGTTGGCGTTAAGTACCAGAGACATGGTACATAAAGTGTCTCCCACGGTGTCTGGCACACAGTAGGTGCTCAATAAATGGGAGTAGCTGAGCTAGTAGCAATGGCTGTTGACACTGATGGGTGGGGGAAAGGTGAACCTAGGAAAGCTGACTGTGGACTGTAACTTCAGGCTATACTTGAACTTTGGTGCTGTTAGTAATTTCCTGAGAAAGGACAATGCAGTGATGCATTAAGAGCTGTGTGAGAATCCAAAAGTGCAGATGGAGCCTGGTTTCTTCAATGGCAGCAAGGCTCAAGGTCAAATTTCCTGGGAAAGGCTTTCCCCCAGGCTTGAACAAGGCTCTTAGGGCCCGCCCAACCTTTGAGAAGGTTCCAGAGACATCATAGAGAGGATGCAGCTCTGCCCGAGAGTGGGCAAACAGGGAGCTAGCAATAACGATAGGAGAATTGAATGAAGGGAGAAATAGTGGTCAGGTTCCTTCTCAGCATCCTTCCTGTGGAGAATCAATGGGCTGGATTAGATCATCTCTAGGGTCCCATACAGTTGTAATGTTCTAAAGTCCAAGGAGTTCATAACCATAGCACAAAGCTTTGCTGGTGACGATACGGGGCAACCAGAATTTTCACTCATTGCTGGTTGGATTATAAACTGGTACAGCAAGTCTGGAAACTAATTTGACAGTTTCTTATAAAACTAAACATACACCAGCCACATGACCCAGCTATTGCACTCTTGAGTGTTTATCCCAGAAAAAAAACGAAAACTTATGTTCACGCCAAAACCTGCATGTGAATGTTCATAGCAGCCCTATTTGCAATAGCAATAAACGGAAAACAACCCAAATGTCCTTCAGCAGGTGAAAGGTTAAACGTCCATATACTGGAGTTGTTCTCAGCAATAGAAAGAAACTAGCTACTGACGAAAACCTGGGTGAACCTCACATTGTGCTGAGTGGAGAAAAAGCCAGTCTCAAGAGGTTATATACAGTACAGCCCTGTTTACAGAACATTCTCAAAATGACAGGTTTATAGAGAGGGTGAGCAGGGGCCAGGGATAAGAGAGGGGGCTGCAATATAAAGTGGGGTACAAGGGAGTTCCTAAGTGTTGGGCAGTTGTGTACTTTGACTGTAATGGTGGTCCCATGAATCCATACATCAGATGAAAGTGCATCATATCACACACACACGCACGCACACACGAGTGCAGGTAAAAACGGTGAAATCTGAATAAGGTGTGTGGTCTAGTTAACAGCATTGTACCGATGTCATTAAGTTATTGTTCTGTAAGATGTCATCACTGGCAGAAGCTGGGTAAAGGGTACCTGGCACTTAACATTTTTGCAGTGGCCTCTGAGTCTCAAATGATTTCAAAATAAAAATGATATAAAAAAAGAAATGTATAGAACAGTCGGACCCACTGCTCTCTAAAAAAGAAATAAGCCTTGCTCGGGGCTGTTGGCAGTCCAAGCCAGTAGTGGGGCAAGCTTGGGCCCAGAGCCCTGGAGGACATTGTTGGTGACCACGTACGCAGAACCACGGCTGTGAGCCGTGTGCGCTTGACAGCGCTGTGGGGACACCGTGTGGTCGTTGGGAACACCTCAGGCTCTGGGTTAGCTTTTCTTTCTCTAGCTCTAGCAGGCTGGAATCTATTATTATAAACACCCTGTCCAGTCAGGCTTGAAAGACCATAAACTCAAAAGGGGTCGTCGGGAATTCTTCAGAAGTGGACAGCAGGCTCTCCTGGGTGACCTTTTCTTCTGGACACTGAGGACAGCTGAGCTGTTTCCTTGAGCTCACTAATCTGAAGCAAATTCTTCTGTTTTAAATGTTATTTCATTGAGGTAAGAGCGCTTAACATGAGACCTACCCTTTTAATGCAGTTTTCAGGGTGCAGTACAGTGTTGTTGATTGTGGGAACAAGGTTGGATAGCAGATCTCTAGAGCTTATTCATTTTGCTTGATTGGACGTTTATGCCTGTTGATTAGAAACTCCCCATCTCCACCTCGCCCAGCTCCCAGCAACCACCATTCTACACTCTGATTCTCTGAACTTGACTATTTTAGGTCCCTCATGTAAGTGAAATCATGAAGTGTTTGTCTTTCTGTCACTGGTTTATTTCACTCAGCATAACACCCTCAAGGTTCATCCGTGTTGTCACATATCACAGAATTTCCTTCTTGTTAAAGGCTGAATAATATTCTGTGGCATATATATACCCTGTTTTCTTGATCCAGTCATCCGCTGATGGACACTTAGGTTGTTTCCACATCTTGGCTGTTGTGAATAATGCTGTGATGAACATGGGAGTGCAGATATCTCTTCGAGAACCTGATTTTAATTCTTTTGGATAAGTACCCAGGAGTGGGATTGTTGGATCATGTGGTAGTTCTAGTTTTGCTTTTTTGAGAAACCTTCATGCTGTTTTTCATAGTGACTCACCGTTTTGCATTTCCACCAACAGGGAACAACGGTTCCAATTTCTCCACGTTCTCACCAACACTGGTTGTCTTTTCTTTCCTCCTCCTCCTCCTCCTTTGATAATAGCCACCCTGACAGGTGTGAAGTGAAGCACACCCTTAAAGCTACCATACTTTGGAACCCAGGAGAGGTCTGGAGAAAGTTTTCTCCAAGACAAGGCGAGGAACCGTGGGCTTGTTCTAAATTTTCAAGGAGAGGAAAATCTTAGAAAAGATTTCTTAAGGGAGCAAGTGCTTGGTTTTGGTGGATGTCCCACACGGGCTAAACCTGAGTACATCCTGCAACAGGAGGGCAAGGAGTCCACAGTGGTGGGGGAGGGGTGGGGATGAGGTGCCTGTTCCCAGGGAGTATGTGGGGGTGCTTCCTGCCCTGGCTAGTCGCCATCCCAGGCTTCTGTCTCTGAATCAGACACAGAAGTTCCATAAGAGAGACACTCAACCATCTGCCCAAATGAAGAGCTTGGGAACAAGGACAGATTTTGCCAAAGACACATCTGGAAAGTTCCACTGAGTGCGCTAACAGGAACCTGGGTTCTAAGCAGAGACCAAAACGCAGGCCTGATTCTTGGAAACCTGGAAAGCAGACAAAGTTTGCTTGTGAGGCCCCCCTCCTCTGTTCCCCTGCCTGGGTTGGTCTGCTTTTCCCTGCGAGGGCCCACAGCCTCCCACAGCTCCTGAGAACAAAGCCGCCATGACTGTCCCTCAGGCTCCGGGCCTTCCTACTCGCCTTTCCGTCCACTTTTAGAGTCCACGCAGCTGTGGCCTGCACTCTGAGGCTTCTTTTTTTTTGTTTTAGATTCTCTTCTTCTTTGAAAAGCATCTTTGTAAAATAACCGTAGTATAATGAGAAGGTATTGTTCACTCCAGAATGATGCACCGGGAAGAAGCGCTGCTGGACACTGGGGTGACACACGAACCTCATGAGCTCTATGCCGCTGTCATTTTCCACCAACAGAAATGAAAGACCATACCCTGCCATCAGGCCCACGACATCTGCCTTCATGAACTTTGGACCTCGCTGAAGGAAAATGGAACATGATGAAGCCGAGATGTCCTCTGGCTTTATGTTGCAAAATAGACCCACTGTTTCTTGGTGCCAAGATTCTCACTCTCAAAAGCATGAAGCCAGCAAAGGTGGGAGCACCTTGGGTGCAGACTCCATACGAAGGGGATAAACTTGAACTAAATTTGGTTTTGCAGCATCCAAAGCAGCATCTCCAAAACATCCTACAAGGTTTCTTCTTTTGTTACCAAACAAAAGAAGCCCCATATTTGGGGGAGTCCTTGGTGAGGCTACTTGTTTTGGTACTGGTAGAGCTTGTTGTGGCTTAGAGAAGACAATTCCAGTAGTTCCTCAGTCAGATAATGTCATCCACTCCAGAACTGTCATCTCTTCTAACATTCTGAAGCTGGACATAGAGAAATTAGAAGCTCAGTGTGCAGCCATGTGGAACCCTCCATGTTTATCAGGGCACCCAGGTCCAACTTTTCACAAAACCACGATGCTCGCGCCAAGACCATCAAAGAAAACTTCCTATTTTATGAGCCCTGTTTGGAAAATCTAAATGCTGTTAATGTTTTTGAAGTGGTCAAAAGTTTTTTTTTCTAAGCATCTTTTTCATTGGAAGAATCATCTTGGCACCTTGTCAATAGGTGGGATGTCATCAGAGCCGAAATCTCGAGTTGCCACCTTTTGCATGAATTTGGGAAGCATTGAGAGCTTTTCTCAACCAGACTCAGAAAAAGCAATACAGACAAGGTTCCCGCTGTCATGGAGCTCAAGATCTAGAGACATGGAGAAAAGAAAATAAACAGAACAAAACCAATAAAACACGATAGCTTCAGAATCCAGATGCCACACACAGAGGGGCAGGCTGCACTCAGGCATCCTTCATCTTCTAGTCTAAGTGAATGGTGTCCCCTGGTTGTGCACTGCCCAGCCAATACACCAGTATTCAGATAATTTAAAAATGCTCTGAGGAAAATAAAACAGGGTGGCTGGTGACTAGGGTGAGCATCAGTGTTACAGATTGGGTGGGCAGGAAAAAAAACCTGTCTGAGAAGATGTCATTGGAAGTGAAGAAGAAGCAAGCTGTGCTAAGATCTGCGGGAAGAGATTTTCAGGCAGAGGGAATAGCTGATGCNTATTTACTTCCAGCCTTTTTTCCATTTCCATATGCATGTATACATTCACATATATAAATTGGGATCGTACTAGATATAGTTTTAAGTCCTCCATTAAACTTTTATTGTCAGATAGCATGCAGGGAGAAAATGCATATGAAAAGTTTAAAGAATAACAAAATGTGTACTCAATCAATCCCCAGCCAGGCTGAGAAAAAATACTACTACTTTCCCCCTCGCATGCCCCTCTGTCCATCCTTTAAGGTAGCCAAATGTGGGGGAGAAATCACTTTTTTTTTAACCTTGTTCATCCATTTTACTATTTAATTTGCAGCAGGAGGAAAATATGCCTACTTTATCCAATCTGACACAGACACTGGAAGATGCCTTCCAAAGGATTTTTGTGACTTACATGGACAACTGGCGCAGGAACACGACAGCTGAGCAAGAGGCCCTGCAAGCCAAAGTGGATGCCGAGAACTTCTACTATGTCATCTTGTACCTCATGGTGATGATCGGAATGTTCTCTTTCATCGTCGTAGCCATCCTGGTAAGCACGGTGAAGTCCAAGAGGCAAGAACACTCCAACGACCCCTACCACCAGTACATTGTGGATGACTGGAGAGAGAAGTACAAGAGCCAAATTCTGAATCTAGAAGAATCCAGGGTCACCATCCATGAGAACATCGGTGCAGCAGGGTTCAAAATATCTCCATGACAAGTGGGAAAGGCATACAGCCAGCCTCTGACATCCACGTATGAAGAGATGCCCTGCCATGAAGCACATCCAAATTGTCATTGCTCAGAAGAGCCCAAGTTCCTCACTCTCTGTGGAGACTTTTCATGGAGATCATGTGGTTGGTCAAGTAAGACAGGTGACATTTCAATCTCAGTGATCGATGCTTGCTTGTCGGAGCAATATTTTATGCTGAAGACTTCCTTTACTTTCTGTGCAATGTAAATGTCATTTTAATCAATGTCAATAATGAAAATACAGCCAAATTTGAAGCAAAGTACCTGGGCAGTGGCAGTGGGGGTAGAAAGGAGAGATTTACAAAGCACTGTAGCTTCTTTCTCATGAAGCATTATTTCGTGTGTGACTAACTGAATTTATAAATAACCCAGATGTATTAATAACCTTGAAGCTGAGGTTCAAAATCGACCCCTTGCTCACTAGAGTGACATAGAAGCATTTACAATTCATGAATGTAGAGTCTGAAGTGACAATGAACAGAGCTATGGGGTTACTTTATGGGTACTGCTTTCCTGGCATTTAACTTATTTGGAAGTCTGGAGACAGAACAAACGTTTCACAGGGGCAACTAGTGCACACCAGAGAAGTAGAATCTTTAAGAACTACCCAGTGCA
>NW_017732045.1:40231-45043 GCF_001890085.2 Hipposideros armiger | reverse complement strand
GCTAAGGAATTTGTGCACTTGGTTCGTCGGCCTCCAAAACTAAGCTCTTAACCTCCAGGATTCATCGCCATCCAGTTCTGCCTCTCGTTACCCAAGAGTAGACTTGCACAGTTTTGATTCAATAGCCAGCAGCTTCAGGAGTGAGGGAGACTGGCCTCTGTTCCTTGTTTCCACCAGCAGGTGGCACAGTCGCCCAGTGGAATTGCCCAGGAAGACATTTGAATGACTTGCTTCTGTTTCTTCGGAGGCATTTTCAGTCCAATTGGACCATCAAACCATTCCTTTCCGGTTGGGTTTGCCCGATCTTGTTCAGTGAAGGCAATCTAGCAGAGTTACAGAGATCCTTGTATTTCTTTAGCTCACACCTAATACATTAACTCCTACAATTTATAGGCAACTTAAATCCTAGCCATCTTGCTTGCCACCCAATATGCTTCAAACCACATTGTTCAGAGCACTATTTAATGAGAAAATCCAATGGTAAAGTGAAGTTGACCTCACACAGCTACATTACAGAGTAATGGCCAGCCCTGTGACCTCCAAGTGATTTGGGTGGTGTATAACTTCTGCAGCCACCATCCAGGATTAAATTTAAATCCTGGCTCTGCCTCTATGTCACCCTGACCTCTTGACCTCTCTGTGCCTGGATCCCTTGGCTGCAGAGTTCATAATACCTTCTACATTGCCTTGTGGCAAGGACTACATGATGCTAATACAATAAAAGCATTTGAAAAGATCCTGACGTGGGGTAAGTACTCAATAAATGTTAGTTCTTATGAAGCCCACTCTGCCTAATTGCAAGGTCTTCCACTATGATGTAAAAGGACCTTTTGGTAAATAGAGTTTGTTTAGCTCTTTTGAGGTCTTTACATACTTTGCCAGACTTGCTTCCATCTCCTCCATATACCACCTTTCTTGTGGCCTGTTTCTATTTTACAAGACAACAATGTTGTTATGAAGTCTTTTGGAAATTGTCCCAGAGAGGGGTATTTAAGTGAAATTTGGCTTGTGAGGAAGTGGTCAGAATAGGGGTGCCTGCCTCGAATCATATCGGCCTTCTCCTCAACCCACAGGTGGCCGTGTTCATCTCAGCTCTCTGGGACGCTTTCCAGGGAATGGCGCTGTCCACTGAGACTTTTCCTGGAGAGGGTGGCTCTCTCTGGGCCCAGGCATTGTCCTGGCTGGAGCTGACATCATGGGGCCTGAAGGGGGAAGTTGCGCCTTCTGCCAATGCCAGACTCCAAGCAGGCACACCCCGTCAGCCACCAAAGTGCGTTCCCAACTACCGGTCAGTATTTAACTTTCCACATAAGATTAGATTAGATTAAACATTAGGGTTCGTTAGGATTGCAGACTGCAGTTAGCAAGGGCTTAGTTGGCTGCGAGCTGAAGGTCCCCAGTAGGCTGAGGTTTCTGCACAGTCCCGAGGAGCCCGCCTACGCCAGCAAGAAGATTCAAAGCCTGGCTTTGTAGCCAGGAACTTCATACTGCTCACACGCTGCGTAGGTAAGCTTCCACTGAAACGTCTTTGTTTTTTGAGGAAGTAAGTAACAAAGCTATCTATTTCCTTTTCCAGAAAATTCTAAAAGGAATGACTTTCCTGGTGTAAGACCTGGTCCTCCCCACTCCCCTCCTTCCCTCTATCCCTCTCTCTTTCTTTCTCCCTCTCTGTCTCTTTTTTGTCCTCCTCCTCCACCCCTTTCTTCTTTTGGGTAGTGATTTCCTCACTCGCTTCTTCAGTAATTGCCTTTGGGTGACATTTTTGAAAGTTTTTTTATGGGAGTTTCATAGTAAATGTAGATNTTGCAGCATCCAAAGCAGCATCTCCAAAACATCCTACAAGGTTTCTTCTTTTGTTACCAAACAAAAGAAGCCCCATATTTGGGGGAGTCCTTGGTGAGGCTACTTGTTTTGGTACTGGTAGAGCTTGTTGTGGCTTAGAGAAGACAATTCCAGTAGTTCCTCAGTCAGATAATGTCATCCACTCCAGAACTGTCATCTCTTCTAACATTCTGAAGCTGGACATAGAGAAATTAGAAGCTCAGTGTGCAGCCATGTGGAACCCTCCATGTTTATCAGGGCACCCAGGTCCAACTTTTCACAAAACCACGATGCTCGCGCCAAGACCATCAAAGAAAACTTCCTATTTTATGAGCCCTGTTTGGAAAATCTAAATGCTGTTAATGTTTTTGAAGTGGTCAAAAGTTTTTTTTTCTAAGCATCTTTTTCATTGGAAGAATCATCTTGGCACCTTGTCAATAGGTGGGATGTCATCAGAGCCGAAATCTCGAGTTGCCACCTTTTGCATGAATTTGGGAAGCATTGAGAGCTTTTCTCAACCAGACTCAGAAAAAGCAATACAGACAAGGTTCCCGCTGTCGTGGAGCTCAAGATCTAGAGACATGGAAAAAAGAAAATAAACAGAACAAAACCAATAAAGCACGATAGCTTCAGAATCCAGATGCCACACACAGAGGGGCAGGCTGCACTCAGGCATCCTTCATCTTCTAGTCTAAGTGAATGGTGTCCCCTGGTTGTGCACTGCCCAGCCAATACACCAGTATTCAGATAATTTTAAAATGCTCTGAGGAAAATAAAACAGGGTGGCTGGTGACTAGGGTGAGCATCAGTGTTACAGATTGGGTGGGCAGGAAAAAAAACCTGTCTGAGAAGATGTCATTGGAAGTGAAGAAGAAGCAAGCTGTGCTAAGATCTGCGGGAAGAGATTTTCAGGCAGAGGGAATAGCTGATGCAGAGATGCTGAATGACGGCCCCCCAAAGAAGCCCATGTCCCAATCCTTGGAACCTATAAATAAAGTTACATGGTAAAAGGGACTTGGCAGTTGTGGGGAAATTAGTAGCTTTGAGATGAGATTATCCTAGATGACCTGGGCAGGCCAAGCGCAATTAGATAAGTCTTTACAAGAGGAAAGCAAGACGGCAAAAGTTAGTGGTAACAAATATGATGATGAAAGCAGAGATGGACATGATACGAGGACGGGGCCACGAGCCAAGGAATGCAGGCAGCCTCTAGGAGCTGAAAAAAGCCAGGAAAAAGGTTTTCCTCTAAGTCCCCAGAAGGAATTAGCCCTGCTGATACCTTGAATGTAGCCCAGGGAGACGCACTTTGAACTTCTGACATCCAGAACTTAAAGATAAGTGTGTGTTGTGTTAAGCCGCCGGGTTCGTGGTAATTTGTTATAGCAACAACGGGAAACCCATACAGACACTAAGGCAGAAGAGCAGGCAAGCAGGATCAGGCTATGAGGAGAGATGCGATATGAGAGGGACCAGGGCCTACGTCCTCTATGGCCTGGTGGGCTGTGCTAAGGAGGCTGGGTTTTATTCTGAAGGTGATGGAGAAACCAGTGAGTGTTTTTTTTGTTGTTGTTTGGTGTTTTTTTTTTTAAACTTTATTGGGGAATAGTGTGTTTTTTCAAGGACCCATAAGCTCCAAGTCAAGTCATTGTTTGCAATCTAGTTGTAGAGGGCGTAGCTCACTGGCCCATGTGGGGATTGAACCGGCAATCTTGGTGTTCCGAACACAGAGCTCTAACCAACTGAGCCACCTGACCAACCCCCAGTGAGTGTTTTTTACGTAAGGAGAACAGCATGTTCTGATTTATGCTGCTAAAAGACCATGCTGGTTGCTCTTAGAAGTGGATAAATGGAGACAAACAGTGGAAAGCTGGAGGGCCGTGAGCAAGTCATGACACAGTCTAGCCAGAGCCAAGGTGGTCTTAAGAGCATAGACCGAGCTGGGATGTGTTTTGAAGTGTCAAATTAAACACAACCTCATCAGAGCAGTAAGAAACAAAGTTGAATGTATTGCTTGCCAAGCAAAGGAGACAAGTTCAAAGGGCCTGTCTGCGTAGAAATGGGAAGAACTAGGCCTAGGGCAACGACGAAACAGTACAACAAAGGAAAGATTCTGAAAACAGGTGCCTGCTTGGTTCATGAGAAGGACTGTAACTCTTCTTTGCAAATGGCCATTCTACGAGTTTATGACACAAAAATACCCACGCAGTTTCCAAAGAGGTTGGGATGGGTTACGATGGTTCTGGTGGGTTCAACACCAGTGGGAAATACACCCATTCTTAAGACTTGCAAATAATTTGAAGAGAGGCAGCCAACAGTATTTGGTAATGGATGGATTGGATGTGGAAGGTGAGGTAAAGAAAATAATCAAAGCTATAATGATTCTTAAGTTTCTGGCTTAAGAAACTGGGAGGATGATGGGGCTACTTTACTGTGATTGACTACAGGGAGGAGCAGACATGGTGGGGAATCAAGGGTTCTGTTTGGCTGGCCGAGTGGCTCAGTTGGTTAAGAGCTCGCTCAAGAGTGTGAGCTCTGAGCAACAGCAGTTCGATTCCCGCCCGAGCTGAGCTGCCGCTGAGCTGCCAACAGGTGACAGGATGGCTCAGGTAAAAAAAAAAAAAAGAGTTCTGTTTGGACCTTTGAAGGTGAGATGCCTATCAGACATCCAAATGGAAATGTCAAGTGAGCATTTGCACATTTGAGCCTGAAACTTTGAGGAGAGGAGTGGGCTAGAAATTTTTAAATTTACAATTCACCTACACAAACGTGGATTTTTAAGAAGTCAACTTTACTGTGGTATAGTTTACATTAAATTACATGTATCCATTTTAAGTGTATACAGTTCAATGAGTTTGGCAAATATATACACCCAGGTAACCGCCACCACAATCAAAATATAAAAAGATTCCGTTACTCCAAAAAGTTCTCTCTTAATTCCCCCAGGAATCCACTGACCTGCTTTCCATCACTACAGATTTTGATTACTTTTGC
>NW_017732045.1:32603-35341 GCF_001890085.2 Hipposideros armiger | reverse complement strand
TCAAGGTGACTTCAGTGCTGTTTCCTGTTCCATCAGGACCCATTCTTCCTCCCCATCAGTACTTACCTCCAGGGCCTCACCCACCTCCCAGCTTGGAAAGCTGAGTCTTTTTCTGAGGCACCCTGTTCTGGATGACCTTGCTAAGCATGCAAACATACCTCTCCTATGTTTCCGTTCTCTCAGAGTCCTGAAGGAACAGGGAACTAACAATTGAACATATCTTATGAGTCAGGCACTGGCCTAGATTTTTCACAGGTAGTGAAAAGCTAACAAGTTCCTTTGATGAAAACAATCACAGAAGGATGTCAGTGGTGAGTGTGGCCTGTCCTATTGCCATGTCCATGTAACACCAGGACCTTTAGTCCCTCCTCTCAGAGGAGCCACTGGTGGAATTCCAAGCACAGCGGCAGAGCCCACGAAGGAGATGTCGGAGGCGGTGGGCAGAGGAGCTCGAATCACTTAGGAACTTGCAATGCCTCCGCCCCACACCCTGGGGGGAACCCAGATACGAGGCAGGGCCTCCTGTGGCCCAGTACATACTGACATTGCTTCCAAGAAGCGCTGCCCAATAAGCAAAAATAACCAGACTAATTCCAATCTTGGCAGCACCTCAGAAAGAACACTACAGGGCATCGAATTCTCTACCCGGAAGAGCGGCACTTCTTCGCCTTCTCAGCGCCTCCCTCTGCACAGCAGCTCAGGGTCTTCTCCCATACCGACTGCTCTCAACACCCCTCCCTGTGGTTTTTCTGTAGCCCACCCCGGCCCTTTATTTTGTAAACTTAGCTCTCTGGTTCTTTTTTAGTTGTTTTTCTGTTCTACCCACTTTTCAATTTGGCTTCCCAAAGAAAACTGAATTCTCTTTAGAGGGTGTAGCCAGGGGAGTACCTAAGTTGGGGAAATGACAGTTTTCTTTATTGGATGAAGATGTGGAAAGGGCTGGAAGAAAGAGGGTGAGAACACTGAAAGGTGACGAATCCTGTCCCACCACATTTGTAAGACAAACCCTGACATAGCACGGAGGGTGGACGCGGATTGTCTTTTAAGTAATGAAACAAGCGTGGACTCTCCCCAGGTGAGTAGGCAGGTCTTGTCTCGTCAAGGATTAAGGAGCCAATGGTGAATTGAAGTCTTGAGTTGGATTAAAACCAGCCTAGTAGCTACACTCTCTCATAGTGAACTGTATTGTGTTAAGGGGAAAAGCGCATCTCTGTTACATTGCTTAGAAAATATGCTTGGCGTGTACTTTGGAGCAATCATAGCTATTTGTTAACTTTCTTTTCAACCCACTAGGCTTTGTGTGGAGGGCAGAGGGAGAGGGAGATCTTAGAGCTCTTTGAATAATAAGACTTAAAACATCAGATTGAGAAACGCACATTATCGTAGTTACAGTAATGCTCAGTGAGGGAGTTTGGGGAATGTTCTGTGGGAGAAAGATTTGGAAGTTTATTTGTACTCCTTTCCCAGGTGGGACGATCTGCAACCTCTCTTTCCATAGGAGGAAAGGAAAAACACATGTAAAAGAGAGGGCATACTGCTTTCAGAAGGGTTCTAGGCCAGCCCACCGTTTGCTCCTTTGGCCTTTTCCTGACTGAGAGGGCCTGCAGGCCCTGCCAATCACAGGTTTACTTCCTGCCTACATTCCATCCAGTTCTCTTTCCACCTACTTGCCCCATTTATGACCCACGTTCAGCTCCATTCTCTGAGCTCCCTTATCACTTTGTTCATACCTATAACTGCGCTTTGCACCTTGTACTGGTACTTGTTAGTGTCTCTGCCACTATACTGAGCTTCCACATGGCATTCATTATCTCTGCATTCCCAATGCCCAGCCTGTGCCTAGCACATCAATTTATTCATCCAACACCTATTGTGTCCCTACTATGTCTTAGGCTCTGTGCCAGACATTTGCTAGACAAAGGTGATGTGAGCCTGGCCCTCATAGAGATGGGAAAGATGAGACCATAAACCAATAATCACACACACACACACACACACACACACACCCCAGCAATATATACACATAATTATCACATGTTGTGAAGAGTGCTTTGGAGAAAAATATGTTATTGGAGAAAAGTGGTGGTGGGAAGTGACTGGCAGGGCCAGTCAAACAGGGCCAGGGAAGTTTTCTCAGAAGTGACAGCACCGCTGGGACCAAAAGGGTGAAGAGGTGGCAGGGGGAAGAATGGGGCAAAAGTATTCCAGGTTGAGGGAGTGAAATGTGCAAATGTCCTTCAGCAAGAGAGCATTTATTGACTTGGAGGAAGGGAGGCCAATATGATCAGGTGGTCGCGAGGGCGGAGTTATGGGGGAGGTGGTCAGGGGCCAGGCCAGGTAAACCCATTAAGGAGTTAGGATTTCATTTTGAGAACAGGAAGGTATTACATCGTTTTATAAACAAGGAAATGAAATGATCCCAGTTTCCTCTTACAAGGAGCACTTTGACTGCTGTGTGGGGTAGAGTGTGGCAGATGTGACCCCAAGGAAATGGTTTTTGGGGGAGTTGTATTACATTGCATGGTATCATCCAGCTGAGAGATGCTGGGCAGTAATGAGGGTGGAGAGGAGAGTTGGATTTGAGAAATAGGAATGATCTCTCAGGTTGTTCCTTTGTAAGGTACCTAAAATCCCTCTTTCAAAGATAGATGTACATACTTGTCTCTTTGGGATACGTGGGAAAAGCACTGCCTAGACATTGGAGATGACACAATCTGCAAAGGCGGCCAGTGCCCCCA
>NW_017732045.1:2498-30628 GCF_001890085.2 Hipposideros armiger | reverse complement strand
TTAATTTAATAAGCAACATTTAACATCCATTTCTTGGGTCACTGGCCTAGACCTGAGGAGCACAGAGATGAATGAGAGACTCCCTGAGCTGGAGGAATCCATTCAGCAGAGAGGGAGCTGGAGACGGAAACATCATGATGATATCATGTGACAAGGTTATAACAGAGATCAGCACAAAGTGGGCAGAGTGAGAGCAAGGACAGGAGGATAGGCGGAACTCGTGTCACAGTTTCGTCTCTCAGAGGAGCTGAGAGCAGGAAGTCAATGGCAAGAGAGATGTATGGGGCTGTAGCTCCATGTCTCCTAGCGTCCCCTTTTCTCCTCCCTCATCTCCCCATCTATTCAGCCAAGGCAGAGCAATTGTGAGCAGGGCCTCAAGCCTCAGGGCACTAAGACAAAATTCATAAAAGGAGCCCTTCATCAAGGCATGCTTGTAGGATGTCCTATGCCGACTACCAGGTTTCTCTCTTTAGCGTGCGATATAGACAAGGTATCTGTTTCCTGATAATAAGCGTGAAATTATGCTAACAGAAACGTTACATACAGTGTTAGGGAAAAGCCATTCATATTCCAAGGGCAGGTGTGGCAAGAGTGGCTCCCTTTCTCAGATCAGACACCCAGAAATGCTGTTGCACACAAGACATTCTTCCCAATGTGCCCAGAGCAGGGACCCGGGTTACAGAATCCGTGCCTTGGGTCTGGATCTAGACAGCAATCCAAGGTTTCCACCAGGTGACAAAAACTATCTCCTTGATCAAACTCTGGTCAGGCTCCTCTGAGCCCTCTTTTCAACTAGGCCTCAACCTTTAACTATAAACACTGCAGGCTCTTCACACCAAGTATTTCATCCCCCTCCCCACACTAAGAGACTTGATCGAATACTAGCATAGTTTCTAACAGCTCAAGGCTGCATCCCTGAGATGGCCCCAGCCCCCTTTCAAGTCCTGCCTGAGAAAGCTCAACTGGCCAGGTGAGTTCAGTTTGTTCCGGCCAAAACCTGGTGATAAGGCAAATCACTCCCCTGAACGCCTCACTCTTAGAGCAGTTACTTTAGAAAGCTCGCAATGATAAATCCGTTCTCTCCGCTTTTGAGATGTAGATCTTTTACCACCCAGAACTGTCCCTGCCCAGTGGGTGCCTTGGGGCAAGGAACGACTGTGTTCAAACTCTGCACGCGTGTGCGACGTGTGTGCTGAATGCAGGTATCTGGGAACCTAGCACCGGGGCGCCCTACCGCTATCCCAAAGGAAACTGCATGCGTTTTGTCAGAAATGAATGCGAAACTTGGAAACGTCTTCAAGGGGAACCATGGGTCCTCAGTCGCAGGCTGCAGCGAAGAGAATCCAGGGAAGGCGGGACAGCCGAGGGGGAGGGGACTCGCGACACCGCGCGTGGTCCCCCTCTTCCAGCTCGCCCCTGCCTCGGCCAATCATGACCTGCGGCCCCCATCACTACCCAACGAAAGCGGCCATGGCCTACTGCGCCGGCGCGCGGAGCGGTGCATGTCGGGACGTGTAATTTCCCCCGCGGCATTGTGGGAGTCGTGGTTTGCGTGCCCGCCGGACGCCGGATCTTCGGCCGCTTCGAACTGTAAGTGGATGACTTCTGGGTCGTCGGGACCCTGACCCGAATCCTGACGGCTTTTGGGGGGCGCTGGGGTGTCTGGCGGCCAGCCCTGCGTTCGCGCTTTCTCTCCAAGATGCCCGCCAGTCGGCCCTCGGCCGCGCGGCGCCGGCTCTCGGGGTGGGAACCGGGAGGGTGACGGCCGCCACGGCCCCCACTTGCGGAGCGTGCCTGCCTGGCTAGGTCGTCCAGGCGCCGCGACACCCGCGGATCCGGCGCCGGAGGCGGCGTGTTTAGGCTGTCACGCGTGGTCCGGGCGGGGCCCAGTGTTGCTTCTGGCCACAGGGTGTTGGTCTCTGAGAGGTTTGGGGGGGACGAGGGAATTTTCAGGGCGCCCTGAAGGGAAGCAGTGATCCCCCTTGGCCCTCATCGTTGGGTCCGAGCGGGACAGGTATCGCCCCGAAAGTATCGGGGCCGGAGAGGACACTGGCCCGGGCCTCCGGTTACCGAGGAACTGAGACCCAGCCCCTCCGGCCCAGGGAACGCCGGCCGGCTGGCGAGCGAGGCTCGGAGGCTGTTGACCGAGTGACGCCCAAGCTTCTCCTGGCGCCCCTTCTCCCCACACCTGCCCCTACTTAACGGGACTGAGAGGTGCAGACTGCGAATGACAGCTTCGGAAAGTTCAGACTGAGGACCGGAAGGCACCACCCTTGGGTTTGCTAGGTGTGCCAACGAGAAAAAGTAAATGGTGGACAGTAATACATTGTCCATATTGCTTTAGTTGGCCTGACCAAGATAAGCTAATAGCTTTTCTGTTTTTGAGGAGAAATCTGGCAAAGGGGGGAAAAAAAATCAAGATGTTTTTGCAGTAAAGGAAATAAAATTATTTCTATCTAAGCCATTGTTACTTTTGAGTTGTAAGCTAAGGCTAGTGGCTAGTTCCAGGGTAAGTTGAAAACGTTCTGCACTTCATAGATTTTATACCTCTCAAAATAGTCCCCATCTTGCTGGCTTTTGCAGTTCAGCTGCCTCCCGTTTCTAATGTTGCATCAGGTGTGCACATGGCAGCAGAGCAAATAGCCTGCTGATAGTTTTAGCTCGCTCAGCTCTCAGTTGCTGAAGTCCTGCAGGATGCTACAAAAATGGCAGTGTGGGAGCATGTAATTCAGGGAGATGGGGGGGAATTATAATTTGGAGGCAGTGGGTGCGAATGAGCTGCATTGATCTGCCCACTGGTCTCCCACCCTCGCAGCACCCCTTCCACTGCTTTGCAAGTTGAACTACTTTAAATGTTTCTTTCCTAAAGAGCTTGGATTTTATTACTCTAGGTATGAAGTCGAGGCAGTTGCCAGTATACGTTTACAGTCAGATTCTGTGATGTCAGAGAGAAGGGTGACTTACAAATTCCAGAGTTGCAGAGTTGTTCTTCGGAGTCTGATTTTTAAAAAATGAGAGCAGTTTGTTTCAAAGAAGTTAATGACTTGCCCCTGTTAATGACGCATGACCTGCCATCGGTGCCACCAAGAATAGAGTCCAGATCTCCAATTTTCCTGGTCCTCTGGTTGTTGTTCTTTATACCATGCACTGCTGTCGTGCAATGACTGTTTTTGCCCCAGATGCAACTTGTCTATGTTGTAAAGTTCGGCATGTCCATTAGTGCAAGGAAAGATATTGAACATGACAATAATGGTTAATATTCATTTAGTGTTTTCTATGTGCTGAGCGTGTTGCTTAGTTTACAGTTACAGATGAGGGAGCTGAGGCTTGGAGAGGCCAAGTGATTTGTCCAAGGTCACATCCCTAGGAAACAATAATACAGCAGGTCCTCCAGTAATGTCTTTTGTTCATCATGGTTTCATTATAATGTTGATAAGGTGTTGTAGGAACTTAACTCTTGTTTTATCAATTAGCCTATGGTAAAATTGGTTTCATTAAAAGTCTCAGTACCTATTGAAGACATTTCATGAACATAATATCCCTGGTGGCCAGAGGGCCAGACCGTTGGGTGTTCTTTTTAATTTATTTTCTCCTATAAGCTTTTTGTCCAGTTTGTTGTCCTTGACCTTGGGAATCAATATCTTACATCAATTCATTAGGTATATAATATGGCTTTAGAAAATTAGTGGGGCACAACCAAACTTGTCTATGATTTTTGTACACAACTCAAAGCAGGAGTTGTAAAAATAAAATTTATACTTTAAACATTTTATTTTAATTGACAACATGGCTAATCCCTGAGATTATTAGAGATTACTCAAAGTGAAAATTCTAGCAACAGGTTGTAACCTATTAGAAATGTATTTAGTGCAGGTCAAAATCTGCTGCTACGTAAGGGCGAAGAGGCCATTTATACATGAAGGTAATGAGCACCTTCAATCACCATCATCACATTTAAACAGATTTGTGATATAAATTCCTTTTGTTAGCTTATCTGACTTTGAAGAAGTCATGGGGGAAAACTTGGTTATCCTGAAACAACTGCCAGCTTGTTTATAAGCTACTATGACCTTGAATAGATGAGGTATGAACTTTCTGTATTTAGATGCTTTTGTAAGTGAAAGTTTTTACAAAATATCTTCCCTGAAGTTCATTTTATCCCCATTCTAAAGGCCTGTGAAATTTTCTGTTGCTTTTCTTAATTCTAATTGTAAGTACATTTAAAGGAAAGCATCCCTGTGATTTTTTAGTACAAAGCTCTCTGCTTGCATCAGGATAACTCTGGAGCCAGATTGGAGGAGTCGAGCCCCAGTTCGCCAGTGTGTGAACCCATGACATATGTTTCCCTGTCTTTGAAGTGGAGACAGTGGACTGTACCTCATAGGACTGGCGTGAAGACTGAATGAGTTAGTGCATCCAACACACTCAGCCCAGTTGGGCTCAATAAAGTAAAGCTGTGATTATTATGCTGTGAGTCTCTAAATTGCAGAAGAAGTAGGGGCCCTGAGCCCACCTAGTTGACACCTCCTTTCTTCATTTGTAGATGGGACCAAGGCCCTAAGAGGGAAGTCATTTGCCAGAGTGTTAGGCTCTTCATCCAGAGCTCAAATCTTCTGACTCTTGGGGTATGTGTCATAGTCTAAAAATAGTGACATATGATGCTTCAGCGCAAATCCTGTGCAGGCTGTGTCCCTGCCTTGTCATTTACTGCCTCACCTTCCCTGGAGTCTCCCTCACATTTCAGAGGGAATTCTAGATATGAATTGCTTTCTTAGGACAAATTTTTCCCTATCATTTATTCCCTTCCCTCCAGATATTTTTTTAAAAACCAAGATTTGCTTAATTAACACTCAGAGGACCGGAGAAACGGTCAGTCATCCACAAACCAGCTCTTGTTCAGGGCAGGAGGTGGGTGGAGGAACCAATTTTGGACCTGGGCTCTTATGTTCCCAGAAGGGGAGCTCATAGCTCATGTCCCCTTAGGAGCAGCACTGCCACTGCTGTGGGGCTGTGCTCCCATCCCCAGCAAAGATCAGCCAAGGAGACCTTTCTGCTCAACAAGGGCCAAGCCTGTGTCGGCCCGCACCCAGGGCGTCTGCTTTCCAGGCTCTGGCTCGCCTTGCTGGGGACACTTAATCCTCCTCTCTGCAGAGCTTGCTGTCTTTGCCCATGTGCCCTCTCCCGTCTTCTGAAGGGAGTCTGCTCTAGAAAACCCAAACTGACCTGTTGCTTCTTTTCCCCACCAGCCCAGCGAGACCTGACCACCTTCCAGCTCCGGCTCCTCATGTGCTTGTCCGAGTGGCCCTCCGTGGAGTGGGAGTGAATTCACAGTTCGTCCAGCATGAACTGGAAAGTGAGAATAGTTTGAAACATTTATGGCTTTCGGTTTTCTTTCTCCTGTTTGTGAAAATTCAGAATACGAAGTAAACCAGGAATCATAATAATATTTAATATTTTATTTTAAGTTAAAACATACAAGTCTACTTTTCTCACCAGATTTCTGGACAAAGCTAGGCCTTTTCTGTGAGTGGGTGTCAGTTGACTTCAGATCTGCCTGACTTTTCTTGCAAAAACTATGCCTTTGAAGTTTCACCTACAGTTTCACATTTTGATTTCTTTAAAATGGATTAAGATCTTATGAAGCAATCTACATATGAAGTCTTTCTAGATTTTTATGCTCGTCTTCCCTAATCTTTTACATTTGTGTTGCCAACATGCATTTTTTTTTCTCCAACTCAAACTTGAACATGCATTAAAAGCATTCAACTTCGTTTTCATGGAAACAATCTTGTTTACATAGTCCTATTTCCTAAGTGTCATGTTTAAATAAATTATCTACTATAGCATCGAGTACAACTTAACCTGGCTGGGGAATAAACACAACTGACCCCAGTAAAACGTTGTATTTAGCTGGTGGAGCAGAAGTTCAAGGGCGACTGAAGAGTAGCCTGCTAGCTGCCTGCAGTCAGCTGTGCCAGCTGCTCTTACAGAGGGAGAGCAGCAGATCGAGATAAATCCCCACAATAGGTGGTGTGAGGTGAAGGTTGGCTAAGAGAGCAGCCTCGAAAACATTTTATTGTAGATACTTTGAAAAATATAAAATCAAATAAAAATTACTTATCGTCATACCATCCAGAGAGGGCTACTTTGAACAATGTTGATGTATTTTTTCAAGATACATTAAGTGTAGTGTATATTGGGTTGTCAGAAGAGTCATGATGCATTTTTGCAACGAAAAACATAGAAAAAATATGTTATGACTTTTCCGACAACCCAATATTTTCAAACTTAGGATCACGTATGTACTTTTTAAATTATTATAAGCATTTCCTTGTTTCAAAAAAATTTTGTTGGGGTGGACTAGATCTACACCAATTGTTTTGAAGGAGCCCCAATACCTGTGTCACGAGAATGGCTGACTTCTTAAATAACGAGGCCACACTCATTGGCTAGTAATGCACAGGTATGGGTGACTATCGCTGATGACCGCAGGCCCGACAGGCCAGAAAGGCAAGGGCCCAGGCTGCACTGGACCTACCTAATCGGTATTTTATTTACCTCTTTGAAGGTTTGCATATTTCAAGACTTAATATGAGGGATTCGTTAGAGATCAAAGGGAGGGATTTAACACACTGAAGTTTAGTACTCGAGAGGGGCAGGAACCGCCCTGAACCCTTTAGCTTTAGCCCTCGTAGTGTCCTTGACCCCTGCTGCCGCTGCTTTGCCCCTCTTAGTCCTGAAACTTCTGCCTCTTCCACCGCCTCTCCAGTACCTTTAAAAACAAAGTACACACAGAAACCACTTACCTGTGTCCTTTTGTTGATGTGCTTCCATTTCAGTGGGTTTTCTAAATCTGGTTGTGTGGTATGATAAAAAAATATAGTGAATGCTGCTGCTGAGCACCATCCAACAGAGAGGCAGAGATCAAACCTAGTAACAGTGTGTGACAAGTTTCAGCTTGTTCCGTGCAGTCAGTCGGGGTGTGAGCTACTGCTGAGAGAAGGTGTGTTTTAAAGTGTGCTGTAAATCATGGATCATGAACAGCGAATTAATGTGAAAATTTTTTTCAAACTAAAATACTAAAACACATGAAATGTTAAAATTAGTTTATGGTGATCCTGAACTGATCATGAAGATGGTTTACAAGTGGTTCGAGCGATTTCATAATGGTTGTGAATCGATTGAAGATGAGGAGAGATTGGGCTGTCCTTCCACATCAGAAACCCAAGAGAATGTTGAAGAGTAAGCGAAATTGTTTGATCAAACAGGCGATTGACTATGAGGGAAATTTCTGAGGATCTGAACATCCCTTATGATTCTGTTCAAAGCATTTTAACAACAGATTTGAACATGGGGCAAGTGAGTGCAAAATTTGTTTTATACGTTTTGATTGTCAAATGCAGAATATGTGCATTTCACTGGAGTTGCACGATCATGCTGCTTTCAGATTCCAGCTTTTTAAGACACATCATCGCAAGAGATGTAACTTAGGCCTATGGTTATGATCCTGAGACCTAGTTTCCGAGTTCTCAATGGAAAACACCCAGTTCTCCTCATGTGAAAACAACACGTCAATCAAGATCTAACATCAAGGTGATGTTAATTGTTTTTTGACCTTGATGGAATTGTGCAAGCTGAGTTTGTACCCAGGAACACTGTGGTGAACTCTGAATATTATAAGGGCTTATCTGAGCATTTAAGAAACGATATGCATAGAAAATGGCCTGAGAAATGGGCAAACAGTTTCATCTTCCATCATGACAACACTTCGTGTCACATCATTTCTGGCATACAGCAGTTTCTGTCGAATAAAAACATTACAGTGTGTCCTCATTCACCTTATTCGCCGGACCTGGCACTGTGCAACTTCTGGCTCTGCCCCGAAGTCAAAATGATGCAGGACATCGAGGCAGCCATGACAATGCAACCAAAGACACTCACAAAAGAGGACTTCCAGAACTGCTGCAGAAAATGGCAAGAACCATGGGATGAGTGTGTTTGAAGTGAGGGGGAGTATTTTGAGGGGGATTAATGGCAGTGTGTCTTTTACTGTAATAATTTTTTTTTTAATTTAAGCATTCACTGTATTTTTTGACCGTGCCTGTAACTGCTACAGCAAAGTTTTGTGTTTAGCTCATGGGGAACCATGGGCTGTGATGTGGGCTGGGTCATAATAGGACTCCAGAGGCTCACCTGCAGAGATGAGAGAATGAGAGAGACACTGTTCCCAGTACAAGTCAGTGCCCAGGTAGCCTAGAAAGTCCTAGTGAACTGAGAGGTTTATATCAACACACTGGTGAGTTTTGCCTCCAAGGAGGTAAAATGAGGTAACGTTTGGCATTCTTTTCTCTCATAGCTGGTTCATAAATGTGGAGTCAAGCCTCATCTCTCCAAAGTGAGAACCTTCAAGGAAGTAGATGAAGTAGAGGATTATTTGGGGGAAATGAGAGAGGTTTGTGGCAAATCTGAGGGAGGAAGGACCTGGAAACCAAATCAGTATTCCAAGCTGCTTATATTTGTCAGGATAAAAAGTTTCATATTTTTTTTAGTCTTTTAGACTAATTAACAGAGTGATCTTTCCGAATTGGGTTTGTTGTGTTTATTCTTGACCGTTAAATGATTCTGTGGTTGAGTTCTGCCTTTTTGTTTGTTTGTTTGTTTTTAGCTGAGCCATCCTGCCACCTGTTGGCAGCTCAGCGGCAGCTCAGCTCGGGCTGGGCATTGAACCGTTGTTGCTCAGAGCTTGCACTCTTGAGTGAGCTCTTAACCCTCTGAGCCATCGGCTGGCCCTGATTTTGTGGTTGAAAACTGTTATCTAGTTAATTCAGTGTTCTGATGTTCTTATTGTTTTAGTTAAAACAATTTAAATATTTGGATTCCTCCTTTTGATATTTGTTGTGTTCCTATTGCGTCACATTAACCTTCCTCAAATATCCATAAGTAATCAGTTAAATAACTTAAGAGGTCGTGACTCCAGTTGCCTTTGGTAAATTCAGTAGCCAAGCATTTGTTTATTTGCATAATTTAATTGTAAAATTGGTGAGGGTTGGAGAGAGCATCATATATGTTATAGCGTTGTGTAATGTTGAAGTGTTCAGACTTTGGATCAGTCAGAACTTGGTCAGACACTGCTTTTCAGACTTTGCTTTCTCAGCTATGAAATTCGGACAGTCTATATACCTCACAGGATATTATGAGGACTGAAGAGGAAATCTCTGTGAGACACTTAAGCCCAGTAAGCTCTCAGTGGATGGTCACTGATGCTACGTCTTCCAAACATGAAAAGTACACTAGGTCTGAGTCATAAAAATTTTGAATAAAATTATGGGAGCATATATGTACATAATTTGTGATTTCATTTCATTGAAAATCAGGAACCAGTGGAAAGGAGGCTGGCATCCCTTAAAATGTTCTGTTCTAGCTCTGACCTCATCATTAATTAGCTGTGTGGCATGGATGGGCCTCTCAACTGCCACCACTTTCCTTGTTTATAAAAGAAGGTGGTGGACCAAGTCATTTTTAAAATCCTCCTGGCCCTCCAAGTCTATGAGCATATTGTTCTCAGCTAAAGTTTTCCCTGACTAGTTTCAGATCAACTTGAAGCTCTTGGAGGGACAAATGTACTCCCTATAGTAGAATGTCATTGGAATTATATATAATAAATGATGTTTGGCAGTTTAACCTAATGATTTCATCAGAATAAATCCTACCTAGTCCTTTAGAACGATGATTACTCAACAAAGGCTATCCTTTCACTCGATTTGGGAATGAATGTTTAATCACACAAAAAACTCCTAATTATTTTCAGGTCATACTTACCATGTTTACGAAACTACTATAGTATTTGCCTTGAGATACTATTGTTCCATATAGATTTTCATAATGAAACCTACTGGTGCAAAGAGTGAGTAATTCCCATCAACGGTTACTCCTCAGACTTCGTTTTAGCCCATGCGTTAAAACTTCCGTTCAACAGGAGATTACAGGAACAGTGAATAAGTAGCTAATAAAATTTTGAGTTGTATTTTATTTTTATACTTATTTTATTTGCAAGTGCCAATGCTAGTGAGTAGTGGGAACCATAGGAAATCGTAGCATACTGCAACTGGAGACTCTGGAAGGGAGCTCTGGTCCAGCCTGTCTTCAGAGGTGGAGAGAAAAGTCAAGACTGACCCACGTCGCACAGTCAGTGGCAGAGTGGAGCCGTAGTCCAGGCCCCCTGGCCTGGCTCCTTTTGCTGGACCGCGCCACCGCCTCAGAAGCAGAGGGCCTGGGCGGTCGACAAAGCACACGGTCAAATTGTGAGAGACCAGGGCTATTACCTCTGTGTCCACTGGTGGGCCTCTGTGACGCCAGCAGTTAGGGGGACAGGAGGGACTGGCCAGAACTAGACTGTCAGCACAGCGGGGACAGGGACCTTGTCTGTTCTAGCCTGGTGTGTGTTCCACAATAGATGCATAGTAATGTTTATCGAATGGAGGAACATAAACCTCCCTTATCCATTATAGAACACTTAGAATCATTTCTTCTTGAAGGTTCTTGAACACGTTCCCTTGCTGCTGTATATCTTGGCAGCAAAGACATTGATTCTCTGCCTGGCGTTTGCTGGAGCCAAAATGTACCAAAGGAAACGGTTGGCAGCACAGCGGCACAAACTGGAAGCTGAAAAGAAGCAGCAGTCAGAGAAGAAAGAGGACTAAAGAGAAGCCAGAGGTACTGGGACTCGGCAAGTGTGGAACGGACGTGGGTTGGGTGGCCGGCCGGTCAAGGGATGTGCGAGTTCCGAGAAACCCGTACCCCTCGGGTGGGTCTGAGGCTGTGTGAGGGCGCGTGGCCCACCTGTCCCTGAACGGCTCTGTCAGTCGAGGGGTGCAGAGCCTGACCCTCTCCGCTCTGCTGATGAGCCAGGGAGCGCGTAGTTAGTCCACGCCTCGGTGGGCCTCCTCATCGGGAGCCGCGGTGCCTGATAGGTACTGGGTCACGGCGCTGTTGAGAATTTAATAAAAGCTGTGAGCCATCTCCTCAGGAAAGCTCTCATGCAAGTACGTGTAAGTCTGAGATAGGGGACGGGAGGGGGTGGATCACATGTCATGTGAAACCCTCGCCTGTACCCAAGACTAAGAGACTCTGCTCTCTACTACCTTCAGGATGAGGTCGTGATTCCTGGGTGTGGCCTGTAAATCCCTTCCCTGTGTGTCCTTAACCCAGGACACATTTGTCCCCTCTGCTGCTGCTACCCATGCTCCTGCAGACCGTGATAGACTTATGCCCCTTGGCCTTTGCCTGTGAGTCCCCTGGCCCAGAGGGCCCTTCCCAATGACCTCGGGAAGCCATTCTCATCCTGTGGCCCAGTGCCTGTCACAGCGCACACACAAGAGGGGCCCAGAATGTGTCGATTGAGGCACCAGGAAGTTGTTCAACCCCCACTACAGACTGAATATATGACATTGAGCAGCTCCTTAATTCTGGTGTGCTGACCCAGTGTCTTCATTTGTCAGGCCGAGTTCTGTGCTGCTCTAAACATTAGGACTCAACTATGGTGGCGGGGGATTCTAGATCAGCGGTTACCAAAGTTGGCTAAAGATGAGAATTGCCCGGTCAGGGTGCTTGTTAAAATGCAGGTTCCAGGCTCCGGCCTCTGAGAGTTGTCATTATACCTGTGGTTGGGTCTGGGCATCGTTTCCTTTGGAAACCGTTGCTCTCTCAGCAACAGGTGGCTGTAGGAACCACTGGGCTCGGGACCTCCAGAACCCCTGTCCATCCTGAGTCTATGCTTCTGTAAATATGAGCTCCCTTTAGTAGGATTTTGAGACTTAGTGAGTTTAAAAGCAAACTTATTAGTAATAATAGCAGCCCTTGTAGAATGATGATTATGTGCTAGCATTTTGCTGAGCATTTCATATACAGTGCCATTATTCCTTCTCCCGACCACCCTGTGAGGTCCATTCGGATGGAAACAATGGCTCCCGCTGTCTGTGGCAAAGAGCAGCCGCAGAGCTGAAGCCCCGTGGAACATGCAGCAGGGGAGCTGGGGGGCTGTCAGCACCTGAGCTCCTGTTACTCGCCCATCACTCACTGGTCCTCGGCGAGCTGCAGGCCTCCGCCAGGCAAGAGAAGTTACGGTCCTGGAACCTTGCCTTAAAAAAATCCAAAGTTATATTGTCTGAAACTCAGGAGATGGCCTTAGGGTGGGGGAAGAGCGCACGTGGAAATGAAAAAGCGCGAGAGAAGGCAGTTTTCACTGAAATGTTGATTGAATTTCCATTCCAGACAGTCATCATTCTGTGTGTGACACAAGCAGAGGAAGGAAAGATGAGATGTGAGACCATCAACACTTCTTCGTCCCACAAACGTCACCAGAGGCCGGTCAGTGGCGCAGGGTGGGTGGCATACACGCTGGGCTGAGAGCGGACCGGGGGCTTACTTCCTCCCCCACAGGCTGGCAGCTCATCAAAGCCCGGAGTCTTGTATTAAACAAAAGGGATTTTTCCGTGGAAGGGAAATTGTGCTGCTAAAAATACATTCATTAATAGATACACTTAGTGGTTTCTGCTGGTTAAGCCTAAATGGCTGACTGTAAGTGTTAATGCTGAGCAAGTAAAACACTGGCCATTATCTTATCAGACGTTTCCTGTTTATCCCCTTGGTTCTTTTCTAGATTTTGCACTTTAAATGTCAGCTTGAGTGGACTCCAGCCGAGAAGATGACTTAATGACTGAATTGTGTGTCAGAGGATAAGTTTCCAACCTATAGCTTTAACTTAAAAATAATGTGAATTTTTACATGCTTTTAGAAGAACCAGTATTTTCTTTAGTAAAATAAAATGCCTTTGTAAAAACGGTGTCTGTGGTCTTTGGAATAGGCCACCGTGGACATGGGGACACACACACACCGACACACCCCCTGTGTTGTGAGAGGAGGGAGTTGTGTAAACTCACATCCCCCCTCCCAGCACTTCCAGCTACAGGGCCCAGATCCGGTGAGGCCCCCGCGGAGGGCTGGGCCGCAGGAGTGGCACCTGCTGTGGGGGAGGCAGCCTCCACCTGCTCACCCTCACCCACCCACCCCTCCCGCCCTCCCTCTAATCTGCTGCCCTTGCGGCACTTTTTCTCCTCTTTCCTCCTAAGAGCACTGTCACCCTGTTGCTTGTTTTCGTTGCGGTGGAGGGAAGCTCTGTGCTCATCCAGGAGGCGCGCGCAGTGGCCTGCTCAGCAGGTGGAACCAGGTCTAGGACGGGAGTGAAGAGAAGCCCCTGGGTTCTTGATGAGCACGCATCCATCACATTAGCCCTGAACTGCCACCTCAGTACTTACTGTTTTGGGGGGCGGGGGTGGGTACCTTCCATTTTGTTTAAATCTCTGGTTAGGTCTCCACTCCTAGGTGGATCTAGTGCCCCCGGCCTTGTCTCCATTTGTAAAGTGAGCTTAATGATCACTGCCCTGCCTGTACAAGGTGCTTGTCTGAACTGGATGGGGTCACGTATGTAAACATGGTTTGTGTACCAGAAATGATCACACGTGGACGGAGTGCGTACCGCTTGGTTGGGCACCTGAGCCCCCTGATTGGCCAGGCGTGGCTCCAGGAACCCAGTTGAGCCCAGGCCTTCCTCAGGTGGACAAGGCCAGAGCCTTTGTGTCTTTACCTCTGGGCCCGTTCCAGGGCAGCGCCATTCTAACATTCTACCCACAGGAGTCACCCTGGCCCATGGGAAGGGAGTGGGGACGTGGCTGTTGGTGATGGTGCGGGCCATCAGCCAGCCTCTCAGGAGACCAGCTCTGCTGGTGTCAGGAGGCTGCCCCTGAAGAGATTCCGGGCTGTGCTCACCAAACTCCCTGTCCACCCACCAGAAGGAACCTCTTATTCGTTCCCTAACTTATCGCAGATGGTCTTACAAGAGAGGCCGAGAACAAAGTTTCCTTTGATCAAAGTATCTTAAGATGTGTTTCCTCTTACTATGCTCAGTCATAAAAAGCACGAATTTCCCTCAAAGAGCGAAAAGGAAATGAGGTGAGCCACATTAGGGCTACATGTGGACGCTTGCTGCAACCCGAACCGGCACTACAATCGCAGGACCTCCTGTTTATTAAGGTGGCAGACGCGTTGGGGCGGCTTGCCGAGTACTAAGCATTTTAAAGCCCTTGATCCTCGTTTACTAATAGTTGAGCCTCCGGGAACTAAAGTAACTTGTCCAAAGTCTCACAGTTAATAAGCTGGAAACTTGAGATTCCAAGTAGGTCTATCGGATTCCCAAAGCTCAGTGTACTTTCCATTACTTTCTGCTGGAAGTTTCCAGGCTTCGTATAAAGCAGCACTCTTAATTATGAATGCGACATTATGTAACTAAATTGCACAGGAAACGTGGTCCTTCTGATCTTGCTGGTTGTACTGATGTTCTCTCCCCTGCTTTTCTAAACAAGGCCACAAAGCAACAGAACCCTAAACTCGTCTTACTAGAATGTTTTGGCTTTGAAACGAAAAAGAGCTTTTGTTGGTTTATCTTGCTCATCTGATAACCTAAAAACCTTTTTTTTTCTCACTGCAAAATAATGTGGCTTTAAAAGGTCTTCTGCGTCTTGCTCAGTCTTGTGTTGAAACACATTTTTCTTGTGGCGTCCAGTTGGGGGTGGCTGTTTTTGCCAGATGTCCGGGTTGATGTCAGAGGTGAGCCTAGCGCCATGTGAGTGGGAGAGTGAAAAAGGAAAGACGGCTTCGATAGCTAAGCCACGCATGGTGGTTAGGTACACAGGCTTTAGCATCTGGCTGGCCCGAGGGACCGCCCAGTGCCTCGGTGTCCTCATCTGTAAAATGGGAAAGCGATAGACCCTGCCTGATGGGGCTATGAATGATGGCTCTAAGTGTGAACCTGGACTTGTACCTCAGCTGCTCCACACTGGAGCCAGTTACATAATCTTTCTGAGCCTCGGTTTACCCCATCTGAAAAGATAATAGTGGTTCCTACCTCACAGACTGTTGTGAGGATTAAATGAGTTAAACGTGTAGCTGTTGGTGCGTTTTACAGAACTCTTGGTACGTGTGCAATAAACGGGATGTTGGAACACAACTCTCATGCTCCAAACCCAGGCTACCTCCACGGGCCTGCACAGTGCCAGCACGTGAAGTCACCAAGGAGGCCTGAGGCTTACCGTTTGCTCTGAAGGAACTGAAATTCCAAAACATCCATGAGACAGCTAGTGAAAGACCACCCAACAGTTATTTCACTAGGTAATTGTCAATGGGGAATGCAGTACGTATTCCACTTGGCAGAAGACTTGTTAGCACTTGTGGTCACCTGAATAATGGTCCCCAAAGGCACCACTGGAACTTGTGAATATGACCTTATACAGGTGTCCTCATAAGAGGGAGCCAGAGGGAGATTGGAGAGGAGAAAGCCAGCTGGCCAGGGAAGAGACTGGAATGCTGCCGCCGCCAGAAGCTGGAAGAGGCAGAGCCGATTCCTCCTCAGCCTCTGGAGGGAGCGTGGCCCTGCGGACACCTTGATTTTGACTCTGAAACTGATTTCGACTTCAGGCCTTCAGAACTGGGAGAGAATAAGTTTCTGTTGTTTTAGGCCATGAGGTTGGTGGTGCTTTGTCACAACAGCCACAGGAAACTAACAGCCCTGTTGGCTGTACAGTGGGATGTTCAAGACCTGCAGCTGCCTGGTTCCAAGGGGCTGGCGTTTGTAGGTGCGATTCATCCCCAGATAAAATGCATCATAACAAGGTGCTGCGACTTCCACCACTTAGTTGCTAAATAGCCTCAAATAGGCTATTTTCATCTGAGACAGAATTTCTGAATAATCCAGGGAGGTTCAGGAGGCAAGCAAGGCAGGAAGACAAGCCTGGAATCAGATCTTTCTGCATATGGCTGTCAGGAGCCTGGCCTCACAGCCTTATATATAGTTAAATCCGTTGGGAGTTGGGTAGAAATTTGTTTAAGTTATATTTGACACACCCCGGTAAAATTACTTGCATTAAAATTACTTCCTGAACGTGTATAAATAAGAGTGGACTTTATGATAATGTTTAATAGCAGGCAGGCCTTTTTCTCAAAGTGAATATTACCACCCCAAGTCCTTCCAACCTTCACAAGCAGCACCCCCAAACTTGAATAAGGTGCGGTTGTACCCGCTGTGGACCCCGGGTGCAACCCCATGGAGGAGCTGGATGACCTACCACCTGCTGGAATTGGGGTGGGGATGGGAGATGGATTGCATAAGTGGCTCCCCAGACCCCTGTTCACCCACCAAGTGCCACTTGAACCAATCGCTGTCATAGCTTTCCAGGTTCCTTACTGGGACCACCAGCTTGCCTGCCTGGATGGGGTTCTACCTCTTGGCTGCTTCTCTCTTACCCTCCGCCACCTTGCCTTCGAGCAATGGGAAGGGATGCCTGTTCAGCCCGTCTGGACCACAGCCCCGGCTGATGGCAAGCTGGCTCCCTGTGGATTTTGGTGGGCTGAAACTGGTTGGCACACTTGATTTCAGTGTTCTTGTGACTGCACACTTGGTTCTTTTTCTCAGACCTAAATTTTGACCACACAACCTTTAGCTTTGCTCACCCCTGCTCACCACCAAGTTCCTTTGAGCTGGATGAGCCCAAGTCCTCGCACTGACATAGTCCTTCAAGTCACCTGAACAAGATGGGAGTCAAGATCCTTGATTTACCCAGAAGCTTTAATGAAACCTCCAGTATACCTGAAGCACTTTACCACCACCCTTAGGAGCCTAAGTCCTCACAGCATCCCTGTGAGGTCACTGTTGGAGTATCTTTGGCTGCAGGGGTCCAGAGTCAAGCCCAGGGAGTTGGTAAAGACCATGCTGGTAGCACAATCTCGCTGCTTGTTGGAGGAATCACACTTAAGAAAATTTACCCAGATAGTAGTTTTCCCATCTCCGCACTTTGTTAGTTAGCATTCTCCACTTGCTGGGGTTTATCCTTTCAATCCCTTTGCTAATTAAACTGCTGAGAAGTATATACTGGTACTCACAGGCACTGTCAATGGACTGCAAACAAAAATCCTTTCTGTTGTTGATGATAAACCATTTCAGAGAAGACCAGGCTGAGTCTAGAGGGTTCAGATAATTGTACGGGGAAGGCAGAGAGAGTAGTTCGTGGCCACAGGACTTGGCCACCTCAGGGCAACACACGATGCTCGTTAAGTTAATGACTGATGGGACATGGGCCTGGGCCTGAGACTCCTTGTTTTTCATTGGCCTCATCTCATCCTGCCGCCTTCCATCTTTGACCACAATGGCGCACCTCCCGTAGGCCTTCCTGGCCACATCACAGAACTCAAAGAAGAGGTTTTTTTCTTGTCTGACACATAACTCATCTCTTAGGAAGATCCTGTATTTCCAAGGCACCCATCCTTGACTCCCGCCGGCATGCACAATATACCAAGTTGGACTTCGCATGAAATATCCATCACTAAAATCTTCCCCAGTGATAAGACTTTCTGGGATATCGGTTTCCCCAAAATACACAGTCTTAAAGCCATCGTATTGCAGTGTCCTCAGGGTTTTCAAATACTGGAGGCATTTCTTCCGCTTGATACTATCAAATGGACTTTTGATAATGATGTGTCTTAAAAGAGGGTTTGCAAAGTGAGGCATGGTGGTTCCCCAAGTGCTTTTAACAGCTTACATGTCTCCACCTGTGGAGTTCTGGCAAGAATGGGGTGATGACCTCATAAAGGGCTTCCTTACAGCTGGAACAGTCCCATAGATACACTTTGGATTGCAAAGCATCATGGAACACATCCTCACAACAACTCCCATCTAGCTTATATGATATGAGAATGAGAAATGCCATCCATATAAAATGTTTCTTTGACATCAGTTCTGCTCTAGACCTGGGACAGGGATGGGCAATGGTATTAGTTTGCTAAGGCTGCCGTCACAAAATAGCACAGGCTAGCTAACTTAAACAGAAATGAGTTTTTCCACAGTTCTGGGAGCTGGCAGTCCTAGATCAAGGTGTTGGCAGGCCTGGTTTTTCCCAGAGCCTCTCTTCTTGGCTTGCAGATGGCCACCTTCTCAGTGTCTTCACATGGTCTTTCATCTATGCAAGCAAGCACATGTTTCTGTCCTAATGTTGTCTCCTTATAAGGACACCTGCCAGGCCTTGGAGGTGACTGGGGTTGATGTCCCAGAGCCCAAGAGGGACCAACAGAGAGGCCTCAACACCAAGCCAGCAGCCACCCCTGCAGAGACCCCTTTTGTACTCCACCCTCACCATCCAGGGAGAGGCCTAGCCTCATGTGGGCCGGACCAGGAAGTAGCCTGCCCTGGCTGCGAACTGGGGCCTGGACTCAAGCAAACCATCGCACCACGGATGCCAGAGGCACTCAGGGAACCATTCCCCTTCCCGCCTTCTCTTGATGCCGCACCTTGTTGGCTTCCCCGCCTTGGCTGTGGTTTCCACTGGGGGCTACTGAGGGCCTGGGCTTCACCAGAGTCCCCTCCCCGAGTTTAGAGTTTAGAGGGTGATGGAAGGACCATCAGGGGGCAGTATCATGTGCCTCCATGATAACTTAAGAGCAGCTCCACCTCCCAGGACAGGAGATAGGACCTTACCAGCCCCAGAGCGGCCTAGCCCCACACCCCTTCTCCATTACAGTCTTCCCTGTCAGCCCGCAGAGTAACTGCTCTCTGCTTTTCTAGGGAACACTTCTGTATTTCTTTCTCCACTGCCCGGGTAACTGGTATTCCAAGGTGGAACACTGTAACATGTTTAATTCATTTAAATTAATTTCATATAATTGGGAGATAAAGTTTGTTCCTGTTCAAAGACAGAAAGTGACAGAAATCTGAACTCAGTGTGTAGGTATTGCTGCAGTTCTGTTGGGCTGCTTTCCACCTGGCACAAATCATGCTCATCAGAAAAGAAAAGGGAACATTTGGAGACTAGTTACACCAACACCCTCACGCACACCAACAAATAAACACAACTCAAGCACTGAAACAGTTACCACACATAAATAGATGTGTGTGTACATGTGCTAGTTTATTCCACACACTCTGTTGTGTAGGAAGCATCGGTTATTTGAATCATTCACATGGGACTCGGGCACTGTTGGGGCTCCTCACCCCATTCCTAAGGCCAGAGAGATGGCAGGGCCCCGAGGCTGTTCTTCCGCACTGATCACTGTGGGCACCGGGGAGGTGCCCAGCTCCAACCCTGTGGTCCCGTCACTCGGGCACTGGACTCCTTCTGGGGCTAAGAACGTTAAGGACAAGGTCTGGCCCACCTAAGGAGGCCCCAAAGCCACTGCCTCAGGAGGCCCAGTCACCTTGAGGGGGATCTAGAGCGAGTGAGCCAAGCCAAAGACCCCCCCCCACCACCACAAGTCTCCAACTCGGGAGCCTCTGTGTGGCCCTAGACTTGGGGACAGCTCTGCCCCGTCTCTCCCCTCGGTGGCCCTGCCCTCCCTCTTCCTCTGCAGGACAAGTATGACAATCTCACCACACACAGGGAGAGGGTCTGCCATCGGCTTTCGGCCTGGCGTCTTGAACCTCCTTTGAGTCATCGTCCCCGAGCCTGGCACCCTCCAACAAAAGGCAGGACAGGAAGGAAAAACTGCCGAGAACAAACCCAAATTTACAACTCAACCAACGACCCCGCCCCGGTATGTGTGTGAGCACGTGTATGTCAGACATTTTCATCCTCCCCATGCCCCCTGGCGGGATAATACTCCCCATGAAACGCATCTGTCATGCGAGGTCACAGAGCCCCTGCTCTGTCAGCAGTTGGGGGTAATAATGTTTCTGGGCACTTAGTGCTGGGATCGGCACTGGCCCCTCTACACAAAGCATCCTGGATAATCTTCACTGGGATCCATGCAGCTGAAGCAATTAACGCCCCATTTGGGGGGACAAGTTGCTTAGAGAGGACAAATGCCCCTTCTACTCTCCTTGCCAACCAAGGGAAGAGTCCCCAGTCACCTCTTTTTCCTACAAAAGAGACTCCAAAAAAACATGCTTCTAATGTACTTTCTGGAGCTAAAGGGAGCTGACTGGGACCAAGGGGGCTTCTTCACACTCCTTGATGCCTCTCCAGAGCTGCTTTTCCTCACAGGTAACATGAGAGAACTGGACCAGGTAAGGGCGAGGTTCATTTCCCCTAAAATCTGATCTTGCTCTTTCTTGTGGAACAAGAAACTCTGTGTGTGTGTGTGTG
The DNA here is from genome assembly GCF_001890085.2 of Hipposideros armiger. Taxonomy (NCBI): domain Eukaryota; kingdom Metazoa; phylum Chordata; class Mammalia; order Chiroptera; family Hipposideridae; genus Hipposideros; species Hipposideros armiger. The sequence goes on along the minus strand of NW_017732045.1, from coordinate 10,448 downwards.
TGTGTGTGTGTGTGTGTGTGTGTGTGTGTGGAGTGTATATGTGTGTAAGTATGCAGTATGTGTGTATACGTGGGGGTGTATTCACACATGTGCAGGCTCATGAGTGTGTTTCGGTATACCTGTCTGTGAGTGTGTGAGCGTGTGTGTGTTTGTACGGAGTGCGTGTGAATTTTAAATCCTGGGACCTGTGGGTGGACGCCTAGGTCCGGACGCCCTTCCTGTTTTCCCAGCAGCCGAGCCCCAGCGCGCACAGAGAGCGCCTTCCTCCGGCCTGGCCCGGGGTACAGTGCTTCCTGTCGGACACTCCCACGGCCCACGGCCCGCGTTGTTCCCAGCTCCCCACTGCTGGGAACGTGAGGGTGATTACCAAATCTCTTCAGCCTTTCTCAGCTCACTTCTCGCCTTGTCTGGCTGAGGCAAAACTCCCTTTTCTGGCTTCCCCTCTCGCCCTCTGCTGGGAGATAGAACGAGCCCACAGAACTTAAAGCTCCTTCCAGGGTCTGCCTGGAACAACAGTCCTCAACTGGGTACGTGGAGGAATCGTCTCGGGAGCCCTACGGAATTGCTATGTCTTGGCCCCACGCTCAGAGCTTCTGATTGAATTGATGTATGGTCTGGGCATATTGAAATTTTTACAAGCTTCTGTGTGATTCTAAGGTCAAGCCAAGGTGAGAACCGGTGTCTTAGAACAAGGTCTCATTAGGGCCTCGTGGGAACCTGTGGGTGCAGAACATTAGGGCTGGCAGGGACCTCAGGGTTAGTTATGAAAGGAACTGAACAACTTTTTTTCCTCGCGTTCACATATACATATATAGATGGTTTAATATAGAAACATTTGCATTTTATATAAATGAAAAAGACAGAAAGTAGGGAGTGGAACTGGGTTCCTCCTGGCTCCCTATGGTGGCCTGAGGGATCTTCATAGAACATGGTTTCTTAGTCCATCTGGCTGCTATCACAAGTTACCCTAGACGGGGTGAGGGTGCGGGGGTTAACGCTGGAGGCTGGAAGTCCAAGATCAAGGAGCCGGTAGATCCAGGGTCTGGTGAAGGCCTGCTTCCTGGTTTGCAGCTGGCCCCCTTCTCACCGTGTCTTCACATGGTGGGCAGCAGAGAGAGGCGGCAAGCTCTCGTGTCTCTTCTTATAAGGATGCTAATCCCATTCATTAGGGCACCACCTCTCCCCACCCCCACCCCCCCATCCCCAGCAAGGCCTTACCTCCTAAAACCGTCACAATGGAGGTTAGGATTTCAACATACGAATTTGGGGGGTGGGACAGACACAAACATTCAATCCATAGCACACAGTTTGAGAACCTTGGACCTGGTTCAACTCTGTGGTAGCCATTAGTACCCTTCCCCAGATTTTTTGACTCTCGACCTTCCAGACACGTGGCAGGTAGGGTGGCACTTCTCCGCCCCCTTGTGGTTGGGAGTAGTCATAGGCTAATTCTAGCCAATAAGTGGCCGGTGGAAGTGATGGTGTCCCTTCCAGGCTGCAGCATTTAATCACCCAGGGAGAGTCTGACTGGAAGCCATTGCCCCTGCTTTCTCATCTCAAAGCACCAGAAAGCCTGGGAAGGAAACAAGATGCTGGCTGTGGCCACACCTCCATCTGCCCAAAGTGCCCATGGCTCAGGGAGGCTCTCCCAGCCCCATGCAAGTGCGTGGCTCCTGGCTCAAGGTTCCAGGTCAACCCAAAGCTGTTCCCATCACAAGAAAGTTGGGCCTCTTCTCTGGAGGCCTCGTTGCCTTGACTTTCAAGGGATCCTTTGGATTTCGGTTTGGGGTTCACTGTGTCCACACATGGGCCCCAGGCTGGCCTGGTTAGGCTGCAGGACGGCTCTGTTGCTAATGGTCAGTGTGGAGCATTTGACTTCCTTGCTCTGGAGTCCTTTCTTTTTCAGTTCGGAAGTCAGATTCGAGTAATAAAGATCTTCCAAGGACTTATCGTTCTTTCTGAGGATGTTGCTGGCCAACCGGAAGAGGAAAATCACTCCGTAGATGCCAAATATGGTGAGGACGTACCAGGCAGCGCTGGTCCCATCTGGAAGCTTCAGGGCCCGGGTGGAGTTGCCGCCATTCCTCCCCTCCATGTAGGCCCTCAGCAGGTGCCCCAGGGCGGAGCTGGCCTGGGTCTGGTTGGGGCCTGCCTGAGGAGTCCACTTGCTCACTGAGAAACAGAAAGATCCAGATGAGACCCGGCATCCCTGGCTGAGGGCTGCCTGGCCGAGCCAATGACAGCATGGTCCTCACATCACTGGGAAACAAGAGGCCGCTGAAAGAGGCTTTCTTTGTTGAATGAGCAGGAGCCTAGCAACATACACGTCAATATATTTTTAAAAATCAAGAGTTCAAAACACCAAGTTCTTGAATAGGAGATGGAACGTCATAAAGATGTCAGTTGTCCCTAAAATAATCTACACAACGAACGTAATGACAATACAAATATCAGTAGAATTTCTTTGTAAAATAGGCAAACTTTGCATAATGAAAAATCAGCTGTCAAGACTAATTAGGAAGAATGTGAGGAAAAGAGTGATGAATGGAAATTAGCCTAGCCAGAAATTTAAAACTAACCAGCCAGGAAAAGTAATTTAATTTTTTTGGAATGAATAAATATTTTACTTGTTCCACAGTCCAGCTGTGGCTTAGAGGGCTTTGCAAAGGGTATGGGGGCTCTTCAGAACCAGGTACAACTCTCCCTGAAAAGTCTCCCCATAAAAATACAGTAGCTAAAACTCTGTGCTACAATACATAAACAGGTAGACCAACAGAACAGAGTAAAATGCCATTAAAAGGTTAGGAATTGGAATTCCGTAGATAATAAAGGGACAGTCCTGCCCAGTAAGAAAAAGATGGAGTCAATAAGTAGCATTGAAGCGATATAGCATTGGGTTCACATCTCTCACCTTATGTCCAGAAACAGTGCAGAGAAATCAAAGATTTTAACATTAAAAAAAGAAATAATTTAAAGTACTAGAAAAAAGCATGGTCTATTTTTTTCCCTTTATCATCTCAGAGTGGGATATTCCTGTCTAAGCCTAATACAAAAGTTCAGAGGGGGAAAAATAAGAAAGAAAATGTTCAATGCAACTACACAGAAAATGTTAAAGTTATTACATACTGTAAAACCAAAAGACAAATGAGAATAATTACAATTTATATCACTAAATTGATTAATAGCTTTCAGTTCTGTAAGAAAAAGTCCAAAACTCCAGTAGAAAAATATGCCAATGATACGGACAATTAGTTTATAGAAAAAGAAATGGGCCTTGACCATGTAAAAAGCTTCTCCATATTACTTGTGATAAGAAAAACACAAATTAAAACTACAACAAGGTAACATTTTATTATCTGTCAGTTTTTCAAATTTCCGATGTTTCAGAATACACTGTGTGGATATGCCTGCAGCATTATTGGGACTTTGCGTAATTGCTGGTGAGAGTGTAAATTCATACAACCAAGATGAAGGGCTTGCTGACATTACCAATGCACATACCTTCGATCCAGCAATTCTACCTGTAGGAATTTATCTTAAAGATACACTGGAACATGGTTGAAACAATGCATGCTTACGGTTAGTCACTTCAGCATGATGACTAATGCTTAAGACCAGACTGAATAGCATCCATTTAGGGGATGGTTTAATACATCTTGGAACCTCCATGCAGTGGAATACTATGTAGCCATAAAAATCAGTAAAGAGGGGTTTGGGGGGGTACTAAATATTAATAAATGGAAAAGTAACCCAACTGTGATATAGTGTGAAATCATATAGGTAAACAAAGGGGGATATGTTATCTGCTTGAAGCATAGATGTATTATTATATCTTTGAGAGAATATACAAGAAATTGGTACCTGTGGTTGCCAACAGGGGACAGAATTAGGGGAAGGAGGATGTGCTTTTCACTGATGCCCTTTTGTACACTTTTACCATGTGTATTTTAAAAAAGAAATTAATTTTAAAAAGGAAGAGTACAAGTGGGTGCTTTCCTGGTTTCCTTGGTGAAGTGCCCTTGGGTAAAGACGCTATGTGCCCTTCCAAGACCAGATGATTAAGATCTTAATTGCTGTTTAATTCAAAACTGTTTTCTGTCCTAGGGGAGCCCATGAAAATGAAATGATGAAAGACAGAGAAGTAGCACATAAAACTGCGGGGCGTTTTCCCATGGAGCTTTACCAGTTCAAACCCCTATTTCTCATTCTGTGTGAACACAGATGTGTTCAGACATGTCCTAGGATAAATCACATAGTTTGCTGCTGGGTAGGCCAAAGGTGCTCCATAAACGCTTTCTATTTGATATTTGTTTGTTGCTAACTCATTTTGCTAAGGCAAGATTCCGAGAGGCTGGTGTTTTTTACTACAGTCAATTGTCAGAATGAGTGAGTAATCTTATTACTTTTAGATGAAGGGAGAAACCATTTAAAAACCAGTCTATAAACCACCTGTAACTAAGCCCAAATGAACAGATTTAATTATATAAAATATTTTATCAGGAATTTTATACTACAGTTGGTGGAATGTTTGAGAACTTTAAGTACAGAAGGGGGAAAATTCTCCTAATTATTAAAAGACAACAAGACAACATCATGCACTTAATTAGGGCAAGAGAACTTGTTTAAAGTCAGAACACATGCACAAACTCATAGAACTTTCTGTGAATTATTATAGAATGATGTCATATGTTCAAACACATATAAAATATAACCAACTACAACTACAGAACATTAATTTAAAACCAGTCCATTTTCCACATGAAAAAAAAACTCACTATATTAATTATTGAAGTACATTGTTCTTTATTTTTTCTTAAAAAGATAAGAGTAACTTAGGTTATGTATCTTAGTGGATAAAACACATCTTGTAGAAGAGACAAACCTTTTCATCTGTGCTATTTTGCACTTGTAATGCTGTAATGTGTAAATAATTCGAGAACTACCCATCCTTGCATCATAGCAGAATACTTACTTTCCATGAGGTGGTCTTTCCCTTGACTCTTGGGGAGGCAAGTTTAAGCAGGTGCGTGGAAAGGGAAGATGATGAAAGGGAGCTCCTGCTCTTTGCAAATGGTCACAGTCTCACTGAAGTCGGGCTGCACTGAGGTTCCTCAGCAGGGAGTAACATGACACCCCCAAAATGTTAGGGCAGTACCAAACAGGAAGCAATTGGATGACTTGTCTCTCATTCAATTACTCAGAGGATCTAAGTTGATCTGCCTTCTGTTGGCTTAGAAGAAAAGCAATTTCTGGCTCTGGCTTGTTGAGAAGGTCGAAAGCAAAAGAATTGTTTAAAAACTTGCTGGTGCCAAGGATTCTCCAGCCTTCCCAGGTCCCATCCAGCCCTGCAGTGGCGGCAAGCTCTCCCCAAGGTTGGCTCACCAGCTTATAGCCTGGATGGTTCCTGAATTCCCCTGTTTTGCACCTGTTGCAGGTGTGGCAGAAGGTCAGGTGTGCAGAGGCCTGTTGTCATAGGGCCAGGAAACTCCATGGGCAAGAGTCACCAGCTTCCTCTTGGATTGTTTCCTGGATGAGGAAACGCAGACCGGAAGGAGCAGGTGCAGGACTCAACCGTGGGGCCTTGGGTTCCCCGCAGGGACCAGTGAGCAGTGGGCTCAGAGGCCAGGCTGTGGGGGGTTGGCACTTCTCTTTCCCACACCCTTGAGTCCCAGACCACATTGGAATCAAAGTATATTGAATCGAAGCAGATTTATTCCAGCACTTTCCAGTGCCCAAGCAAGAATCTGGCAGAAAGGGGAACTAAAGGAGGAAAGCTTGGGAGGTTTTGGCAGGTTTTATCATGCCTCCGTTATTCCCAACCCCATTTCTCCTGAATCCCCACTAACATGACCATGACTTGCCAAACTGGTGAGAGCTGTTAGTTTATAAAGTGTAATTTGATCAAATTTCCACCAGTGGGGGACTAGATAAGTAAAGATTAAAAGTAGGCCATGTGCTCCAGCAATTCCACTCCAAGGTATATACCCAGGGGAAATGGAAGCATATATCCAGACAAAACTTGTATACAAATGTTCATGACAGCATTATTCACAATAGCTAAAAAGTGGAAACCGCCCAAATATCTATCAGCCAATGAATGAACAAATAAAATGTGATTTAGCCATGCAACGGAATGCTATTTGGCAATAAAAAGAAATGAAGTACTGACACTATGTTACAACATAGATGAGCCTTGCAAACACTATGCTAAGTGAAAGAAGCCAGTTACAAAGGGCAATATGCTGTATGCTTCCATTTATATTAAATGTCAAACAAAAATAGATCTATAAAGACAGAAAATAGATTAGTTGTTGCGTAGAGCGGAGGTGTGGGGTGGGGGTGATAACTAAAGGGTGCAGGGCTTCTTTTTGGGATCACGAAAGTGTTCTGAAATTGATTCTGGTGTGGCTGCACAACTCTAATGTACTAAAAGCCACTGAATTGTACACTGTAACAGTGGATTTTATGGTATGTGAATTATATTTTAATAATATAGGTATACAATGGAATACTGTGCAGCTGTGAAAAAGAATGAGGAAGTTATTTGTGTACTGCTGTGTAAAGATCTCCAAGATGTATTATTGTTGAATGAAAACAAAGAAGAGAGTATGTTACCATCTATGCAAAAAAGTAAGGAGAAAATCATATAAATCTGATTTTTGCTTGTAGCGGCATTGGAAAGTCACTTTAAGGATGGCCAAGAAAGTAAGAACAGAAGTTACATGGGGGTGGAGAAGAACTGGGCAGACAGGGGGCAAGAATAGGAGGGAGAATTCTCACTGTGTATTCTTTACGCTTTAAAGAATTTTAACTATGTGTCGTATTACCTATTGATAATAAATACACCCATTAATTAAAAGTAAATCTTTGTTAAAGCTCTATTTAGGCTCCTGCTGTCTCTTGCTATGAAATGGCTAGACCACGGCACTTCCGGCTCTGCCATACACACAGGGATTTCCAACACTGACCGTGTGAGGTGAGAAGGGGCAGAATGGAGGCCCTGGATGAGAAAGGACAAAGGGCAGTGACAAGGGCTAGGAGTCGGCTGCGGCCCCAGCTGAGCCCTTGCTGTGTGACCCCAGGCAAGTCCCCTGCGCTCTGAGCTGCAGTTTCCTCATCGGTAAGGTAGCCTCTAGTCCCAGGAAGGCAGGAAGGAAGCCGGGGCCTGAGGGAGGGCCACTCCTGGTGGAGGCGTCTGAACTGGAAAGCTGCCAGCACAGGCGCCTGGGGAGAGGAGGGGCTCGCTTGGGCAGCTGGGGCCCAGGAGGTGGAGGCTTCAGAGAGTGTGTCACCTGTGAAGTCATAAGGTTTTGGCTTTCAGCTCAGCAGGAAGTGGGGAGTACATCAGGGAAGATGACCTTTTGTCTCATCCACACTGGGACGGGGCACTAAGGTTACAGAATAGCTGTGTCAGGTGCTTTCCACATGGTTTCTGCTTCTAGAATCTCTGCAAGGCAGGAATATTGTTTCCACTTGAAGGCAGGGACACTCAGCCTCAGAGAAGCGACATGCCCAATGTCGTACAACTCATAGGCCAGAGCTGGAATGACTGACACCAAAGGCGTTCTCCCTCCACAACCCTGAATATCACCTTCAAGCTGGACCCAGGGTCCCATGAATTCTCCTGAGGGCTTGCCCTACAGGTTGAATTGTAGACTGTCACTGCTGAGGCATATCCATGACCTTGAAACCCTCCTTGTTGGTCAAAATTATATCATGATATTAAAAGACAGGATAAAGGATATCCTTCAGCTGAGGGTAAGTGACTAGAGGGGGCAGAGAGGGGCTCTGGGGTGCTGGTCACAGTCTGTTTCATGGGTTTGTTCTGTTTGGGGCACTTCATAGAACTGTATACCTATGTGTGTTCACTTTTTTGCATGCATGGTATACTTCCATGTAAACCTCACCCCGTTGTTTTGTTTTTTTTTAAACAGAGAGAGCCTTGATAGG
>NW_017732045.1:0-1138 GCF_001890085.2 Hipposideros armiger | reverse complement strand
ATTCTTATGTTGAAGCCCTAACCTCCAATGTGATGGTATTTGGCGGTGGGGCCTGTGGGATCAGGAGGGTGGGGCCCTCATGATGGGATTAGTGCCCTTATAATAAAAGTCACCCAGAGAGCTTGCTTCCTCTTCTTCTCTCTCCACAATGTGAGGACACAGTGAGGTGTCTGTCTGCAAGCCAGGAAGAGAGCTCTCACCAGACACCAAATCTGCCAGCACCTTCACCTTGGACTTCCCAGATTCCGGAACTGTGAAAAATACATTTCTGTTGTTTAAACCACTCAGTTTTTGTTACGGTATTTTGTTACAGCAGTGTTCCCCCAAAAGCTATGTCTACCTGGAACCTCAGATGTGACCTGATTTGGAATAATGGCCTTTCAAAAGTCATTAAGAAAAGGAGCTCAAGCATCCTGGATTGGAGTAGATCCTACATCCAAAGGTGATATCCTTATAAGAGACAGAAAAGGAGAAGACACAGGCAGAAGGCCATGGGAGGACAGAGGCAGAGACTGGAGCGATGCTGCTACAAACCAGGAAATGTCACGGGCCTCCAGAAGCGAGGGCAGGTGAGGAAAGATTCATACTGTTCAGCAGCACACATATATGAACTTCGAAAGCATTATGGTGAGTGAAAGAAGCCAGACACGAAGGCCACGTATTGCACGATGCCATTTAGATGCAATTCCTGGAAAAGGCAAAATTCCAGAGACAGCGGTTGCCTGGGAGTAGGAATTGATGAAAACAGGAATGAGGGACCTTCGGGGGCTGATGGAAATATTAAAAAACTGGATTGTGGTAATGGTTCACAGTTGTATCCATTTATGAAAATTCATCAAATGCTACTGTTACAATGGGTAGATTTTGTGGTATATAAATTATATCTCAATAAAACTGCTTTAAATTTTAAATTAAGTAACTCGTTCTAGATGTTTGGAAAAGGATAACAAAATAAACCTAAAGAAAGCAGGAATATGACTAAAAAAGATAAGGGCAGAACTTAGAAACCAGAAAAACAGTAATGCTAATGAATACAGTGAAGAGCTGATTCATCTAAAAAAGAGAAATAAGATGGAGAAACCATTAACTACCCTAATAAATAAATAAAGGAGAAAAAAATATCCAAAATAAGGATTGT
>NW_017737906.1:0-1129 GCF_001890085.2 Hipposideros armiger | reverse complement strand
TATTGTGGCACTACTCACAATAGCTAAGACTTGAAAACAACCAAAATGACCATCAGTAGACGACTGGATTAAGAAACTATGGTACATTTACACAATGGAGTATTACTCAGCTATAAAGAAGAAGGAAATAGTACCATTTGCAACAATATGGATGGACCTAGAGAACATTATGCTAAGTGAAATAAGTCAGTCAGAGAAAGACAATTACCATATGATCTCACTCATATGTGGATTCTAAAAAACTGAATAAATGAAAAATATAAACAGAAATAGACTCAGAGACACAGAGGAAAAACTGAAGGTTGCTAGTTGGGAGGGGTTGGGGATGAAGGAGAAGGGGAAGAGATGAGACAATACAAATTGGTAACTGCAATATGGCCTCAGGGATAAAAAAGACAGTCTGGGGAAGATAATCAATAATGCTGTAAATATATTTTAGGGAGCCAGATGGACTCATGTCTTGTTAGGGAGACCACTTCATAGTTGGTGTAGAGGCCTGACCACGGCACTGTATTTCTGAAGCTGATGTTGAATAACATTGTATGTCAACTATAACTATATATACATATAGTCACAAGACGTGGAGTAGAGTGTGGGAATGGAGTCAATGGAATTGTAATAGATAAGCATGATATCGGGGGTGGGAGGGCAGTAGATGGGGGAGGGGTATTGCTTCTGTGTGAAGGGTAAAAAGGATAACTATTGCATTGTTCTGTACACCTGAAACTAACAACAAAATTTAAAAAAAAAAAGCTATCTCCTCAGAAAGACTGTCTTTCACTATCTCTAAAATAATGCTTTGCCTCCTTGCTTTCTTTCACTTTATTGTACTTTTCATGAACTGACATTATATTCCTTTTTATGTATTACATTTTTCCCTCTATAAAAATGTGAGGGCCGGCCGAGTGGCATAATGGTTAAGAACTAGCTTGGGACGCCAGAGGGCCCCGGTTCGGATCCCACATACGAGGGCCAGTGACACTGCCCTCCACAGCTAAGAAGCTGAACAACAGCTCAACCTGGAGCTGGATTGCTGTGAGTCGCCGGCGATGGCGTAGGCTGCAGCCCCTGTGGCAGTGGGTTGCCATGGGCTACCATGTGTAGCCAGCAGCCAGCGTGAGTGGCCAGC
>NW_017737905.1:0-1129 GCF_001890085.2 Hipposideros armiger | reverse complement strand
TTTTTTTTTGATAAATTCTGTAAGAATATCAGATAAGAAGGAAAGGGTGTGAACCACCATTTATCTGGAAATTTATCATAATAATGAAAGGATTAAAAATATTTTACACAATATTAGAAGGGTTTTAGAAAGACTGTTTTAAAATTGGTAAGTTGGTTAAACATTTTTAAGGCAACCATAAAACTGAATCTTATTAAAATAAGAATTATATTCTTGAAATTTATCTCTTCTCAGAAATATTTTAGGCTAAAATCATAAAAAATGGGTACAACAAAAACACCTTTTAAAGTGTCTCGTTTGTATCCTTGAGAGAATATTTTAAACAAAAACAGCTTTGGTGATTTTGGTATTCTCACAGGAGACCTCCACTCTGCTGGCCTCTCAGTCCCTTTCTCTCCTCTGGCCCCATGATCTTGTCCTCCCAGCCCACTTCCGCTAACTGCATGGCCCTCAGACGTCCACTGTGGTGATACTTCTGTAGACATTGTCTTTATTCATAAACTCTCTCTGTTCCCCACATTCATACATCCACATGCATGTCCACAACGTCCTGTGTCACAGTACCTTCAAACATTGGTTCTCAAGCTTTAGTGCGTGTCAGAGTCACCTGGTGGACTTCTTAAAGACACACCCCAGGGTGTCTGATTCAGTAAGTCTTCGGGGGTGGGGTGGGGGGTGGGGGGCCTGAGAATTTTCATTTTCACAACTTCCTGGATGATGCCAGTGCTGCTGGTGCAGGGACCACACTTTGAGAACTGTTCAAAAGCCCATTCTTTAGCACATACCATTAGATAATGAAAACGGAATTATGTCTTCACATCTTTTCCCCTCCCTCCCTCCTTCCCTTCCTTTCATGTGTAGCTATCAAAGTCTCTTCCAAAAATAGGATGGTTTTATTTTGATTAGTTGTATACAACTTTTTTAGTTTTGTTACAAGCCAGGTGCAATAAAGGGGTGCTTGGAGAAGATTTTATATTGTATGTTTTTGAACAGAGAGATAAACTCGGGCCTGGAAAAGTCTCTGTTGAATGACTTTGTTTTCCCCCTTTTCCTTTCTCACTACCGAAAGTATGCTATTTTATTTTCCCACATTGCGTAGCCCTTAATCAGTGAAACTTACACAATGACA
>NW_017737904.1:0-1130 GCF_001890085.2 Hipposideros armiger | reverse complement strand
AAACAAAACAGAAATTTTGTTTTATTTTAATCTCTTGTTTTGCATTTTATGTCGTCTTAATTTTTTTCAGTTTACTTTATTCTTCTAGCTTATTAAATTGAATATGCAGCTAATTTGTTTCCAGTCTTTCTGTCTTAAAAAGAAGTACATTTAAAGGTATAGATTTCTCTAATGATCATGGCAGCGACAATGCCCAAGACGTATTTTTAAATACACTGTAGTTTATTTTTAGTAGGTCATTTATGCACGTTTATATTTCCTTGGCTTCCTGATGTGATTGGTATTTTCCATTTATCACACTTTCTTGTTATTCCCCTCCTACCCTAGGGACCCTCCCTGCTGCCTGTTAAATTGCCAGAGTTTTCCTATTTCTTCTACTGGTGTGGAATTTACAAATTCTATGTCTGTTGCTTGTTGTTAACCTAATGACTTTGACGTCTATACTTCACCTACAAAGCTTAAAGTTAATGAGCCCATCTCTCCTTCTCCTGAACTTGACTTCTTTAATTCTGATCTCTTTCTCCTACTTTCCATGTTGTTTTGTCTAGAATTTTAATTCTACCTTCTTTTTAACATCCCCATGTATCTTTTTAAAAGTTGATGCTTGATTTACTAGTATTTTCATGGAGTTCTTGCTCTATCCTTACTCCTACTGGGATGGTCTGAATAGTTAAGATCTGGTATGGGATGGACCCTAACCCGTTGGGACCGAGGCCTGCCGGGTCACAATGGGGGGGGGCTGCAGATGCTGGGCTCACTGGCGGGGCCTACCTGTTACGGCCAGCCTCCCTTCCTTCTCGCTAAAGTATAATCTTCAGTAGTTTCCTCAGTGAGGATCTGAGGGTAGTAAGTTCTCTCATTCTTTTTATGTCTCAAAAGATCTGTGTTGTGCTTCATCGTTGGCTGACAGTATAGCTGGGTAAAGAATTCTATGTTGGCGTTTACTTTCCTTCAGGATTTTTGTGGTATCTTCTTACGATTTTTCTCACATATCTTATTGCTGATTAATATATTAACTTTCGTTGATTTTCGACATTGAAAATATCTTTCCTTTTCTGTCACCATTTTCACTCTGCCCATGGTTTCCTGAATTAAACAGAAATTCGTAGTTTTTCTTAGTTGATTTTTTT
>NW_017737902.1:0-1127 GCF_001890085.2 Hipposideros armiger | reverse complement strand
TCTCCCCAATTCTCCAACACTGTTCCCCTCTCCCAATTCCTGCTCCCCCCTCAAAAAAACCCCCCAAAAACAGCAATTCCATCCCTAAATTAGAGTGCACGTGTCAAGCCATGCAATGTTTTCCAGAGACCTCCCACCCTCCAGGACCACATTGGTGCAGGCAGTTCTCCCCCTTCTCTAAGCTGCCCAACGATGTGACCATCCCTCTCTACATTTTCTAACGGGTAGACAGAGAAGTGCCTCCTCTCTCCCAGGAAGCGGGAGAGCAAGCTGGACAACCACCTGAGGGCACCCACCAAGTATGCCACACAGTGGGGGCCGTGTTGAACACTGCAGACCCTGCAGAGATGCAAACAGGCACAGCCCACGGCCCTCTCCACCACCACGTCATTACCTTGGAATGGGGTCCCTCCAGTCACCTCTCTTGTTTGGTTTCTTCGCTCTGGAGAACTCATTCACCCAAATGCTGCCAAACAAACCAAAGCGGACCTGCAGCCACCTCTCAGCATCTCCTGCAGGGCTGTCTCCCCCGAAACACTCCAAACCACCGTCTCCACTGGGAACAAGCTCCGGGCACCGGGAGGACTGGTCTGAGATTTTCTGGCTGTCAGACCCCAAGCCTTGCTTTTGGTCCCCGGCCTCTTCCTTCCTCTCTCCTTCTAGGGGCTCAGAGAGTGGGTTGTTACCAGGGCGCCTGGTTTCTTCATCTGGATCAAGTCTCAGGAATAATTTCTTTCCATGGACCTAGAAAAAAATAAACATGACCTAAGCCTTTGCTTATAAACGTGTGTCCCCTCGAAATCTGTATGTTGAAACATAATCCACAATGTGATGGTATCTGGAGGGGGGCCTCTGGGAGGTGATTAGGTTATGAGGGTGCAGCCCTCATGAACGGAATTTAATGTCCCTGTAAAAGAGACCCCAGAGAGTTCCCTTGTCCCTTCCACCATGTGAGGACACAGAGAGAAGATGGCTGTTTAGGAGCCAGGAAGCTCAATCTGCCAGCAATTGATCTGGGACTCCCAACCTCCAGAACTGAGAAATAATTTCTGTTATTTATAAGCCACCCAGTCTGTGGGATTCTGTTGTAGCAGCCCAAACAGACTAAGAGAGGCAGGCCCAGAAAG
>NW_017737901.1:0-1130 GCF_001890085.2 Hipposideros armiger | reverse complement strand
CTGAGTGTTGACTGTCATTGTCATAGTAGTGTGTGGGATTGACCCTCAGGCTGACTGGCTGTGGGGTTTGCCCAAGTCTACAGTTTATGGGCTGCTGTACAGGAAGCTTACCCACTAAGTGAGGTTTACTCAGTGGGCTCTGGTGTCTGTTGAGAACACCATTTTTGTGTGCTAATTGTGTGCTCTGTGTGGGGCTAATTCAATGGTGCTCTTCTATGGTCTGAAACCTACCTCCAAGTTTGTTGGTTCAGGAGCCTCTTGGGAGGCTTCAGTGCAGGCCCAGGTCAGCCACTCCCTGTGACAGCCCAGGGGCTACCTGGTAGGAGCTACAAAGCAATCCATGACTGTTTGCTGCCTTTGCTAAACCAGGAGAGTCATGGGAGAGGCTACACTGTGAATCGAGGATGGATGCTACCAGTACCAGTCCTGAGGCAACACCACAAAAAGCCAGCACACCTGGAGGCCTGCTGACACCTGCTGTCTCCCTTAAATTTCAGCCACTTATAAAGCCTCATTCTGTACTTGAATTGGATGAGGCAGGGTCTCAGGGAGTCACTAGAGCAGGAAGAGTTGTGGTCACCAAGGTAATGTAGACTCTGGTTTAGTGCCAGTGTTGAGCTGGGGGCAACTCAGCAAAAGTCTCAGAGCACACCAAGGCCAGTTGCTGCCCACCTGGGGCCCATGAACTCCAATAGTTTTCCAAGAAAGATTGCAATGCGGGTGGGGCTAGCTGCTCACAGAGAAAGTGCCTCCAGCTGTGCACTGTGTTGTGTGGTCAGGGTCCCAGCTGAGTCAGCGGGGTAGAAAAGCTGAGCTCATCAGGCGAATAAGATTCAGATTTGGCCTGTGAGGGCGGGCTCAACATAAGAAAGCTGGTGCAGCCTGCCGGCCACATGGAAGGAGGGTTCCTCACTAGGGAAATGCTGACATTCTTCGGTTCTCTCCCTGTACCTACGCTCCTCAGTTTGCCCCCTGTATGTCTCCGATGCCCCCCAAGTCATTGTCCCTTTGCTGGAGCCCATGGTGAGTGCCTGCGAGTGAGTCGGTCTGTATGAGGGCTGTTTAAGAGGATGGCTGGGTTTCCTGCAGCCTTTTATCCCAGCCACACAGTCAGAATCCCCACTGTTATT
>NW_017737900.1:0-1130 GCF_001890085.2 Hipposideros armiger | reverse complement strand
TTTTTTTTTGTAAGAATTCTTTCTGTGTCATGTTTGCATCCCTTGTAAGCAGCATATAATTGAATTATCTTGTTTTTGTTTTTTACCCAGTCTGAGAGTATTTAGCAGGTGAATGTAATTCACTTACTTTATGATAATTGCTGATAAAAATTTTCTGAGAATAGAAATAAAATTTAACCAATTGGTGTTATAGTTTCACTCAGGAAAATACCCCTGTATTGTTTTTTTAGATTATTTTCTTCCCTTTATTCTTTCTAGTCTCTTCCTTAAGATAAATGTTACAAGGCCAACTGAGTGGCGCATTGGTTAAGAGCTGGCTTGGGATGCCAGAGGGCCCCGGTTCTGATCCCACATATGAGGGCCAGTGACACTGCCCTCCACAGCTAACATTCTGAACAACAGCTCAACCTGGAGCTGGGCTGCCATGAGTCACGAGCCACGGCAGGTGGGTTGCCATGGGCTGCCATGTGTAGCCAGAAGCCAGCGTGAACGGCCCACAGCCGCTGTGAACGGCCGTCCAGAAGCCGGCGACTGATCAGCCTCGCCTGGGAAGAGCGCAATGATGATGCCAACTTGGGCCAGTGAAGCAACGTCCTCCACAACTAGACTGAAGAAAAAAAGGACAGCAACTTGTCTGTTCCCCTTTCCCCAATTCCCCAGTGCTGTTCTCATCCCCCAATTCCCCAATTAAAAAAAAAAATCTTAAAAAAAAAAAGTATGTGTTATATATCTAAACGCAAATAATTTTGGTTTTCATGTAACTATTTTGTAACCAGTAATATATGCATACTAGATTATTTATGAATTGTGTCATTTAAATCCTATGTATCTATTTGTTCATTTTAGTGGGAAATATTTTAAAATTCCCTTTTAGGGTTGTGAATTTTATTTTTTCTGTGTACCTATACTAATTCTTACTTTATACAGTGCAGGCAATTTGTTGGTTACTTTAGGATTCATATTATACTTTCCTGGATAATTGCACCTCTTCAGAATATAAAATATATCCTCTTTGTTTCTTTTGATGCCTTTTTTTTCTGCTTTGAATTCTATTTTGTCTGATTTAATGTTGTCATGCTTGAGTGCTTGAGGTTTTTGTTACCATCTGTATTGTAAATCTTTTTCAAAGA
>NW_017737899.1:0-1130 GCF_001890085.2 Hipposideros armiger | reverse complement strand
ATTTGGTGAGAGAAGTTTCTTTAGGTTCAACATTTCCTCGTGAAGACCATTGAGAATGAAGCCTAAGTATTCCTCAGCATCTTCTTGTCGACCCTGAAAAGGTCAAAGATGATCACATTAGTTTTAACTGATGACTAGCCAAGACCTGCTGGAATGTAATATCTGTATAGTCAAACTATGCCTCCTCTTAAATTCTCAACAAATTTTAATGTAAGAGATTTCCCCCAAATCATGAATTTTTCCTTGGAGAGTTGAGATGGGGGGGGTGGAGGAAAGGGGGACAGGTGAAACACTTCTAAGTGATAGAACTAATGGGAGGTTTATTTTATTATGCTTTTCTGTATTTCTGAAATGTTCTACAATATGTAATTATGTTTATATTTTAAAAAGTTATTTAAAAGTTGCTCTTTTGTTTAAATGAGACAGAAGGACTAGTTGTCTAGGGCCGCCTTACTGCACAACCCCAGGGTTCTCGTTCACACCGGGAGTTGTGACATTAGCAGCCCTGAATGCCTCCTTTGGGTCAAAGATCCAAGGAGCCAGCTGCTCAAGCATGTTGAGTATGACTGATGACAAGCTCTTCTGAATACTGCCACCACTCCAGGCCCCATAACCCCACTCTTCCTGAAAGGCAACACCATGCAGTGGTTAAGGGGCTGACTCTCAAGCCAGGCTCTGCCACGTACTTGCTGTGTGACCTTGAACGACGACTTCACTTTTCTCAAATGTAACAAGGAAAAAATAATCATAATTTACTCACAGAGTTAAGTTTTAATACATGTACAGAACTTACTAGAGTACTTGGTGCACAGTAAATGACACATGAGTTGGCTCTGATTTATGATGATGATCACCGTACTCTTTAAATTCATCCGAGCAATTGACTCCATCACAAGCAAAAGACTCCATCTACTGAATACACCCACCAAATCACAGCACTTAAAGCAGAGGGCAAGCACTGAATAAGCAACAGGTAAGGCACAAAATGGAGCAAAAGGCAACACTTTATACTGGCTACATTAGAGGAGTCCCAAACCTTTTCAGACAGGCTCGACTTGATGACTGTCAAGAGTCTATAAATATATGTGGGTTCAAAGGCAGCTCCAGGGCGGATATCCCTCACAATTTTA
>NW_017737898.1:0-1111 GCF_001890085.2 Hipposideros armiger | reverse complement strand
GTTCAAGGGCTGTGTCAATGACCAGCTCTCTCTAAAGGCTGCTGGGAGTGTAACGCTAAGACAATATTGAAGAAAAACAATGTGAATGTACGAAAGATTTATTGCTTTTTATATCAAGACTGACTTAAAAGCGATGATAAATAAGACAGTGTGGTTTTGGCGCAGGTTAGGACAAGTGGAACAGAAATAGATCCAGTCCTTCTGGGAAATCTCATAATGTGACATCGTGGCCGTGAAGGCCAGTGGGGAAAGGATGCACAATTCAATAAGCGGTGGTGAGAAAACCGGTTCTCTTATTTTCAAAAATGGAAAACAAAATTAGTTTCATATCTGGGTAAATAGCTCTAGCATGAGACAGCTGGATTCCTGAGAGATGGCAGGAGGACATCATCCGTGTCCCACAGCTGTAAGTGGCAGGGCGCTGTGCAGACGGCAGCACGTTCAAGGACCCTCACTGTGGCCGAGCCTCGGGGCGGGCTGGGGACCGGCTGTGGCCCAGGTGCTGCACAGGACGGGCTGTCAGGGATGGTGGAGGGTCCAAAGGGCCCTTGCCCCAAACTGGTGGTCAGTGCTGGTCCAGGCAGAAGCGGACAACTCCATGTCTGCATGTGGGAAGGGGTGAGGCTGTAGCTCAGGACGCCTCCAGCTGTCCCCAATGTGTCCCCTCTTCTAAGGTCACTAAGGGAAAAGGGGAGGGGGCCACGGAACAAGAGGAATGAAATGTCCAAACATTTAACAGCGAAAAGGAGATATAATAATAAAATAAAGAAAAGCTCCATTCTTACTAACCCTCTGTGAAAAAAATTCCCAAGAAGACAGTTCCCATTTAAAGTGTTTAACTAACTGTGAGCGACACTATTTGAAAAAAACGCATGTACTAACTTTCCCCTTGCTGACAGCTCTGGCTTTAAGATGTGACTTGGACAAATGGTCTAGGAAAGAATTAAAATCAGTGTTTGGAAGTTGCAGAGTTTACTTAAATGGGAACATCACAGTTCATGAATAAATGTAAGAAAAATGTCTTCCTTTCTTTGTAAAGCTTCCCTGCAGCACACGTTTGCTTGTGGGCCTATTAATATGTGGGGGTTTGGAGTGAGCTTGTGGAAAACTC
>NW_017732044.1:933969-935779 GCF_001890085.2 Hipposideros armiger | reverse complement strand
AAAAACGTGATGCCTTGGAAAGGTGCTGTGCTAAGCCATGAACACCCCATGTTTCATTAGAGTCAACTAATAGTATTAAGCAAAGGCTTTTCAGGTGTCTTTCAAGTCATTACTCAAACGTCAGATTACTCTATTAAAAATTTAAATCTGTGGCCCTTGCCTTTTCTGTCCCTCTTCCTTGCTTTCCTTTTCTTCATAGCACTTTTAATGTTGCAAGTTACCTCTTTCTTTCCTTTGTTTTCTCCCACTTGAATGAAAGCTCCATGAGAGCAGCATTCTCTTTTTGTTTCTGTTATTGCTTTTTTTACTGAAGTATCACCAGTGTCACCAAAGGCTCACGAAGATGCCCAAGAGATAACTCAACCCAGCGCAGCGGTGACCAGGTGCTTGTCTTTGCACAACACAGAATTCAAGAGCCAGACAGACGCAGAAAAGGACAAGGAGTTTATTAAAACAAAAGTATACACTTAAGAGGGAAATGCAGGGGAACTCAGAGATTTGAGTGGCAGGGAGGAAGTCCTGAGCAGGCATATTTATACCTCCCTGAGGCTGAAATTGATGACATCCCATTGACCTGGCTCATCACTTTCCTTCCAGTAGGTGGGATCCTCAGTTTCCGGCTCTTTGCTCCTTATTTGGCTCCTCTGGAACTGTCATGGCATGTGCTGGTAGTTGTAGTAACCACAATGTAATTGTTATTATAATGACATTATAATTAGCTAAAGTTCAGGTCCCAGTCAAGGGGATTAGCCTCCTGGGTGAAACTGGTTCTTGTTTTCCTCCAGCTGCAGGTGCTGGATACAGTCACTTGTTACTTGTGTAAACAGTGGGGCACCTCAGTGATATCCTGGAGGGGGTGTCAATTTCCTAGGCTACTCATCCTGCATCATCAGGACTTACAAGAGTTTCAGGGACAAGGCCAAGCTGTTCAATAGGTATTTTTGAAGGAATTCAAAGTTTTTCAACTCCACATTATTTTATATATTGGCTGTAGTCTGTTCTCTGTCTTTAGGTATTGACAAAAGTTGTTATTAGTCAACCAACAAGTATTTGTTTTTAATAACCAAGCTTAAACTGCATGATCAAGTAATAGAGAAAAATCAGGGAAGGTTTTCTTATTTTTGATTCTGGAGAATATGCAAATAATTCTTGGTACATATTGAATGTGATTGAAATAATGAACCTCCTCCTCTGAAGTCCAAATACCCTTAAATTTACCTTTCTTGGCTCTAACACTTTCTACATTCCATTAAAGTGATGTAAGTACTTGTTTTTATCTAGTCTCATGAGATGCTAGTAAGTAAAAGAGCTGCTTCAGCAATTTCACGGTCACTTACAGGGAGGTCGTGTAGCCCAGTGATTAAATTAAGACTAGGAAATTTGCAGTTGGACAAACCTGAGTTTAACTCAAGGTCTGGAACCTACAAGTGTTTGTGCTCCTAACTTTTAAAGTGAAGATTAATAGGTCTAACCTACAAAGTTATTGTGCAGAATAAACATGGTAAAATTATTTGTGTGTTGCTTTGGATCCTTCTGATGAGGGTGCCATGTCAGTGTTTGGTACACAGTAAGTGCTCAATACAAGGAAGCAACAATTACTTTTCCCACAGTACTTTGCTCTTAATTGTGCTTAAAAAGGCATAACCTGAATGAAAGCATAGGCTGTTGAAAGCCCATCAAGCTTTATCAAGGGCATAAACAAACAGCTCTTCTTCCTTAGGGAAGATGGTCTCTGGAGCCGTGATCTGGAGGGATCCTCTGTAACTAGGGCGCTGAGGTCTGTAATCCAGAAGAAAACGCTTCAGCCTCT
>NW_017732044.1:932047-933649 GCF_001890085.2 Hipposideros armiger | reverse complement strand
CCTGGCCTGGACTGGCCTGTAGCAGAATGGTTAAGAGCTCAAACCCCGGGAGACAGGCTGCCTGAGTTCACCTTCTGCTTTGATTTAGAAGCATGGGGTCTTGTGCTAGTCATTTAGGGCCAGTGTCCTCATTCATAAAGTGGGTTTAATCATAATGCCTCAGAGCATTTAGAACAGTGCCTATCACATAGTTAGTGCTCAGTAAATGTTCTTTTTGTTTTCCTTTTTTTTTTAGGTTTAATTAATAAGTTTACATTATTACTCTGGTATTTTTTAAAATTTTTTTTAACTTTTCAATTACAGTTTACATATGAGGTGTGATCACAAAATATGGTGAATGTTTAAATAAAAAAATTTATTACAGTAAAAAAACCACATTGCCATTAATCCTCCTCAAAATACTCCTCCTCACTTTGAACACACTTATCCCTTCATTACTGCCACTTTCTGAAGCAGTTCTGGAAGTCTTCTATCGTGAATGTCTTCAATTGTGCTGTCATGGGTGCCTCAATATCCTGAATCGATTAAAAATGTTTTCCTTTCATGGACAGTTTGACTTTGGGGAAACCCAAAAATCACACAGTGCCAGATTGAGTGATAAGATGGATGAGGACACTCCGTAACACTTTTATGTGACAGAAATTGCCATACCAAAAGTGAAATGTGACACAGCGTAGTTATGCTGGAGGATGAAGTAAAGACACTCAAGAAAGAGTAGTTTCAGAACTGATTTCAGAAAGTGGCAAGAATGATGGGATAAGAGTGCTCAAAGCAAGGGAGAGGATTGTGAGGGGGATTAATGGCAATGTGTCTTTTACTGTAATAATTTTTTAAAATTTAAACATTCACCATATTTTTTATCGCACCTCATAAAATATTATTTTAGTTTCAACAGAATGATTAGACATTGTACAACATAGTGATTAGACATTTCTATAACTTACAAGTGATCACCCTGATAAGTCTATTACCATACATTCTTATATTATTGACTACATTCCCTATGCTGTACTTTATATCTCGCTGTTTTTATAACTCATAGTTTGTACTTCTTTATCTCTTCTCCATTTTCAACCATCCCCCAAACTCTGCTCCTATCTGGCAACCATCAAAACGTTTATTACTACAGCATTCTTTTTACATAATTCCTCAGCCCTTCCAGCTAAAGATGCTGGCAACACGACCTCATCTTCCTGCTCTGACTAGCACTGACCAAAGGTGGAAAGTCTAGGCAGAGTCAAATGACTTCTGCCTCACAAGAACACTCCAGAGAGGGGCCCGAGGCCTTCCAAACTTGATCGAGGGTGTAGAGGGAAGGCAGTGCCAGAAGAGGGCCACAGTCAGGTTGCAGGGTCATCCCCAGCTGAGCGGCCTGGACTCTGTCCTCAATTAGACCAGCCCTTGCTCTGGAGGGAAATTTCACCCACAGTTACTAGGATGGTTCAAGGCACTTGGGGACCATAAAGACAGAGATACATGTACAAGACCATGTCATCTTCTTTAAGTTCAAAAACTCTTCTGTTCAAATATCATTCTCAAGAATGGGTTTCTTTCCCCCTCCCTTTCTCTGAGCAATTATTTTCTTTTTCCCATCACAGAACC
>NW_017732044.1:927965-930326 GCF_001890085.2 Hipposideros armiger | reverse complement strand
ATCAAGCATGGTGCCCTTTGAGATGATGTGCAGGCCTCTGAGGACACAGGCTAATTTATTAGATATTTTAACAGAGAGCTGTACAGATTTGAGGAACTTAAAAATGTTGGATACAAGCTTCCTCATTATTTCCAAACTAATAAGATAGAATTTGGAGACTCACTTCAAGGGTCTGAATGATGTAACTGAGTAATACATTGTTTTTGGTGAAATGAGCATTAGAGCAGCACCAACTAGTTATTAGGGAGACATTAGCCATTGTATTTTAAGATATTGCATATAGCTATGATCTTTTAATAGTGGGGCATAAGGGAAGGAATGGTGGTCTCAGGACAAGTCATATATTCACATTATTGGGTAAATAGAGGTACAGCTTTATATAAAGTATCAGAATAATTTTGGGCCTGAACACGTTAGTGGTAACAGCTCTGTTACCAGCAATAATATGTGAACTATTCACAAGATACTTTGACTTATACACTTTTCTTAGGGTAGTTCTCTTCTATTAGAAAAAAAAGAAAGTTGGATAAATGTTTAGTTTTTTCCTTTGGAATGACTCTGTCAATGAGGTTATAATAAAAGAAATGGAATATAGTGCAGGGGAAGGTCACTTAGAGGTTGAAGGTGCAGTGGGGATGGTGGAGAATCAGTACAATGTAGGTAAATGAACAAATAATCCCACCCCATTTTAAGTTGAAGTATAAGTTATATACAGCAAAGGGCACAAATCTTAAGTGCTCAATGGGTTTTTTCACATATATAAAGCTATGTAACCACCACCATCAAGATATGGAAGATTTCCATCAGTTCAGAATATTCCTGCCTGCCTCTTCCCAGTAAATATTACTCCACAGTCTCTTTCTGGAAATCGCTACTGTTCTTACTTTTATTATAGCAGATTCATTTTCTTCATTCTTCAGCTTCACATAAATGTTAAATATTGCATTTACTTTTTTATGCCTGGCTTCTTTCTCTCAGTATGGAGCATTGTGTGAGTTTCCTTGACAACACTGTATGTCTAAGATTTTTTTCTTTGTCATTTATGTTTAGTATTCCATTGTATAAACACAGAGCAATTTATTTATCAACTATCCTCTTAAGGAACATTTGGCCTGTTTTCAGTTTCTACATATTACTACTAATAAAGCTTCTATGAACATTTGTGACATGTAGTTTCTTTGAAATACATTTATTTCTCTTGGGTCTATACCTAGATGTGGATTTACTGGGCCACAGGATTGGCACACTCCTAGGATTCTTAAATACTACCAAACTGTCTTCCAAAATATTTAAACAGATTTGCACTCCCAACAGTTTCCAGGTAAAAATGCTCCTCATCTTTCCAAGCACTTGTGATTTTCAGTCCTTGTCATTTTTAACTACTCTTTCAGGTATGTAATATAATACAGATTTAGTCTTTTTTTTACATTTCTCTAATAAATAATGATGTTAAGTACTTCTTAATATACTCCTTAGCTATTTAAATATCACCCTTTGTGAAGTGGCTGTCCTAGGAATCTCATAGCTTTTATGTTGTTTTAAATGGTTTTTTAAATTTAATTTTCAATAGTTTATTAGTAGCATATTGAAATACAATTAATTTTTATGTACTAATTTTTTTTAATTTAAGTTTTGGGTTGACAATTGTTAGCAAAGTTACATAGATTTCAGGTATACAGTTCTGTAATATATCATCTATATGTCATATTGTGTGTTCACTACCCAGAGTCAATTCTGCTTTCATCACCACATATTTGACTCCTTTTATCCTCTTCTACCACCCCCTTCCCCACTTACCCTCTAGTAACTACTAAGCTATTTCTGTGTCTGAGTTTCTGTTTCTTTGTTTGTCTTGTTCCTTTGTTGCTTTCAGTTTTATATCCCACGTATCAATGAAATCATATGGTTCTTGACATTTTGTTTCTGACTTATTTTGCTTAGCATAATAATTTCAAGATCCATTCACGTCGTCGCAAATGGCACCATTTCATCTTTTCTTATGGCAGAGTTGTATCCCATTGTGTATATGTACCACGTATTTTTTATATTAGTTTCAGCTATACAAAACAACATAATGATTGGACATTTACACTCCTCACTAAGTGATAACACTCCCCAAAGTCTACTACCCCCTTGACATCGAATATAGCATTACAATACCATTGACTCTGCTCCCTATGCTGTACTTTACATCCCGTGACTGATTTTGTACCCAGCAACCTTGCTAATTTTTTATTACTTCAAGTATTTCTTTAATTAGCAAAAAAGAAAAAGATTTTTTTGTACTTTGTGCACCATCATATCATCTGCAAATAAAGACAGGTATGATTCTTCCTTAATGATCTTTTCTTTTCCTCATTG
>NW_017732044.1:920521-924567 GCF_001890085.2 Hipposideros armiger | reverse complement strand
ACACACACACACACACACACACACACACACACACACACACACACACACGAGGACTGATAATTCAGTTTGCAAACTCATCCTAGAAAAAGTGCTACATACCTCATTGCTGAATATCACTACAGTCACACTCAAAGTACTCTGCTTGGGAAGCTATGTACCAATGCCAGTTCCTAGTCCACCCTTCAAACCAATTATGGAACTCTTTTTCTGGAATGCCCATCAGAGCTGTTATTGTAATTATTACCCTTGATGTCCTGAATGTCATCAAAATGTTTTCCTTTCAATATTTCCTTTCTCTTCAGGTAAAGAAAGAAATCTTTGGAGGCCAGATCAGGTGAGTAGAGAGGGTGTTCCAACACAATTATTTGTTTACTGGCTAAAATCTCCCTCACAGTGCCGTGTGAGCTCATGCATTGTCATGATGCAAGAGCCATGAATTGTTGATGAAAAGTTCAGGTCGTTTTTGTCTAACTTTTTCACACAGCATTTTCAGCACTTCTAAATAGTAAACTTGGTTAACTGTTTATCCAGTTGGTACAAATTTATACTGAATAATCCCTCTGATATCAAAAATGGTTAGCAACATTGTGGCAAGAAGTTCACCAACTTAATTGTCAGAACTTCGTATTTGACATACTAAAATGCTGGGTAAAAGGATCCAAAAGAAATAATTCAAGCTCTAAAGGGGTATACAGTCTGACAGAGGCATCTCCTGTTCTGTTTCTTTAGACTTTTCCCCCTCATATTTCAAATTTCCAGTGTTCAGCTCTTAACCATCTTGTCATATTCTTCCTAAATGTTTGGTGAGCTCATTCATGGCTTCAACAACATCATTTCTATGGTAGTTCCTAAATGTTTATCTTCAGTTCTCAACTTTTTGTTAATTGCCTGTCTTGTACATTCAACCTCGCTATTATAGTGTTCAAGTAAGCTTTTCTGTTGTCACCTTGAACTGAATGAGTACGAAAATCAACACATCTTTTTCATCCCCCAAACTGATATCTGCCCAACCTTGCCATTTCTGTATTGGAGAGGAAGTGAAGGATAAGATTATTTGGGTATTATAAGTCCTGGTTCATTTGGCTTGGCCCTACTTTACATCTGTTGTCCCAGAAAAATTTTTAGTAACAGCCTCTTTCACTATAAAATTTGCAAAGTACCAGTTGATTATTAGGTATATGACATGCCATATGACTTTTGATAGGTGAATTGAATTTTATGCTTATCCTTAGAGCCTAACTGAAGTTATAACAATGAAGATATTTCAG
Source organism: Hipposideros armiger (assembly GCF_001890085.2). Lineage (NCBI taxonomy): Eukaryota > Metazoa > Chordata > Mammalia > Chiroptera > Hipposideridae > Hipposideros > Hipposideros armiger. The sequence goes on along the minus strand of NW_017732044.1, from coordinate 923,299 downwards.
CTGCCATCTTTTCTATCTGGACAGCCTCTCTGACCTTTTTGGTTGGAATTGTGGCTTATTCTTGTATTTCTCTTGTGTAGAGTGAAGGGTACTACACTCAGCATCACTCTAGTGCTTCTTGAAGGTCTACCAGACATCTGAGGGTTCATGCATGTGCACAAGGCATATATACAAAGACAATGTGTTGTATCTACATTTTCCATATAAATATGTTATAACCCTTGTCATATGTATATTGTAGTATTACAATAAACAAAATAAGAAATCCATTATACAGATTCGGGTTTTGGGAACGAGACAGTTCTGCAAAAACGTACTTAATCAAGAATATTTATTTTTGTGTTTCTCTCTGCTTGCACTGGAGCAACTCAACTGTGAAAATGACTTCAGAGAAGCTCTGGTTCACTTGAAATAAAACTTGATGCACTTGAAATGAAATTCCCACAAAGACCATCTCTGAAAAGGCAAAGATCTCAAAAGAATGTTTCCTGGTATCGTATCATGCTTACAAAAACCAGCCCTTTAACATTCCTAGAGGAAAGTGAACATTTAACAAATCCCCAAGGTCTTCTTTGCCCTTGGGTCCTAAGGACAGCATACTTGTGGTGCTTATTTTAATTTCTTGATAACGGATTGTTTTTCCCTGTTTCTTCAAATGTGCTAGTGGTATTGAGAACAAAGACTGGGATTCATTAGTGTCATATGTGCTGTAGTCAATTCTCAGTAAATAGACAGATGAGACACTGCCATTGCTGTCTTATCTGTAGGTGAGCTAGTCATCAGGGCTGTGGTTTTAGTTGGACTTGCCTGAAGGAAGACGGATTTTTCCCGTGTGTTTTGATGCCATAACTTCTCCAAGCTGATCTCAACCCTTAACTCTGACCAAAACATATACAGCTTATCTGCTACCTAACTATTGAATTTCTCCAAATACAGATTTTTTTAATAGAAAATCTGCCATCCTTAATATATAAAAGCATCTGACAAAGAGTGTAGAATACAAATTGCCACGTAAAATTTTATTAGTACAATATTTATATCAGTCACAGTCAATAACCTACACTGTGTAATTGTGATTGTCTAAAACCTCACTCAGCAAGGTCTTTGGCCCCTCTATCCTGTTACTAGATCAGAATGTTGTCCCTCACAGCACTTAATTTGGGTTGAAGTGTTGTGTTTAAAGTGCAGGACAAAAACGTGATGCCTTGGAAAGGTGCTGTGCTAAGCCATGAACACCCCATGTTTCATTAGAGTCAACTAATAGTATTATGCAAAGGCTTTTCAGGTGTCTTTCAAGTCATTACTCAAACGTCAGATTACTCTATTAAAAATTTAAATCTGTGGCCCTTGCCTTTTCTATCCCTCTTCCTTGCTTTCCTTTTCTTCATAGCACTTTTCATGTTACATGTTTACCTTTCTTTCTTTTATTTTCTATCACTTGAATGAAAGCTCCATGAGAGCAGCATTCTTTTTGTTCTGTTAATGTTTTTTCAGTGAAGTATGGCCAGTGTCACCAGAGGCTCATGGGGACATCCAAGAGAGAACTCAACCTGGTGTGGCATGACCTCGTTCTTGTCTCGGCACAAGAAAGAATCCAAAAGCAAGACAGATGCAGGAACACACAGGGATTTCATTGAAACAAAAGTATACACTTAAGAGGGAAGTACAGGGAAACTCAGAGATTTGAGTGGCAGGGAGGAAGTCCCGAGCAGGAGTATTTATACCTCCCTGAGGCTGAAATTGATGACATCCCATTGACCTGGCTCATTGCTTTCCATCCAGTACGTGGGATCCTCAGTTTCCTGCTCTTTGCTCCTTATTTGGCTCCTCTGGAACTGTCATGGCATGTGCTGGTAGTTGTAGTAACCACAACGTAATTGTTATTATAATGACATTANTTGAAACCACAGGGAAAACTGGCTTCCTGAAAGCTGAGAGATTGATAAGAATACGAATCACAGCTCACGTGGAGCTGAAGCTGCTGGAGCAAGCATACACAGATTGATAGTAACACTTAAATGGTAACTGATGAATTGTTGGAGGCTGAGTATGGACTAGCTTGAAATGTAAAACCTATTAGGAATGTAGTCTTAGGGAAGCCCCAACAATTTAGTGAATTTTACCTCCAGGAGCACTACTGGGTTCTCCTGGGGAAGACTGGATAAAAATCTCCTCCAGTTTGGGGTCAGGGGAGGGGAAAAGTAATCATTTTGAAACACACTTAGCATTTTCTGTTCTCAGCTTGCCCTCAGGGAAACTGCTTTAGAAACTGTCTATACAATGTTTGTGAAGGGAAATTCCACACCCTTTCCTGATAAAAATGCCCAGCAAACTAGGAATAAGGGAAACTTCCTCAACTTGATAAAGAACTTCTACAGAAAAACCTACAACTAATATAGAACTTAATGATAAAAACAAACAAAACTAAATGCTTTCCTCCTAATATTGGAACAAACAAAAAATGTCTGTTCACACCTGGTCTGTTCGACGTTATTCTGAAAGTCCTAATGCAGTAAGACAAAGGGAAAAAAGGTATACAGATTGGGAATAAGGAATCAAAACTCTCTTTGTCTGTAGCTGACACAATTGTCCATGTAGAAAATCCCACAGTATTGACCTTAAAACTATTGGAACTAGTAATCAATTATAACCAGGTTAATAAAATACAAAAGTCAATTTCTTTCATGTATAACCCAGTAATGAGCAATTATGATTTGAAATTAAAAACACAATACCATTGGGCCGGCCGAGTGGCGCGATGGTTAAGAACTCGCTTGG
>NW_017732044.1:916185-917856 GCF_001890085.2 Hipposideros armiger | reverse complement strand
TCTGTAACTAGGGCGCTGAGGTCTCTAATCCAGAAGAAAACGCTTCAGCCTCTGGGTATCCATGGACCTTATAAAGGTGCCGTCTCCTCCCTGGAAGCTGGACAGGAGGCTCGGGACAAAGCCGCAGTCAGAGATCGTTTTCTTCAGCTCAGCAGGAAAACCAAGACAACCAGAAGTTCGGATCTCTAAAGGAGGGAAGCAGAAACAGAAGGGTCTGAGCTCTGAGTTGTCACCTTCTTTTCACCAGGGCCATCTAGTCTCCGTGAGCGAGATGCATGGGAGCCAGTAGAGTACAGCACTGCGACTCCAAGCGGGAGGGTGAGTGCCGTCCTGGCCTGGACTGGCCTGTAGCAGAATGGTTAAGAGCTCAAACCCCGGGAGACAGGCTGCCTGAGTTGACTTTCTGCTTTGATTTAGAAGCACGGGGTCTTGTGCTAGTCACTTAGGCCCAGTGTCCTCATTTGTAAAATGGGTTTAATCATAATGCCTCAGAGCATTTAGATCACTGCTTATCATTAGTTTAGTCCTCAGTAAATGCTCCTTTTGCTTTCTCTTTTCTTAGGTTTAATTAATATCTTTACAGTATTACTCCAGTATTTTTAAAATATTTTTCTAATTTTCAATTACAGTTGACATGAGGTGTGATCACAAAATATGGTGAATGCTTAAATAAAGAAATTTATTACAGTAAAAGACACATTGCCATTAACCCATTCAAAATTCTCTCCCTTACTTCATACTTATCCCATCGTTCTTGCCACCTTCTGATGAAGTTCTTGAAGTCCTCTTTCGTGAGTGACTTTAGTTCTGCTGTCGTGGCTGCCTCAATGTCTTGAATCAATTAAAAACATTTTGTATTCATGGTTATTTTCACTTTGGGGAAGAGCCAGAAATCACATGGTGCCAGATCCAGTGATAAGATGGATGAAGACTGTAATGTTTATATTTGATAGAAATTGCCGTTCCAGAAGTGATATGTGACTCAAAGCGTTATCATGATGGAGTATGAAGTAAAGACACTCATGAAAGAGAACTTTCAGAATTGCTTCCAGAAGTGGCAACAATGATAGGATAAGTATGTTCAAAGCAAGGGGGAGGATTTTGAGGAGGACTAATGGCAATGTGTCTTTTACTGTAATAACTTTTTTATTTAAACATTCACTGTATATTTTGATATGCCTTGTACAATATCATATTAGTTTCAGAAGTACAACATAGTGATCAGACATTTATATAACTTACAAAATGATCACCCCGATAGTTTATTACCATACAGTCTTATAATACTATTGACTACATTCCCTATGCTGTACTTTATATCTCGCTGTTTTTATAACTGGCAGTTTCTACTTCTTGATCATTTCCTCTTTTTCAATCATCCTCCCAACCCCCCTCCCATCTGGCAGTCATCAAAATGTTTGTTATTCCAACATTCTTTTCAGTTAATTCTTCAGCCCTTCCAGCTAAAGATGCTGGCAACACGAACCTCATCTTCCCGCTCTGACTAGCACTGACCAAAGGTGGAAAGTCTAGGCAGGGTCAAATGGATTCTGCCTCACAAGAACACTCCAGAGAAGGGCCCGAGGCCTTCCAAACTTGATCGAGGGTGTAGAGGGAAGGCAGTGCCAGAAGAGGGCCACAGTCAGGTTGCAGGGTCATCCCCAGCTGAGC
>NW_017732044.1:908906-915666 GCF_001890085.2 Hipposideros armiger | reverse complement strand
AACTTGTCCTTCATAGATTTCAGTTACTCCACTACTCTTACCCCTAAAATGCTAATGGGTTTTGTCTCAAAGAAGAACATCATCTCCTATGAAGGGTGTATGACTCAGTTGTTTTTCTTCTGTTTCCTTATCTTTTCTGAATCCTATATCTTGTCAGCCATGGCATATGACCGCTATGTTGCCATCTGTAAGCCACTGTTGTACTCAGTCACAATGTCTCCTCAGGTGTGTTTACTCCTTTTGTTGGGTGTCTATGGGATGGGAGTGTTTGGGGCTGTGACCCATATGGGAAACGTAATATTTGTAACCTTTTGTGCCAACAACCGTGTCAATCATTACATGTGTGACATCCTTCCCCTGCTTGAGCTCTCCTGCAACAGCTCTTACATCAATTTGCTGGTGGTCTTTATTGTTGTGACCATTGGCATTGGGGTGCCTATTGTGACCATTTTCACCTCGTATGGTTTCATTATTTCTAGCACTCTCCACATTAAGTCTACCAAGGGCAAATCCAAAGCCTTCAGTACCTGCAGTTCCCATGTAATTGTGGTGTCCCTTTTCTTTGGGTCAGGAGCTTTTATGTACCTCAAACCACCTTCTACTTTACCCCTTGACCAGGGGAAAGTGTCCTCCATATTCTATAGTGCTGTGGTGCCCATGTTGAACCCACTAATCTATAGCCTGAGGAATAAAGATGTCAAATTTGCCCTGAGGAAATCTTTGAGCAGAAAAATGTTCTCTTGAAAATGATTGAGAAAGGAGATCTAAAGCTTTATTTATCAGAGTGTTTCTGTTATTTTTTTAATGAGTGAAACATGGCACTGCCTGCTGTGTGTACTTAGAAGAAAAATTTTAACTTGTTCTTAAGTATACTTATTCTCTCTCCTCCTTACTCTACCCTAACTATTCCAATCATTCTTTGTTTTATGAAAATAGTTTCCACAGTCATAGATGGTTACTCCTGAGTAGGCCTAAGAAATAATTTGATCCAGCCCCTCATATAACACATTACATATCGGAGACTCATAAAGATTTTGTAGGTTGCTCATGGGCACACATGGACCAGAGCCAGTCTGGAATCTAGATCCTGAATTCTTTTTTTTTTTTTTAAGATTTTATTGGAGAATTGGGGAAGGGCACAGTGTTGGGGGAATTGGGGAAGGGGAACAGCCAAGTTTTTGTTCTTCATTCTAGTTGTGGAGGGCGGAGCTAGCTCAGCTTCAAGTCCAGTTCATCCGGCCACCTGTGGCTACTCAGCTCAAGGTGCCATGTTAAATCTTAGTTGTGGGTGGATGTATCCCATAATCCCATGCAGGAGTGAAACCAGAAACTTTGTTGTTAGGTGCACGTGTTCTCACCAGCTGAGCTATCCTGTCACCTGTTGGCAGCTCAGCGGCAGCTCAGCTTGGGCGCAGCTCACTGGCCCATGTGGGAATAGAACCGGAAACCCTGTTGCTCAGAGCTCGCGCTCTTAACCAACTGAGCCACTTGGCCGGCCCTGGATCCTGAATTCTTATCCACTTTGCTCTGCTTTCCTTTAACTTTTTTTTTATCCATCTTTTCCCTGGTAGGTTTCATCTCAAAGGTGTTTACTTCTATTTTTTGCATTTAAAGAAATTAAATTCTATTTACAGTGATGTCATGCAAATTTTCAAGGGTTAATTTTTGAAATATCATTTTTGCAAGAATGTGGGACATGAGAAATGTGGTGATTTGGTCTTGGCAAAATGAGATAAAAAATATTTTAAGGTTTTTCAGTGGAGACTAAAGTTTCATATAGAATCAAGCATGGTGCCCTTTGAGATGATGTGCAGACCTCTGAGGACACAGGCTAATTTATTAGATCTTTTAACAGAGAGGTGTACAGGTTTGAGGAAATAAAGGATGTTGGATACAAGCTTCACTCATTAGTTCTAGGCTAATACGTAGAATTTGGAGCCTTACTTCAAGGGTCTGAATGATGTAACTGAGTAATACATTGTTTTTGGTGAAATGAGGCATTAGAGCAGCACCAACTAGTTATTAGGGAGGCATTAGCCATTGTATTTTAAGGCATTGCATATAGCTATGATCTTTTTAATAGTGGCGCATAAGAGAAAGAGATGGTGGTCTCAGGGCAGGTCGTATATTCACAGTATTGGGTAAATAGAGGTACTGTTTTATATAAAGTATCAGAATAATTTTTCCCTGAACACATCAGTGGTAACAGCCTTATATACCAATTGTATATAAACTGTTTGCAGATACTTTGACTTATAAAATTTTTTTAGGGAAGTTTTCTTCTATTAGAAAAAAAAAGGAAAGTTGGATAAATGTTTAGTTTTTTCCTTTGGAATGACTCTGTCAATGAGTGTATAATAAAAGGAATGGAAGTGTAGAGGAGAACTGTGCTTTAGATAATATGGTAGAGGGGAAGGTCACTTAGAGGTTAAGGGTGCAGTGGGGATGGTGGAGAATCAGTACAATGTAGGTAAATGAAAAAACAATCCCACCCCTTTTTAAGTTGAAGTATAAGTTATATACAGCAAAGGGCACAAATCTTAAGTGCTCAATGGATTTTTTCACATATATAAAGCTATGTAACCACCACCATCAAGATATGGAAGATTTCCATCAGTTCAGAATATTCATGCCTGCCCCTTCCCAGTAAATATTACTCCACAGTCTCCTTATAGAAATCATTACTATTCTTACTTTTACTGTAACAGATTCATTTTGTTCATTCTTGAGATTCATATAAATGTTAAGTATTGCACTTACTTTTTTATGCCTGGCTTCTTTCTCTCAGTATGGAGTGTTGTGTGAGTTTCATCCATAGCATTGTATGTCTAAGATTTTGTTCTTTGTTATTGCTGTTCAGTATTTCATTGTATAAATACAGAGCAATTTATTTATCAACTATCCTCTTAATTAATATTTGGTTTGTTTTCAGTTTCTGCATATTATTAATAAAGCTTCTATGAATATTTGTGGCATGTAGTTTCTTTGAAATACACTTATTTCTCTTGGGTCTATACCTAGATGTGAATTACTGGGTCACAGGATTGGCACACTCCTAGGTTTCTTAATTGCTACCAAACTGTCATCCAAAATATTTAAACAGATTTGCACTCCCAACACTTTCCAGGTAAGAATGATCCTCATCTTTCCAAGCATTCATTATTTTCAGGTCTGTTCATTTATAACTACTCTTTTGGGTATGCAGTATAATATCACTTTAGTCTTTTTTTACATTTCTCTAATAAATAATGATGTTGAGCACTTCTTAATATACTCATTAGCTATTTAAATATCACCCTTTGTGAAATGCCCATCCTAGGAATCTGATATCTTATATGCTATTTTAAATGTTTTTTTAAATTTAATTTTCCATAGTTTATTACTAGCATATAGAACTGCAATTAATTTTTATATACTGATTTTGTATCCAGCAACCTTGCAAGTTTTTTATTAATTCAATTATTATTTTAATAAAAAAAGAAAATCTTTTTTTATACTTCTATATATACAATCATATCATCTGCAAATTAAGAGAGGTGCAATTCTTCCTAAATGATCTTTTATTTTCCTCATTGCACTAAGACCTCCAATACAATGGTAAATACAGATGAAAATAATAGAAATCCCTGTCTTGTCTCTAACCTTTGGGTCAATCACTTAGGCTTTCACTACTAAACATGATGCTTGACTATACTTTTTTTTTTGTAGATAGCAGGATGACCTTAAGAGTCAGTGATTAAGTTGTATAAAAAGTAATCTTTTTTTCCTAGAGAATGCATATGCATGGTAAAAAATTAAACAATACAAAAAAAGATGTACAGTTAAAAATAAGCCTCCCTTTCACTTCAGTTCTCTCATGCCTATATTCTTCCCCCAGATGTATCTATTCCCAGAAATAGTATAGGCATATACAAGCACATCTCTATATCTATTTATACTTATTTACATATCTATCTATATTTTATATCTAGAAACCCTTTTTTGTTTTAAAATGTTATAAAAGAGCATTTAAAGATGTATCTTCCAACAGAAATGGTTTAAAGAGGAGTGAGCAAAAGACATTGCTGGGCAAGCAGATGAGAAATTAAGACATGAAAGAGAAAGACGGCTGAGTGGCTCAGTTGGTTAAGAGCTCACTCAAGAGTGCGAGCTCTGAGCAACAAGGTCGCCAGTTCGATTCCTGGCCCAAGCTGAGCTGCCACTGAGCTGCCAATAGGTGGCAAATTGGCTCAGCTACCAAAAACAAAACAAAACAAAAACAAAGAAAGAAAAAGAAAAAGACATGGGAAAGGATGTGAGTAGAAAGGAAGATGAAAGAAGAAGCCACAAAAGAAACTCAGGGTAGCTTCTGTTCTGATGACACTTTGGTTTCACTGATTTTCTGTCTCCACCCCATGGTTTGACTACCTATACATTTGTTTGCTTGTTGCTTTGTTGGGAGCAGCACCATTAAATGCTTTCAGTGTCAGAATAGCAAGCACTTTCCATTCAAAAAATATTTATACACTTTTTTATTTATCAATTTAAAAAAATAAGGGTTGTTTTCAGGTGCAAGAGGTAAAGAGCTTGGAAGTCATCATACTCATTCTCACAACAATAAAAAATCTGACAAACTGTAAATCAACAGCTCTTCTTAGATTCAATCGAGAATTGAAACCACAGAGCAAACTGGCTCCCTGAAAACTGGAGAGATTAATAAGAATACAGAATCACAGCTTAGTTGGAGCAGAAGCTGCTGGAGCTAGCCCACACATATTGATAGTAACACTTAAATGGTAACTGATGAATTGTTGGAGGCTGAATATAGATTAGCTTGAAATGTAAAAACTCTTAGGGATGTAGTCTTAAGGAAGCCCCAACATTTTTGTGTGAATTTTATTAATACCTCTAGGAGCACAACCGGTTCTCCTGGTGAAGACTGGGTAAAAATCTCCTCCAGTTTGGGGTAAGTGGAGGGAAAAATAATCATTTTAAAACACACTCAGCATTTTCTGTTCTCTGATTGCCCTCAAGAGAAACTGCTTTAGAAACTATCTAAACAATGTTTGTGAACGGAAATTCTACACCAATGCATGGTAAAATTGCCCAGCAAACTAGGAGTACAGGGAAATTTCCTCAACTTGATAAAGAACTTCTACAAAAACCCTACAGCTGATATAGTACTTAATGGAAAATAAATAAATAAATAAATAGATAAATACTTTCCTCCTAATATTGGAACAAACAAAAAATGTTTCTTCACACGTGTTCTATTCAACATTGTGCTGGAAGTTCTAGCTAATGCAATAAGACAAGAAAAATAAAAGGTATACAAATTGAGAATAAGGAAACAAAACTCTCTTTGTTTGCAGCTGACACAATTGTCTATGTAGAAAATCCCCAAGTATTGACCTTAAAAACTCCTAGAACTAGTAATCAATTATAACCAGGTTAACAATATACAAAAGGCATTTTCTTTCATATATACCAGTAATGAGCAATTATGATTTGAAATTAAAAGCACAATACCATTTACATTAACAACAAAACAAAAAAATACTGAGGAATAAATCTAATAAAATATGCACAAGTCCTATCTAAGAAAAACTACAAAACTCGGATGAAAGAAATCAAAGACAGTATCAATAAACGGAGAGGTAACCTGTGTTCATGTGTAGGAAGAGTCAACATCATTAAGATGTCAGTTCTTCCCAACTGGATCTATAGATTCAATATAATCACAACCAAAATCCCACAATTTATTTTGTGGGTATCAAAAAGCTGATTCTAAAGTTTATGTAGGAAGGGAAAAGACTCAGAATAACTAACACAATACGGGAGAAGAAGAAAGTCAGAAGATTGACCCTTCCCAACTTCAGGACTTATTATAAAGCTATGTATGCAAGATAGCATGGCATTGATTAAAGCACAGACAAATAGATCAATTGAACAGACTAGAGACCCCAGATATAGTCAACAGATATTTTGACAAAAAACAAAGAAAATTCAAAGGATTCTTTTCAACAAATAGTACTAGAATAACATTGACATGCAAAATAAAAAACAGGATCTAGACATTGAATTTTATCATTCTCAGCAACTTAATTCAAAATAAATCATAAACCTAAATGTGAAATGCAAAACTATAAACTTGTGCAGTATAATGTAGAGAAAATCTAAGTGACCTTAGGTTTCAAATAAGCTTTTAGATACAACATCGAAAGCACAATCTATGAAAGAAAAAATTGACACATTGGACTTCATTAAAAATAAAAGCTTGTACTTTTCAAAAGATACTTTTAAAAAATGGACAAACTGGACTTCCGGTAAGACGGCAAAATAGACAGACGCTGTGCTGACTGCTTCCCAGGATCACAACAAAATTAGAAATAATTTATAAAAGATATTCAACCTTGGAAGTTCCCTGGACACTAGATGAGCAGAACCTCTAAACGAAGGACTTAAAGAGGAGGCCACATCAAGTCCGGTAGGAGGAATGGAGACGAGAGAGGGCGAACCCCATGAGGGACACCTCAGCGGTGGGGAGGCTTCTCCGGTTGGGGGAGAGAAATCATAAAAAACAACCAGGTAGAACTGAAGAATACAATAACTGAAATGAAGAACATACTCGAAGGAATCACCAGTAGATTAGATGAAGCAGAGGATTGGATCAGTGATTCAGAAGACAAAATAGCAGAAGTCACCCAGTTGGAACAACAAAAAGAAAAAGGAATAAAAAACAATGAAAATACTTTAAGAGACCTGTGGGACAACATCAAGC
>NW_017732044.1:906145-906981 GCF_001890085.2 Hipposideros armiger | reverse complement strand
GCCACAGAAATACAGGAAATTGTAAGAAAATACTACGAGCAGCTATATGCCAACAAATTTGACAATCTGGAAGAAATGGATAAATTTCTAGAAGCTTGCAATCTACCAAGTCTGAACCAAGAAGAAACAGAAACTCTGAACAGACTGATTACTACCAAAGAAATTGAGTCAATAATCAACAAGCTACCAACAAACAAAAGTCCTGGACCAGATGGCTTCACAGGCGAATTTTACAAAACAATCAAAAAAGAATTAATACCTATTCTCCTCAAACTATTCCAAAAAATACAGAAGGGAGGAAGGCTCCCAAGCACATTTTATGAAGCCACTATTACTTGATCCCAAAGTCAGACAAAGATATTACAAAAAAAGAAAACTACAGGCAGATATCCCTAATGAACATAAATGCAAAAATCCTCAACAAAATACTGGCAAACTGAATTCAGTGTCACATTAAGCAGATGATACACCATGATCAAGTGGTATTCATTCCTGGTATTCAAGGTTGGTTCAATATCCGCAAATCAATTAATGTAATACATCACATTAACAAAATGAAATATAAAAATCATATGATCATATCAATAGATGCAGAAACAGCACTTGACAAAATCCAGCAACATATATGATAAAAACTCTTAGCAAAGTGGGAATAGTGGGATCATATCTCAACATAATAAAGGCCATATATGATAAGCCCACAGCAAACATCGTACTCAATGGGGAAAGGCTAAAAGCTTTCCCCTTAAAATCATGAACAGGACAAGGCTGCCCACTTTCACCACTTCTATTCAGCATAGTTCTGGAAGTTCTGGCTACAGCAATCAGACAAGAAA
>NW_017732044.1:867962-903939 GCF_001890085.2 Hipposideros armiger | reverse complement strand
GTGGAGTCAAGGGAATTGTAATAGATATGTATGATATTGGGGGGGAAGTGGGGTGGCGGATTGGGGGAGGGGAGTTGTCACCTCGATGGGTAAAAAGTATAACTATCGCACTGTGTTTTACAGCTGAAACTAATTCTAAGAAATGTGTATTTCACAATAAAAAATAATTTTAAAAAATGGACAAACCACACACTGAGAAAAAATATTTGCAAACCAGATATATGATAAAGGATTGTATCCACAATACACAAAGAAGTCTTGAAAGCCAACAATAAGAAAAGAAACAACTAAAATGTAAATGGACAACATGTTGAACAGACACCTCACCCAAGAACATACATATATATATATATATATATATACATATATATATATACATATATATATGTATATATATATATAGAGAGAGAGAGAGAGAGGGTGCCAAAAAAATGTATACACATTTTAAGAAAGGAAAGAACTATTAAAACTGTAATACTCAATATATACCAATAACAAAGGAAAAATACAAGTCATGCTTGACTTCAGCAATTACAAGAGGTGCTCAAAGTTGTTAACATCAGCGTCCAGGCATTTCTGATTACGGCCAACTACTGCTTGAGCAACGTTGACCAAAGTGTCCACTTGTACACATTTTTTGGCACCCCCAGTGTTTGTGTGTGTGTGTGTGTATGCATATATAAATATATATATATATATATATATATATATGTATATGTATATACACACACATACATATGTATATGGCAAAAAAGCATTTGAAAAATTGCTCAACATCATATGTCATTAAGGAATAGCAAATTAAAATGAGATACCACTACACACCTATTGGAATAGCTTTTTTTAAAAAAAGCTTATTAATACAATACCAAATGCTGTTGAGGATGGGGTCCAAAAGGAACTTTCATTCATTGCTGGTGGGAATGCAAAATGCACAGCCACTTTGGGAACCTTAACATTTTATCCAGTAACCACACTCTTAGGTATTTACCCAAATGAGTTGGGAACATATATCCACATAAAAGCCTGAACATGAATGTTTATAATGGCCTCATCCATAATTGTAAAAAAATGAAGCAACCCATATGTCCTTCAATGGGTGAATGGATAAACAAACTATGGTACTTCTATATGATGGATATTACTCAGTGATAAAAAGAAATGAGCTTTAAAGTCATGAAAAGACATGGGGGAAACTTTAATGTATGTAGCTCAATGAAAGAAGCCAGTCTGAACGGGCTATATACTGAATGATTCCAACTGGAAATCATCTGGAAAAAGAAAAACTATAGAAATAGTAAAAAGATAAGTGATTGCCATGGGGAGGGGAAAAGGGATAAATAAGGGAGCACAGGGTATTTTAGGGCCATGACAGTATTCTGTATGATGCTGTAATGGTGTATACATGACATGAATTTATGAAAGCCCATAGAATTGTGCAACAGAAATAGTGAAACCTAGTGTAAACTATGAACTTTAGTTAATAACAGTGTATCAAACTGGTTTATATATTATAATAAATGTACCTCACTAATGCGAGACATTAATAATAGAGGAAAGTGTGAGTGATGAAGGTATGGGTATATGGGATTTCTCTGTATTATCTGTTCAATTTTCTGTAAACCTAAAACAGTTCTAAAAAGAAAAGTCTGTTAATTAAAAAAATAAGAGTTATGAACATTTTCTGAGCCTTAAAGTAGTACAAACCTATTTAGGGAGTTTGGAAAGTAAGAAAAGTATAAAGAAAGAAATTTAAGCAAGTATCAGGAAAGGATGTTGTCATTTTGAAATATTTTCTTTCAGCAGGATTATACTCTATACTCTATGTTACAAAATGCTTTCACTTGTTGTAATATGCGGGGGTTTCTTGTTACCAATTATTCTTTAAATTGGTTTTGCAGCATATTGCTTAATCATATGGCAGTATCATACTTCATAAAACTTTTGTTTCAAATCTTCCAATGGTTTAGTAGTTTAGCTAATACTGTGTCTATCACCTTGGTGTAAATATCTTTGGCTTGAATCTTCAGAATGGATTCTCTACAAGGAATTGTGCTATCAGAAGTCTTGGGTTTAATCTTTCCTTTCCAGCGAATTTATTCCAAGTTGAACTCCTGACCATAGATAAATACCTTTATGCAATGTCTACTCTTTGTCAGACTCATTGTACTAGTGAGGGTGTAGCTCATGAAACTAATCAGCTTGATGATTTAAAGCTAGTTCACATTATTCTCTTCTGTTTGCATGCCTCTCTTAGTCGGATGATAGCAAAAGGTCATTGTGTGTATTTTCTTCCTGATTTCTCTCTTGATGCATAAACCTAATTCACTAAGACTAGGTCTCATCGATTTTACCACAGTTTGGACATCCTTGAAATCAAAGGAGGAGGGAAATACGAGGTTTTGTGAAGCAGCTAAGAAGTTGTGTTGTTTATGATAAATTCTTTAGAAATGTATAACCTGAATACCCAATTCTTCCTTTTTGTTGTTAGAGCATTTACTGCACTAAACGGTTGCCTGTTTATGTGTGGCTCATCCCCACACAAGAATATGAATTCAGCGAGTGCAGTATCTGCGGTGTCTCTGGTTTTCTCAACATCACTTAAGAGAGTCACTGGTGGAGAGTAGATTCTTAATGACTCTTCAATGGAGGGGAAAATGAAGAGTCCAGGAGCTTGTGAAGATTGTTTTTTAAAAGGCCACGTTTGATTTCCAAACCTATGATTGTAGACACATTTGAAGAGAGAATAGAGCATTTCAAAACAGAGGCAAATGGTGCATGTTCCCTAAGGTTGCTCTCTGTCTTTGCTAGTTCATCCTGGATATAGGCTGTACCTCCGCCTCCTCTATCTCTTGATGAGAAGGGTCTTTTCGTAACTGTGACTCAGGTCTCAGTGGAGTCTGTTGTGCATACCGTCAGAAATTAGCCTTGTCAGGGCAGCAATTTGTAAGAAGTAGAGATTCCACTTTCATATTTTTGTCAACTCTCACCACCATGATCTTTCAGTTTATCTCACACACCTTCGAATTGTCTTCATTTATGCCAAGGGGACTGGACTATTTATGCTTTCACGCTAATCAATCGTTAATTCCGGGTTACCTTTGAAGGAATGCACATTCTCAGGTACTTCTCTATCTCCTGTGCAGATGAACCAGTCTCCAGTATCGTGAGGCAAATGCTCTGGCAAGGAGAAGTAGGAATAGGTGTTGGAATGTTGTGAAAGCTTACTTAAAGCTGGTGTACATACAATTTTGAGAAAAGGGTCCGAAAGAGATGGGCAAAGCACTGGCAGTATATGGTACACCTCTCAACTGACAGAGATGTTTTTATGTTACTAGTGTGATATTAGTGGGGTGAAAAAACCCACATTCCATCTGAATTGTCCATTTGTGTCGAGCTTTTCCTCTTTCTGGTTTACTTCTCTGTATTCTTGGGTGCTGTATGTTGGGTGCTGTGTGGATTTTGTCCATTGGAATCATTAACTCCTTTTTTTTAAGATTTTTTTTACAGTGCTAGGGAAGCAGGGGAAGGGGAACAGACAAGTTGCTGTCCTTTTGTTCTTCAGTCTAGTTGTGGAGGACGTTGCTTCACTGGCCCAAGTTGGCACCATCATTGCGCTCTTCCCGGGTGAGGCAGATTGTTCTTCAGTCTAGTTGTGGAGGACGTTGCTTCACTGGCCCAAGTTGGCACCATCATTGCGCTCTTCCCGGGTGAGGCAGATCAGTCGCCGGCTTCTGGACGGCCGCTCACTGCGGCTGCCGGCCGCTCACGCTGGCTGCTGGCTACACACGGTAGCCCATGGCAACCCACTGCCACAGGGGCTGCAGCCCACGCCGTCGCCGGCGACCCACAGCAGCCCAGCTCCAGGTTGAGCTGTTGTTCAGCATCTTGGCTGTGGAGGGCAGTGTCACTGGCCCTCATATGTGGGATCCGAACGGGGGGCCCTCTGGCGTCCCAAGCCAGTTCTTAACCATCGCGCCACTCGGCCGGCCCTTAACTCCCTTTTTTAATGGAAGGTAACAGACTTATTTTGCTGTTAGTGGCAGGTGTTCTGGTTTCTGCTAACTTGGTTTTTTCCCAGGCTTGTAGAACTGGAAACACTGATTCCTTTTCACTTACCCTGGCCCTCTTCCAACTCTGACAAGGACTGGCAGAGAACATAGATGTTTTCCTGCTGCTCCCAGCCTTCCTGACTGATACGCCCAAGATATTTGGGTAGCCTACATTTTACCATTTTATGCTTTCTATCCTTTTAGGCCTCATCTTTAGGGTTGTGTTTGTGACTAGGCTGATTATCCTCCACATCCATTCTCTGTCTGCACTTGTCTATCCCACTCTGTCCCCAGGAGTCTGAGTGATATGCACTGCATTAGCAGACTCTCTTGCCCTCTGTCTTCAGCAAGCAATGTGGGAAAGAAAGAGTGACAGCAGGGTATTTATTCCTCTGGCCCCCTATTTTTGGGAGTGCTGTGGGCTGCATCCATCCACCGGTGGTCACACTCAGGTCCAGTGGACATCCCTACACAGCTCGCTGTCCTTGCCATTAGGCGGATAGATGGTACCAGTTCCTGCACTGCTCCTTGTGGTTTTCCTACATCTTACCTACAACTTTGTAAACCATATTGCTTTGCTCTGGCTTATAGACCCTGAGCACCAGAGGGCCTGTCTGGTAAACCAGATATCAGTTTTCCAAACCTTCATCTGGCCAGCTCTGGTGTACTCACTGATTTCTTGAGGCCATGAGATAGAAGCACAAAAGTAAAATAAAAATTACAGATTGGCCTTTATGCATCTCTTTTCTCTGCTTGCCCACACAAGAATGGCAGAACAGAGTGCCTTGGGCTTGCTCTGAATTTAGGAATGTCATCCTAAATAGGAAGTGCTGGCCAATTGCTTTAGAGTAGTGTTTACTCTTTCTCTTCTTGAAGTCAATTATGGTGTGGGAGAGCAGGCTCCTAATACAGCCCCCAAATAAGGCTGAAATTTCTCTGAATTTGAAATATTAAATCAGTAAGTATGCACTTAGCTTTAATAAGCAGTTCTGAAAATTGTTCAGAAACATTTTACTTACCAAAAAAAAATTATACCTGGATATTCTGGGTTCCCAGATCAGGGCACAGTACTGGTTAATACAGGAAAATAGAAAAAGTGAGGGGGAAATAATACATGAGAAGCTTTTAAACTTTCTAGATATTTCTTTGAGACTTTGAAAATATTTTGCAGTAAAGATATTTGAGTTACATTTATGGATCTTTGGAAGCAAGTATTTAGCATGTGGTTAGGCACATATATGGGATACGTCTTTATATGCTCATACAGGAGAGAAAATATGGCTTTGTGTAAGTAATTCTTGTGAATGGGCAGATCTTTGGTGGAACCAGACACCTATCTTTCCATGCCCAAGAGGATGAAGAATGAGGAATTCTCTTTTTTTGCTCGTATTTCCTTCCCCATTCTTCCTCAAGGGGGAGCTATGTTCCTAACTTCTGATTCCTTCTGAGATACCAAAGTAAGCATAGGATTTGTTTCTCCCCTCTTGCTGAGAAGGCCTGATGTTTTCCAGCTCTGCTTGTACCTGGGTTTGTAAAGTTTATATGTGAAGTTTGCAGAATTAGAGAATTCTATTAGAGAATTCGAGAATTAGATTTAGAGAATTAGAGAAGTAGAGAATTTTATTGTGGTTGCAGATTTAAGCTCTTTTCAATCAATTTTGTCCATGTTAAAAGCTGATCTTTTGATCTCCTTCATTTGGCCCCTGTGGCATATTTCTGCATTAGTTCTCTCCTCAGTGTGCTGAATAAAGATTGGTTAATTATTGCTTTTAGCATTTTCCCTCCCAAAAATATGCTATCCACATTTTCAGGTACCCCGTAATTTATCCCCTAATATCACTTTCCTTTCCTCAAAGACGTAGGGCTTTACTGGGATTCCAGTGTTTGTTTTCTCTGATCTTTCTGCCTGGAATGACCTGCCTTCTCTTCGCTGGTCAGCTTCTACTTACTGTTCAGAACTCATAGCAATTAGTTCCCAGGGTATCATTAACCTGTCCACATATTTTCATAGTAACAAGTTCATTAATGGGACAAGGTTTCTGATTGAAAAATTAGAGCAAAATAAACATATGATCAATAACCTGTAATTAAAGCACTGATGCATCATATATCATCAACAATAATTACTTTACGTTGTAAAATCAGGTCCCCAATTCTATAAAATGGACAATAAGCTATTTCATGTATTGATTGTCTAAGAACCTCCAATAGACATGTAGAACATAGCCCAAGAAAAATAGACCTCCATTATAACACTGACCATTTAAAATATAAATGCCAACTATATTCATGTTAATTAAACATCAAGTTCATAATTACATCATTAGCTTGAATAAAATTAAGAATTGGAGGAATTAATTGATGGCCTACATTATTCTACAAATCTTCCCAGAAAATGTTCAGTTGTTACACATTTCAATATATGTCTATGTAGCAAGCAAATCCTGTCTATGTTCATTCCACATTATTGAAGCAACAAAGTCTGGCTTATTCTTTTTCAGAAATGCTCATTGTTATCAGATACAGATAAATAAATAAATTGTATATTCATATAAAATATAATATTCAATAATAAAAAGGAATGATCTATTTGTAACACAAACCACAGCGGGGATGAATTTCACAGACATAATCATGAGCTACACATAAAAAACTATGTATTATATGACTCTATATGGAGTTCAAGGTAAAACTAATCTGTAGTGATAGAAGATTAGCAAATGCCTATGTCTAGGAGTGATTGTGGGTGGTATTACAGGGAAAGGGCCTGAGGAATATTTTCTGGCGTGTTGGTAATATTTTGTGTCTTGAGCTGAGTACACATTGATTTGGACACTTGAGATTCCTGCACCATATGTATGTTATTCACAGAGCGTGGGAATGTATGTGTGTATCATTTTTTAAAATCCAAAATAGCCATTGTAAGATCAAAGGGTTTAGGAATCCCACAAAGGATTTTATTTATTTATTTATTTTAAGATTTTATTGGGGAATTGAGGGAGGGGAACAGCACTGGAGAATCGGGGAAGGGGAACAGACAAGTTGCTGTCCTTTGATTCTTCTAGTTGTGGAGGACGTCGTTTCACTGGCCCATGTTGGTATTAGCATTGCGCTCTTCCCGGGTGAGGCAGATTGTTCGCCAGCCATTGGACGGCTGCTCACAGCAGCTCACACTCGCTGCCGGCCAGCCCCACTGCAGCCTACGCCATCGCCGGCAACTCCTGGCAGCCCAGCTCCAGGTCGAGCTGTTGTTCACTATCTTAGCTGTAGAGGATGCAGCGTCACTGGCCCTCATGTGGGATCCAAACCACAGCCCTGCTGCTCAGAGCTGGCGTCCCAAGCCAACTCCTAACCAATGTGCCACTTGGCTGGCACCCACAAAGGATTTTAAATATAAACATATGAAGAACAGCAGCCTCTAGAATCTCATCCTTTTGTTCATTTTGTTTTTCTCTCTAAACACTACCAAAGGCAAGCTGGGAGGGAAGAAAGGAATCTAAATAGAGCACAGTTCTTTGTGGGAAACAAGAAGACTGTCTGTTATCCCAGGATGATGGTGGAAGGAGTTTATGAGGGAAAACAGAGGTATAAATGCTGCTCCACTGTTTGCAAGCTCTCCGTCTTCCCCACTCCCCATCTCAGCCCTTCCACCTGGCTAAGGTCCAGTAAAACTATCCAGGTTCTTAGGTGCAAAGAACTGTATCTGACTGGTTAACTTCACAGAGTTCATTGGAAAGAACCAGGTTTGGGGACCAGGTTAAGTCAGAAGAAGGCACACAGCTGGAAACAGCCAAGTCACACCACAAAAACTGGTTGGGATGCTGGCTGGCACTACCAGTATCCCTTTCATAGGCAACAGAACACTTGGTGGCAACCACCAGAGCTGGGAGCTGACAGGTGTCATTTCTGTCTTTTCCTTTATGAATTCTAAATTGCTTCAGAAGCACAGCCCTGAGTAAAAGCATCTGAGTGCCTGAGGTCAGGTGACCTGTTCTGTTGGGGCTGCTTGTATAGTATAGAGATTCAACTAAGACTCACCTAAGGGAAGATTCAGCCAAATAGAACAAATATCGACACACCTTATACTCAGGTTTCTGCTTGAATTTCTCTTGCAGATTGAATAAACTCAGTCTGATTTATCCTGTTATTAAAAGCATTCATCTTTAAAATGTGAAGGGATTAAGAAATACAGATTGGTAGTTACATAATAGTCATGGAAATGTAAACTAAAGCATAGGGAATATAATCAATGATATGGTAATAACTACGTATGGTGCCAGGTGGGTATTAGACTAGTCAAGGGGATCACTTCTTAAATTATATAAATATCTAACCACTATGCTATCCACCTGAAATTGATATAAAATAATATTGAAAAAATAAATTAAATTTTAAAAAGCGTTCATTTATTTTGAAACTCTGGGCTTGGAGTTTTCAGGCCACATTTATTTATAGAGTGGATTCCAGCCTCAAACACGCTCAAGTGCGGACTTGCAGTTAGGAATTCCCAGGGGAGCTGATTTGGCATTCTCTGCTTCACCCAGAGCCAAGGCCAAGAAGATCCTGTGATCTCCCCATGTCCACGTGTGGGACCACTTTTTTCTATTTCGGTCACTGGGAACAAAGCTTGCCTGGCCTAGGCTTTGTCTCCAGTCGCGCATGTATTAAGGCTTGGTCTTGGCAAGTTCCCCAGCACAAGACTCCAGCCTTCACCTACTTCATATGAAAGCTTCTTGTCTCTTCTGACCTCCCAGAAACTTCTTTACTTTCCTGGCAACTTTAGTTCTGCACCAAAACGCTGTTGTTTTTTTTTCTTTTCCTTTTTAATCTAGCAATTTAATGCTTGCTGAACTGGAAGGAGTTTTTCTGAATTTCAAAATGCTATCTGGTCAAAATGCCTGCCTCTATCCCTATTTTTAGATTTTTATAAATGAATGAACAAGTAAGTGATAGGGAATAAATGAATGAGTGAAAGGAGTCTTATATTTTTTATACGCTAGCGATTTGGCTATGCTTTACATTTGCTGAAATTCAATGGAGAATGAAAAAGCATTAATTAGAAGTCTTCATGCTAAAAAGGGAATGCTGTTTTCCTGCAAGTACACCTTAGAACAGTCAGCATTGAAACTGGAAGGGCATTCTCTGAGTAGAGAGTAGTTACTGTGCCAAGTGACCCAGACTCTTTCCTGGAGATTACTCCTCCCCTGGCCTTCTGTCTTCCACCTGATGCCAATGCCACCACCAACCAGCACACAGGCCATGGAGGGCTGCTGCCCCTCTCAACCCTGGAAAAATGACTGCATGTGGCAAGGCCATCGACCTTCAAATGAGACTTGCAGAACGATTGCCCCAAAGGCTAGGGAGTACCTGGGTTGTAAGTATATAGATGTATACATGTATAAAAATTCAGTGACACTTAAGATTTGCTCCCTTTCTTGTTTACATGTTATAGCTCAAAAGAAAAGGAAAAATAAGTAAATATACATATATGTGCGCACACACACACAGCTTTTTTGGGGGAAAGAAAATAAAATAAAGGCTAGATAAAACAAAACACAGAAAATTTGTGGAGAAAGCATCTTGTGGACGTCATTTCTCATCTGCAGTATGAATCCCACAGGGGTCACTCCCACCCCAGGGCCTGTGGAAGGAGCCTGATTTCACCTTCAGTATTTACAGTCTCACAAAGATATGTCTATGTCTCAATGTCCAGATAGAGTGGGAGACCGACTTCTCCCTCCTCAGTCTATAAAGGGCTATCTTTCTCAGTGTCTGCTTTTGTTTGAAGATCTACTTCTTCTTGAGGAGACTGACAATGCCAATGCCTTCCACTTGCAGACAAAATCCTACTACCTCGCAGAGTTCATCTTCGTTCTCACAGTAAATAAAGGAGTTAGAGTTTGAACCAGCTCCAGCTGCCCATAAATCCCATATACTGAATGATATTGCTGTATGGTTTTAATTTCTCTGAGAGTAAAATAATTAATTCCTACCTGGAGCTCACCTAATTTGCAACTACACATTTGTAACCAGAGTAATAAAGGTTTGGTTAAATAGCAGCGCAGTACGTTGGTAAGACCATGCTCTTTTGAGATATGGGAGGCATGAATTTGCGGCTCTGCTCTGTCTTTCATCAACCATGAGAATTTGAGCTAATTATTTCACTCTGTTAAACCCAGTTTAGTGAGCTGTAATAGAAATCATACCAGTCTCATACGGCTGCTATTAAGATTAATGTACATGATTTATGAAAAGCACTTTGCATAGTGCAAGAAACTTCCCCGGTTTCTTCTGGTTTTCTTCCTTTCTAAAGGAAATGTAAGGTTTCATATTCT
Source organism: Hipposideros armiger (assembly GCF_001890085.2). Lineage (NCBI taxonomy): Eukaryota > Metazoa > Chordata > Mammalia > Chiroptera > Hipposideridae > Hipposideros > Hipposideros armiger. The sequence continues at coordinate 893,552 of NW_017732044.1, read as the reverse complement.
GCATAAAATTTAGTGAAATTTGTTTTTAAAAATCTATACAGTGGTTCCACTACTCCATTTAATAGATGAAGTAAATGAGCCTTAGACACTTCAAGTAACTTGCTACTTATAACTAATGTGTCAGAAAAATTGTTGAAATATTAATACATGTTCTCTATGCCTTATTTCCTTCCCCTCTCACAGGTATAGTTTTGCAATTTTTCTGCCCTTCCCCAGCCTTACAGAAGTCTTAAAGTTTACTCTTTGGAGAGTTTAAGCCAGGAGGACCCTGAACTCTGGATACCAGGCAAAGCTATGTGCAAAGAGACTGAATCGAAAAGACAAGAATTACACAAAATTCTTGGAGTTAATCTCCAAAGTCTCTGAATGTTGGCAGCAGCATTATTAAGGCCACTTTCCCTCCACCTCTCAAATTAGGACACTGGGGTCCCCTTTCTGGTGAAACTGACCAGCATATGAGGAAAGACCTATAGAAGTTATGGTTCCTCCAATAAAATACTAGTCCTCCAATTTTCAAGTGTCCCCCAAGCCCATTGAGTGTCCTATCAACTCAGGATACTCTTAGTTTTACGAGAACAACCAAGATCACTGAGCACTTGAAGAATTATACCATGAATAAAAGAAACTCAGATGAAACAGAGAGTGTTATGCTGCAGCTGCTGTCTTACAGCAGATCTCGACAGGCAGACTGCCTATCTAACGCAGGAAACAGGACTTGTCATCTCATATTGGCCATTCTCATCATGTTTGTGGTGAGCCAGACAGTTCCTATGTAAGCCGACCACAAAGGCACCCTGCAGTTACTGAAGTTACTAGGAAAGAAACCCCCAATAGGAAGCCCTGGAACAGGAATACTCTGTCAGGTAGCCTTTGCTGGAATGGAGAAGGAGAGCTGGGACACCATCCACCAGGAATTTCTGCAGGATACTTCACATCTTTCCAAAGTTTTGCCTCTGGTGGCACTGTTCATGCCTGTGCCCAAGTTTTCCGGTTGGGCCTTGCTGTGTTGTGGTAGGAAAGAGAAGCGCATTCATTCTTCATTTGCCCCAGGCCAGCTAAATGCACTGACTCAGACTTCAGGTCTGCGAGTTCTCTTTCCAAACAGCTACTGGACCCAGACAGGCCAGCAGTAGCCTGTGTCTGCTAACCTGCATTTCATTACCAGCGCTCCTGCAGTGCAATGCCGATGTCTACTGCTTGGGAGAGGTGACATCTTTTGAGAGGATTTATTGCCTCAGTTTTGAGCCTAGATATAGAAGGGTGCTATAGGTTGGGAGAGGTCTTTGAGAAAATAAATGAATGCAGTGGGAAAACATTTAACTTTGGTTTTCCCATCATTATTACCGAGGGGAAAAAATTAGAGAAACTAATGTTTTCACCCATTTTATGGTGAAGAAACAGGCAATGTAGGGTTGCGCCTCCTTTCATTGATAATTTAGAAAGCAAATCGCACCACAAGACAAAGGAGGCCCAGTTCTCCCAGCTCCCAACCATTCCACACGCTCTTTAACAGAAATTGCAGAGTGACTAAAATTAGAGCCAAAACAATACAAATAATAATGGTTTGGATGGTGTTCTTAGGAGATAGAAAGGTAGAGATGAAACAGAAGCAACATTTATCTAGCACATACTATGCACTATGCAGTGTTAGGTACTACTGATATCTAATCAATAGCTTTGGAAGTGGGGAATGAAATTGTCACGCCAAAGAACTTTTGAAGCTCTTAGCCTTGAAAAGATTATTGTGTCCCAAATAGCAAGTCCTACATGATTAGAAATTGTATTCCTCAAAGTAATATACACGAACCTGAAGATAAAATTGTTGCTTCTAGGTTTTTGATTGAAAAATGAGAGCTAATAATTATGAAGATGATAATATAATAATAACTTTAATACATTTTTTTTGCCCTTTCTTTTCTGGTCTCCAAAGTGCATGTTTTGAACAAGAGGTTTTCAAACTGTGGTCCGCAATTCAAAAGTGGACCATGGCAACAGCTCACTGGGGCAGAACTCTTGGGAAAACACCAGGGACATCAACAATAAGAGGAAGCCTGCAGCTATGAACTTGGCCATCAGATCCATGGACGCACCAGCATAATCCCTTGAGGTGGGGCCCCATGGTGAAGCAGCGGGCACCTGTAAGCTTGTGCTGTGCAGCTATATGTACAAGTGACATGATACTGCTGAGTGTGCGCGTGTAGAGAAGTCAGGATGGTCAGAGTAATGGCACAATGGCTTCAAGCAGCTGGCTCTGAGTAGAGTGTCTGCAGTTCTAGTCTAGGGAGGACCTGGGCTAGGAGCAAGAGATGATTCTCAAAATAACATGCCAGGCTATGGGCCAGGACACTGGTAATTACAGGGAGGCTTGACATTGAGTAGGTCCTTGCCGATGGAGGCTGCAGAGATTGGGATGTCACCTGGGACTGGTGCCAGGCTGCACTCTCTGACTAAATAAAGTCCTGTGGTTTTATGCTGCCCTCTCATTGATGAGTTGTGGAGCTGACAGCGGGGGAAAGAGTCCTGTGGGGCCAGGCCACCCATGTAGTTGGTGTGGAATTTTGTTTGATTTTTTTTAAATGCATTAAAGGCCTTCGTTTTGTTCTTTGGGGTCAGATTGTAGATTCAAGATTCAGCTAGGATTGCTTCTCCTCATCATGTACTATGTTACAGGGACGTCTGGCTCTGGGCCCTGATTGTCCAACACTGCCCTGCATTTGGTACATTTTTTTATATCTCCCTGATCCAGGTTTTTTCCCAAAATGTTTCAACCTCATTGTTAGAATTTTTTTTTAGACCCACTGTTTCTCTGGAAAAGTTAAGGGTTGCATCGCAGAGTAGACTATTAGAATGATCATAAACTTTGACATTTGGAGGCAAATGACCCCCATTGGGGTTATAGAGGTTCTATATGTTCCAATTTTCTTTTCTGTAAAATAGGAAAATAATACATTCTCCCAGAATTGCAAGGATTGATTAAGATATGGTATGAAGTGGGTTTTCAACTACACAGTCTGGTACAAGCTCTTGCTTTAAATGTGACTTTTGAACTTACTGAGGCAGGGTGATAGGGGAGGCAGATGTTTTAGAAATACATCCTTAGGGGCAGGGAGACACTCATTGTTTGGTCAGACTGTATCTTTTCCTTAGTTATATAAAAGAAGTTTCCTCTAAAGAGATGGAGTTGGGGGCAGGTAGTGGAAGAAGGGGATCTGAGGAAGTTACTTTTAGGAAGTATTAAAATTTGAAGTGTATGTTTATGGCAAAACCATTAGGCCAATGTACAAAGAGATTACAAACTCAGAGAAAATGGATTTTCAATGGCTAAGAATTTGGTTACTAGAGTAAGACAATTTGCATTTGCTTCCTAGGGCTCTCATTACTGTGGTTTCTAAAAAATCACCAACTTCTGTAAATTTCAGTTTCTTCATTTGTAAAATTAGTGTAATAACAGAATCCATTTCACTAAGAATTAAATGAGATAAAATACATAAACACTTAGTACAATGCCTGGTTTATATTAAGCATCCAAAAAAATGTTAACTATTCTTATTATTGCTAGTAATTTGTAAAATCTGGACTGTTAAATATTTACTTGTTATTAGAACATGTCAAAGTTGTATTTCATTTATTAATGAGGCAACCAGAGGAAAACAAAGAAGCTGGTTCTAAGAGCATTTGAGATACAGGCACACAAACACACACACACACACACACACACACACACACACGTGTATACATGTAGATACTTGGGGAAAAGATGCTAAAATAAAATTGCCTTGTTAAATATATGACTGATTAATGTCCTATGGGGCAATAAAACCATATACCTTTTAGGGTTAACTCCTTTATTGAACTACACAAATTACAATAACACCAATTTACACAAAATTCTCACTGTACAAGGCTATAAAATGCCTTCCTTTTTATCAGTTATGAGTTGTCAGTCAAGTACCCTGTAATATTCTCCAAGAGTGTCAGATTAAGGTCAAGCAGGTATTTTAGAATATGCTCTAGCTCAATACTGAAGAATTAATTATCTATTTACATTTTTCCATGTTTGGGAAAATTTTTTCTTCAACATTATTAAACAAATTTTTTGGGGGACAACCTATACGATATTGAGCAGAAATCAGACAATTGGTTATAGGAAGTCCTCTTCTCTCTCAAACCAACCAGGGTCTTCTTGATTTCAGAAATCAAGGTGAAAGGAAAAGGGGCCACCATCTCGAGCTCTTACTATCCACAACAGTGATTCTTAAACTTCGTTGCACGTTGTCATCACCCAAGTAGCTTTATAAAATGCTGCTGACTGGGCCCCAACTCAACATTTCTGATTTAATTTGTTTGTCGTGTGACCCGGAAATCAGAATTTATAAAGAGCTTTGGGTGATTCCACCCTACAGCCAAAGTTGAGAACTTTTGAGCTACAACTTTTTCAAACGCTCTAAGATGTGAAAACCAGCCTATTTTATTAGTTGAGCTTGCTGATTTACTTCACTTCAGAAACCGACTCTCCCTTTTCATCTGGGCCATCCCCAAATGTATGTCCAATATGAAAGAATAAGGCAACATGATCCCAAATCCAGGTAATGACATTCTGGTGTGGTTTGATAGAGTCCTAGCATTTGGATTTAATGACTAACCCTCAAATCTATTTGTCTTTTACAGAGTGACGAGTCAGTTTCCTTATCTGTAAAATGAAGAAAGAATCAAATAAATTCAAGATCATTTTAAGGCACTTAGAGGTTAACATATATGCAAACATGTTTCAAATTTTAATATGCTGTTCAAATGTGGATTATCATCTGGGCATTTGGCCTCATTTTTAATTTTTCCCTGGGCTTGAAGCTCTTTGGTCCAATACAGTAGGGGCCTCTGTGAATTTGGGAGGAGGTTATTAACAACTGAAATGGGGGCATAAATTGGGATGAAAGCATTGTTTGTTGACACCTGCCCACCATTTAAAGAAGGATCTGAAAGGATTACTTTAATGGAGTAAAAGTGGTCATACTAAAGAGATAAGAAAGGTGAGGTTGGAAATTTGAGGAATTTCACCACCTAATGAGGTGCAGAGAAAAAGACAGCCCTAACATCACGAGGTAGATAAGGCAGGGTTTGATATTCCTGTTTACAGAGTGGGAATCCCAGACTGAAAACATTTTACTTTGCCAAGGCCACACAACGAGGTCTTTAGACTCCTAAACCTGGTTCCTTCAACTGTATCACACTGCTTCTGGATTAAAGCTAGCCTTTAGAAAACTTCCCTAGAAAAAGCTTTGAAAAAACACAAGAATATTTTACAGAGATTTTGTGGCTTTCCTGACCAGTAGAGATGTTAAAAATAGAAGTCTTCACCATCCTGCAATTATGATTTCTGAGACAACTCTGCCCAACAAGGAAAGTCTACTGATCTTTACAAGATTATTGAGTCTTCATTTTTAGGATTTATTTTTTTAAATCAATTGAGACATCTCCACTAATGCCTAGAATAACCTGCCCTCCACCAAATTACTTTTAAATAAGGCCATGTCCTTGCATTTTCTCCCTTATCATAATCTTGGAACATCATGTACTCTTAACACACCTTGAAATAATATATTTTATATTGCTAGTGTTAGTCCAATTTGCTTTTTATAGCACATATATTCCTGAGATAAATGTCACTTAAAAATGGATTCCTATTTTAAGAGTACCAAACTATGTATGGGCTATGATGAAACTGAGCTCTGGGCAGCTCCTGACGTGGGAAGGCTTTGCAGCTCTTTCTGTCACTGAGTAATTTTCCTTTGCCAGTCCTTAAAATATTGGGTGGTTCCTTCTAGTCTGTAAATATCTTGATCCTAGAGGTCACACCCAAAAGGTACACATCATCTAACATGATTGTCAGTTCAGTGTCAACATTAACCTATTTAAAATGTCAAAAATACAGTAAAACCAGTTACATGTAACTTACATTATTTATTTACCTTCTGGAAATGGGTTTAATACATAGCTATTTATAGGAAACCTCTGATGAATTCCTTCAGTATTTTAAAAAATTAATGTATCCTTGAACTTATTAGTTTTCAAAATGGACTTTTATTGAACCATATTTATATTTCTTTCTATTGAACTTAATAAATATTATGAACAGTATGCACATGTGTCATTGTGTTCAATATTGGATGTGTAAGTTAAACAGTATTTTAATATATGATCTTGCCTTGTACCCACTTACAATATAGTTGGGGCTGGGCAACTTCAGCCCCAAAACAGTGGATGAAAGTAAAAGACAGAATTTGACCAGGTGGATCAAAAGAGATATGGAAAAATAAGGATCCTGCAACACTTCATTAATTCTAAATTACTTATTAAACATTATGATAGTTGATCCTCACAACAATCATATGTATTAGGTGCTAATATCTCTGCTTACAGAATGATCACTGAGATGCAAATATTATACAGTAATGCCTTGGTTTGCAAGCATAATTCATTCTGGAAACAAACTACTCATATTGAAGACATCGCTCATTTACCACGTTGAAATGTATTAGAAATGTTTGCTGGTCTTGTGGAACACTCGCAAACCATGTTACTCGCAATCCAAGGTTTTACTGTACACTTACTCGGCCAGTGAGTGATGTGATTAGAGCCCAGGTCATTTAGCTACAAGGCCAGGGACACCACATTTGCCTTCTGTGACACATTTACTAACGATTTCCTCCTCCCTGTATTGAAAACTTCCATCCTTAACCTTTGACCTGTGGTTTCTGGGGTCACTGCTATTTACATGATTTCCCAATGTATGTCTCCTTCCAAGCTCCCTCTTACTCTGAAAGTTTTTTCTGATGTCCCTCTTAGATGTACTTTCAGCACTTAACAGCCCATCTAAATTCTAGCTCTTTATTTGCCTTCTTTACTTCCTTTTTTCTCTGTCCTGAAATCTTAATCACCTTTGATATTTGATCTTTCTGCTTTATTCTGCCTTCATGATCATTAATGTAGTAAATCCTGTTAATTCTTCCATCACTACAAATACCTGGAGGCTTAAGGAGACCAGGTTGTCAAAACTAAGAGATAAGATTCCTTTGATTCACGGAAATGTTCTTGTACAGAGTAGGATAACAATAACACCAACTTCATAGGGTTTTTGTAAATATTAACTGAATTAATATATTAAAGCACGTAGGATAGTCCCTGGCACATAGTAAGCATTTAAAAAATACAAATCATTACTACTAATATTAGTATTTTTTAATCCAAATGATATTTTTAATCATGTTAAATCTGCACTTTCCATAGATTATTCATTTTCTATAAAATACATAATATATATAACTATCAGCAAAGTGCTTGGTACATAGGTGTTCAACACATATTAATTACCCCCAATATAGACCTCCAAGATCCCTTCTCATTCTAGAATTCTATATTAAATGCATGTATCATTTATGTACACATTTGTATGTTTAGAAGTGAAAAATGCTTAATAAAAGTAAATTGAGGGGATTTCTGGTCAAGGTGGCAGAGTCAAGTGCCAGCTGAGTGGCTCAGTTGGTTAAGAGCTTGCTCAAGAGTACAAGCTCTGAGCAACAGGGTCACCAGTTCGATTCCCAACCCAAGCTGAGCTGCTGCTGAGCTGCCAACAGGTGGCAGGATGACTCAGCTAAAAAAAAAAAAAGATGGCTGAGTAGGTAAACACTGTGCTCACCTCTTCTCATGACCACATCAAAATTACAGCTACCATATTTTGCCAAGTATAATGCACAATTTGTGAGGGGAAAATAAGAATGCACATTATACTTGGGTAGTACTAATTCCATGTCTATATAAATGTTTTTAATTTTTTTATTTATGCTTATGAGTTAAAAGTGTATCTCTAGAAATCAATAATGATATCCATATGCAAAATAATACCCTGGAATACAATAATTGGTTTTGTTGAACTTACAACAAACTTACAATGACGAAGAGTTCCTGGCCTTTTATGACACATAAATGTCATAAATTTGTTACCAGTACATAAAATTTCTTGTACCCGTATCTGTTCTTGTGTTTTGTAATTATTACATAAAATTTATTGTACCATAATATGTTCTAAAAAATGCTAAAATTCCTTTATAATACAAAAAAACAAGTACCTAAATGTAAACAAATAAAAATTTGATTTAAAAAATTAAAACAAGAGATTTTTTTTCCCTGGAAGTTTGGGCCAAAACGTGAGTGTGCATGATTTTGCAAAATACGGTAACTACACAACCAACCGTCATTGAGAATTGCCTGAAGTCTAGCTGAACGGTAGTCCCGTAACTATGGACATACAGAAAAGCCACCTCAGGACTGGTAGCTTGGGCGGAGAGGCAAAATGGGCTGGTCCCACACCCATGTGCAGCAGTTAAAAATCAAGAGCGATATCTTGGCTGCGGAGTTCCCCTCCAGAGGAGTGAGGCATCCCAGCACCACACCAGGCTCCCCTGGCCAGAGTTCCAGTGCTGGGAAGAGACGTCCCCATAACTTCTGACTGTGAAAACCAGCAGACATTGTGGATGAATGAGGCAGAGCGGCTGGAGTCCCAGGCATCCCTCTTAAAGGGCCTGCATGTGGACTTACTCTCTGTGAGATCCAGTGCTGGGGCAGCAGCTCAAAAGGCACCAGAGACATACGGGAAGGAACTGAATTGTCTGGTTTTAGGACAAGGGATGGAGGGGCAGCTTTCTCCCAGACAAAAGTGCTGGCAGAAGGCATTGTTCCTTTGTCGAGCCCTCCCCCATACTGGCATGCAGACTCAGGTGGGAACCATATCTGAGTCTCCATCAAGCTAGTTGACACCATTCGTCCTGCCCTGGTGACTCTCTGAGACCCCACCCCACCCAACTTGTGGACCTTCCAAAGCTGCTTCCAGTGGCTTTTCCATATAAATGGCGTGTATTAGCTCAAGCTTTGGACTTTCCTAAAATCTCTCAAAAATTCACAAAACTCCCAAAAATCCGCATTTGGCCTCAGCAGCCCCAAGCCCGGCACTACCTACAGCTGGCCTCAGATCACAGCTTAGCACCTCCAAGCCCAGTGTCAGTGGCAGCCATCTTTGGGTTGTTTTGTGGCTTGTGCCAGGTGGTGCTGGACAGAACACAGGCTGCAGCTGAATTTGGTCTGTGTCAGGCCCCCTCCTAGAAGGCCTTGGAGCCAGCACACCTGATCGCCGGCTTCATACTGAGCCAGAGAACCATCTGGCTGCCTCCTCAGATGAAACACACAAAGGACACACTGAGCAGGAACCAGAGCCCTGCTAAAGTGAATCATGCTCTGTAGGGTCAACCCCTGCACAAGAGCTCCTCCACTGTAGTGACAGCCAGTCTTTACAACCAATCAGCACAAGGGCCAATTTTCCCTACTGACATGCTAACAGCAACCAAGTCTCAAGTACAACAGGAAGGCACACACAATCCACACAAGGGACTTACTTGGATCACCCAGTTCAATTGACCAGGGAGATTGTGCCACTGAGCCCCCCAGGACACCTACTACATAAGAACACTCTACTAAAACCAGGAGATATAGCAGCTCTACCTAATACAGAGAAATAAACACAGAGAGGCAGCCAAAATGGGGAGACAAATAAATGTGTCCCAAATGAAAGAACAGAACAAAGCTCCAGAAAAATAACTAAACAAAATGGACACAAGCAATCTACACAGAGTTCAAAACATTGGTTATAAGAATGCCCAGGGAGAACTTCAGTGAACAGGTGGGAAAAATAAAAATGGACATAGAAAACATGAAGAACAACCAGTCAGAAATGAAGACTACAATAACTAAAATGAAGACGACATGATAGGGAATCAACAGATTAGATGAAGCAGAGGATCAAATCAGAGATTTGGGAGATAAGGTAGCAGAAAACATCCAATCAGAACAGCAAAAAGAAAAAAGAATCCAAAAAAAAAAATGGGGATAGTTTAAGGGGCCTCTAGGTTAACATCAAGAGAGCTAACATTCACATCATAGGGGTACCAGAAGGAGAAGAGAGAGAGCAAGGAATTGAAAACCTAATTGAAGAAATAATGATGGAAAACTTCCCTAACTTGGTGAAGGTAGTAAATGTTCAAGTCCAGGAAGCGCAGAAAGTCCCAAACAAGATGAACCCAAAGAGGCCCACACCAAGACACATCATAATTAAAATGCCAAAAGTTAAAGACAAAGAGAGAATCTTAAAAGCAGCAAGGGAAAAAGCACTTAGTTACCTACAAGAGAGCTCCCATAAGGCTGTCAGATAATTTCTCAACAGAAACTTTGCAGGCCAGAAGTTATTGGCATGAAATATTCAAAGTGATAAAAAGTAAAGACTTGTGACCAAATTACTCCTACCCAGCAAAGCTGTCATTTAGAATGGAAGGACAGATAAAGAGCTTCCCAGACAAGAAAAAGCTAAAGGAGTGCATCACTACCAAACCAGTATTATAAGAAATGTTAAAGGGACTTCTTTAAGAAGAAAAAGAAAAAACAAAATTCAAAAATATGAATAATAAAATGGCAATAACTGCATATCTATTAACAATTACTTTAAATATAATTGATTAAATGCTCCAACCAAAAGACATAGGGTGGTTTAATGGATAAGAAATAAGACCCTTACATATTCTGCCTACAAAAGACTCACTTCAGACCGAAAGACACACAGAGACGGAAAATAAAGGGGTGGAGAAAGGTATTTCATGAAAATGGAAAAAAAATAATAAAGCTGGGATAACAATACTTATACCAGAGAAAATAGACTTTAAAACAAAGGCTATAATAAGAGACAAAGAAGGACCCAGTGATCCTACTTGTGGGCAATTATCCAAAGAAACCCAGAACACTAATTCTAAGGAGCATGTGCATCTGTATGCTGAGTACAGCATTATTTACAATAGCCTAGATGTGGAGGCAGCCTGGCTGTCCATCAATGGATGAGTGGATAAAGAAGAAGTGTCACATATATACAATGGAATATTACTCAGCCATTAAAAAGAATGGAATCTTGCCATCTGCAACAACATGGATGGACCTAGAGGGTATTATGCTGAGGGGAGAAAGTCAGACAGAGAAAAACAAATGTCATATGATTTCACTTACCTAAAAAAGAAGATAAAACGAACAAACAAAATTAGAAACAAACTCACAGATACAGAGAACATTTCGAGCCTTGCCAGATGGGAGGGTGGTTGAGGGGATGGGTGAAAAAGGGGAAGGGATTAAGAAGTACAAATTGGTAGTTACAACGTAGTCTTGGGGATGTAGGGTATAGCATAAAAATATAGTCAATATTATAATAACTGTGGTGTCAAATGGGTACACATTTATCAGGGTGATCACCTCATAAGTTATATAAATGTCTAATCACAAGAAACTAATATAATATTTTATGTCAACTGTAATTGAAAATTGAAAATACATATTTAAAAAATAAATTGAGATCAAATATAATTCAGAACAATGTAACTCCTGATGTTCGCTTCGTCAGGGCTTACTGAGGCCATTTCAAATGAAGATCTTTCAGCTGCCATCTTTCCTCTTCGGTCATGTCTGTGCCTCTTCTTATAAAACTATAACTTGTGCTTGGCCTCCTCTGATGTGTCATGATGGTCAATGCACTTGAGGCCACTACCAGAAGTCTCAGGGTTAATGCTTGTGCATAAGAGACATTGTATTGCATTTACATGTACCCTACATGGAATAATACAAATAGACCATAATTTTTAAAAAGATGGAAAAAAACAGAAGTAAATAAAATAAAGAAGCACTATATAGAGATTCAAGTTTTGGAGAGAGGGCAGTTCTGTAACTAAAGGAATACAGTTAAGAATAGTTCTTCCTACACTGCTTCCTGCTTGGGCTTCATCTGCTCTTCAGGGAACATGACTTCAGTGAAGCCCCAGTTGAGAAGATTTTGAAATATAGTTCCCATGGCAACAGGCTCTGAAGTGACATAAATCCAGAGGAACTTTTGTTGGTTGTTCTATCATCCAAACAAGGATCCACTAAGGCTCCTAGAGAAGAGTCAACTTTTATTGAAGCTTGGGTCTTCTTTGCTTTCTGTGCCCCAAGGAGCCCTTTTCCGGGGGGCCTTATTTCAGGTCTGTAATAATGATTTGTGTTCTTTAATTGTGGTGTGACAACAGTGGAAATAAGAGCAGGGATTGGGATGTATTGTGATCACCACGGCAGTGGCAAATTTCTAAGTGTAAGATGTATGCTTTAAATCTCTTATTGTTGAGCAGTAACCAAACTATACCCCTGTGTGGAGGGCTGGTAAGCACTGGGTATGTGCAAATGTCACCCAGGACTCACACATCCAGCACACACACACACACACACACACACATACACACAGAGGACTGATATAGGGAATGTAATTAGCTTGCCAAGTAGAGGACAGGCCCCTGCCAACGTGGTTCTGATTACATAACTACTTTATTTTATTTTTTTTATTATTTTTTTTTAAAGATTTTTTTTATTGGGGAATTGGGGGGATGGGAACAGTGCTGGGGAATTGGGGGAAGGGGAACAGACTAGTTGCTGTCGTTTTGTTCCTCAATCTAGTTGTGGAGGACGTTGCTTCACTGGCCCAAGTTGACACCATCATTGCGCTCTTCTCTGGTGAGGCACATCAGTCGCCGGCCTCTGGACGGCCGCTCACCGCGGCTGCTGGCCGCTCACGCTGGCTGCTGGCTACACACGGTAGCCCATGGCAACCCACTGCCACAGGGACTGCAGCCTACGCCATCGCCGGCGACTCACGGCAGCCCAGCTCCAGGTTGAGCTGTTGTTCAGCATCTTAGCTGTAGAGGGCAGTGTCACTGGCCCTCATATGTGGGATCCGAACCGGGGCCCTCTGGCGTCCCAAGCGAGTTCCTAACCATCGCGCCACTCGGCCGGCCCTACATAACTACTTTATGATGGCTCCAGCTGTCCCATCCTGACCAAAATGTACCTCTCATCGATTGAGTGCTATGTGAAATGTCATAATTAGAGATCTATTTTTTGGTTAAAGATTTTTCTTCATTTTTTTAAAAACAAAATGCCTGGCAGAGGGTATGGAATGTGGATGATGCCCAGTAAATCTTTACTAGACCGCGCTGATGAATTTGTGAGAGCTTTCTTGAGAACTGGCTTTGATGAAAAATCGAAAGTAGAGTGAGCATTAGGATTCTAAGTGTTTGAGGAAGAGGGATTTTGACCGAAATTAGAAATGGGTACAGAAAAAGAAGACTGGAGACTCTGTAAAGGAAACCTCACCTGACTTTGGAATTTGGCCTTTGTGGTGTGGTAGGGCATGGTTATTTGAAAAAAAAGGCATCGTAGTGTGACAGAAAATAGGGGCATGGTAAATAACCAAGGACCTTGAGCATGTCTTTGGATTAAGTTATGATGGAGAGATAGACCTTAGATAATAATTTAGAAGAAAAAAATATTACTTCAAAAGTCCTCTCACTTCTATCAGCTCTCCCCTCTGACCTTAGTAGCCTCTTTTTCACCCCTTTTAGGTTCATTTAGCTCTTAGCAAGCTTTTTCCCTCCCTCATTCCCTTTCTAAATTATATATATATATATTTTATACATGTTTTATGTATATCTCCTATAACTTTATCAAGGCTCACCCACGTGTCAGCCTCTTCACTAGGCTCTTTCACTTTATGAATTAATTTAACCCTCACAACAACCCTGTGAATTATTATCATTAGCCCCATTTTGCGGATGAGAAGATTGAGAATCTGAGATTAAGTTCTAAAGATATAAAAGTTAATAAACCTAATTTCCATCCGTCACAGTTCATGGAGGGATATGGATGGTCACAAAGACAGTGATAACGCTGTGAGGGGAGCTGCAGTAGATCTAAAGACAAGGTATAGGATTTCTTGGCTAATCTCCATGAAGGTGTAAGCTGAAATGATTTGAGGTCCTACTCCTTCTAGCATTTGGGTATTTTGATAGGGCAAAGTTAAGGCACAAAAACTCTCTGTAATGTGGAATTCCAGGCGCTTGATTAATTTAGTGATTCGTGTTCAATTTCCTAACCTGGAATCAAATAGCTTTGGGGGAGGCTGTCTCTGCCCAGATGAAGTGAGGCACATTTGGGTCAGACCTGCTCCAGATACTGTTTTAGGAGTGCCTTAGCTGGGGTTTCCACAAAGAGCTGTTCTGGAGACAAGTGGCTTATTTTTGGAAGTGATCTCAGGGAAGAGGAAGTGTGAAACACAAGAAAAGACATGCAACACAGAGAACTTGGTGACAGGACACGAACTCAGGGCCTTGTAAAAATGTTCAGAGTACAGTCTGGAGCACACTACACCTACAAGGCAAGGCCCACATGATGTGATTTGTAATGTGCTATAAAAGGCTTAGAAAAACTCCCTTTACCTGTCACTTGTTCTGAAAGCCCATCCCTCCTCCCTTATCTTGTCGCTGTGCTTTGAGTTAAGGCATCTCATCTGTATGACAAGGAAAAACACAGTGCCTGGAGGGACGTTGCTTCAAGTCATCAACACCCAGTAGCCCACTGACTCCTTGATCTTCCTTAGTACATCTGATCATGTCATTGCCCTGATCTTGTCATTCCCCTGTTGACCATATTCCATGGGTGCACATGGCACATACATTTCTCATCATGACATTCAAGTCTCTTCCCAGTATGACCCTGGGGTGCTGTTGCAGCCCTGATGCCCAATTATGTCCTTTACTTGTACTCCCATTTCAGCCAGACTAAAGTCTTCTGGGTGGTATAGAAAACCTCTTCAACTGGAGAGGTTAGTCCGATCTCTACCACCAATCAGCTCTGTGATTGGTTGGGTCTCAGTTTTCCTGTCTGGTCTGAGGATTAGGTCAGTGAATCCCAAACCTAGCTAAAGGTCCAGATCTCCAGGGGAGATGTAGAAGAGAAAACATTATATAGTCCCACCCCGGAGACCGTGGTTTATTATGCCTGGGTTGGAGCAGCAGAATATGTACTTTTGATAAGCATATACGTACTTACCTATTTCAATTGTACAGCCAGATTCGTGAACCACAGGATTATGTGATTTTTAATAGAACTTCAAATCTAGGCCCCCAAAGTGTAAACCTAAACCGATTGTTACTGAACTCAAACAAGACTCTGAAAGACTGGGATACAGAAGGATATGTTTTGTCATGAGAGAAGGGGAGTTGGAAAAAGATCACAGCAAGCAACACAGGGAAACAAATGTTGGTTGATCCAGTGGGGTGAAGGGGTTCCAGTTACAAGGCCACCAGGGTCAGTCCGAGGACACTGGTAGCCCGAAAGAGAGCTGGGAAGATGGGAGACAGGGGCATCAAAAATTCCAACAATTTAGCAATTTTGTGGGGGGGGGGAAGCTGTTATTAACTAATGGGGATTATTCTTTATTGTCGAGCTCCAATTCCAAGAGATATTGTGCAATTCCTGTGATAAAGTGAAATGTAAGTGGTGTGTGAAATGTCCTCTTCTGAATTTACATAGCATTTAATTTTTACCTTTTCTGGATCTTATTACCTTTATTTTTTTGCATATTTATTTAGATGTGTTCTATCTCATTTTTTCCAAGGGAGTATCAGAGCCTGGAAGGCAGGGCTTCATATAAAGTGTGCCCAAAAAATGTATACACATTTTAAGAAAGGGAAAAACTATTAAAATTGTAATACTCAATATACACTGATAACAAAAGATGGATACAAGTCACATTTGACTTCTGCACTTACAAGAGGTGCTCAAAGTGGTTACCATCAGTGTCCAGACATTTCTGATTACGGCGAACTACTGCTTGAGCAACATTGACCAAAGTGTCCACTTGTATACATTTTTTTGGCACCCCTGGTATATTTCACTATTTTGTCACAGGGAGATATTAAATGCAACTGTTAAGAACACCAGATTTCGGAGCATTTTCTCAATCCATTGAGATTTTTCTTCCCGGCAATTTTCGTCAGTTTGGCTCAAATAAACTGTTATAAATTTTAAAAAACGAAAACAAAAAAACACCAGATTTGGAGCTGGCCGAGTGGCTCAGTTGGTTAAGACCACAAGCTCTGAGCAACAGGGCTGCCGGTTCGATTCCCACATGGGCCAGTGACGCTGCACCTGAGCTGAGCTGCTGCTGAGCTGCCAACAGGTGGCAGGATGGCTCAGCTGGTGAGAGCACGTGCTCCTAACAAGACTGCCTGTTCGATGGTGAGCTATGCCTGCCTGCAACTAAGACTGAACTCAGCACCTTGAGCTGAGCTGCCACCCGGATGGCTGAGTGGATAGAGCGTGTGCTCTTAACAACAACACTGCTGGCTCGACTCCCACATGAGATGGTGGCTACGCCCGCCCACAACTAAGATTGTAACACAGCACCTTGAGTTTAGATTGCAACTGCACCCTCCACAACTAAGACTGAAGAACAACAACTTGGCTGCTGTCCTTCTCCAATTCCCCAATTTGAATGAGTAAGTAAGTAAGTAAGTAAATAAATAAATAAATAAATAAATAAATAAATAAATAAATGCAAACACCAGATATGGAGTTAGATGCACCTAGATTTCATATGGCCTTTGCAATTTAACATCTGGTAAATTATATCTCTAAAATAGGAGTGATATAACCCAGTTCATGGGATTTGGAAGAGAATTAAAATAGAGTATTATATGTAAAACGGCATTGGATCCTGGCATGCTGAGGTCAGGATATAGTACTAGGACAGAAAGACTGTTGGGTATACATAAAAGTACTCAATAAGTGGTCAATTATTATTTTTGCACAATGCTTTGCATTTTTACTGAGTAGATGTTAACTGAATAAGTAATATTTTAAAAACCCCATTCAAATATTATCAAGGGTATAAGCAAAAATCCCTTTTTTTTTTAAGTTAATTTCTCAGGCTGTGATCCCAGGAGGGAATCTCTGGCTTTCTGCTCCTAATCAGGTCCCCAGGTATCTATACCCAGAATAAAACCGCTCAATCTCCAGTCACCAGACAGCACTGATGACAGACAGAGATGCTTCCACAAGCTGGAAAAAAGCCTGGGGCACAGCCTCAAACATGTCCTTTAGCTCAGAAAGAATTCTAAGGCAGTCTAGGCTCTCTCTGATCCTCCAAACAGGACAGGGACTGAAGCGGTGTGTTCTTAGTTTCTTCATCTGTGTTAGCACTACAGCCAGTTACCTGTCTGAACAATTGAAGATAAGAGTTGCACCAAAAGGTACATCACTGTAGCTTCAACCTGAAGGGTGAGTGATTGAATCTGGGATGAACTTTTTCCTAAGTCACCAACCTCAGGTAGTAAAGGCTTTAAGAAAGACCGCCTCATTTTTCCGCTCTGGAAGGACACAATAAAGGGACCAAAGTAAATATCTGGGAGACTCTTCAGTTCATCTTTGCGACACTTCTTCCCAGAGCACCTGCTGTCACCATGGAGGCAGGTCCATCTTCCAGAGTCAGTCACTAGGATGCTGTGAGAACAGACCCACGAGCATCCAGAAAGCCTTTCTGCTGAAGTTCAAAGTCTGTCTGTGTGGCTCTAAGTCTCAAGAACTGGGAGGTGAGGTGACTGGAAGGGCAGCAGTGTTCTCTCTCTCTCTCCTTCTCCCTCTCTAAGTGAATCTTTCTCTTTGTTCCCACAGAATGCCTCAAATAAGAATAGTAGCTGAAAATTCTTCTGTGACAGAGTTTACCCTCGCAGGCCTAACAGACCAGCCAGGACTGCAGATTCCCCTCTTCTTCCTGTTTCTAGGTTTCTACCTGTTCACCGTGGTGGGGAACCTGGGCTTGATAACCCTGATTGGACTGAACTCTCACCTGCACACCCCCATGTACTTTTTCCTCTTCAACTTGTCCTTCATAGATTTCTGCTATTCCACTGTTATCACTCCCAAAATGCTGGTGAGTTTTGTCTCCGCGAAGAACATCATCTCCTACGCAGGGTGTATGACTCAGCTCTTCTTCTTTCTATTTTTTGTTGTCTCCGAGTCCTTCATCCTGTCAGCGATGGCGTATGACCGCTATGTCGCCATCTGTGACCCACTGGTGTACACGGCCACCATGTCTCCCCAGGTCTGCTTACTTCTTCTGTTGGGTGTCTATGGGATGGGGTTTGCAGGGGCCATGACCCACACAGCATGCATGGTCAGACTGACCTTCTGTGCCAACAGTGTGGTTGACCACTACATGTGTGACATCCTTCCCCTTCTTGAGCGCTCTTGCACCAGCACCCATGTGAATGAGCTGGTAGTTTTCATTGTTGTGGGCATTGATATTGGTGTGCCCACAGTTACCATCTTAATTTCTTATGCCCTCATCCTTTCCAGCATTCTCTGTATTCATTCCACAGAGGGAAAGTTCAAAGCCTTCAGCACCTGCAGCTCCCATATAATTGCAGTTGCTCTTTTCTTCGGGTCAGGGGCATTCATGTACCTCAAGCCATCTTCTCTTTTACCTATGAACCAGGGGAAAGTATCCTCCTTGTTCTATACCACTGTGGTGCCCATGCTCAACCCGGTAATCTACAGCCTGAGGAATAAGGATGTGAAATTTGCTCTGAAGAAAACCTTAGGCAAAAAATGGTTCTCTTGAGAACGGAGCAATACTTAGGAAAGGGACATTTTCCTTTCATAGATGATTCAGGTTTCATTGGTTACATGGAGAAAATTTTAATTCTTTCTCAAACAAGTTTATCTTTTCCATTTTAAGCATCCTTTAATTTAAGAATATTCTTTAAACTATAGGATGCTCACATTTTGTGGACCTTAAAGATCATTTATTTCAGTTCACTCATATTTTTGAGAATACATACAGGCTTATTTATGTACCTTCCCCAAGAGTAACTGTGACTGGAATCCAGGCTCTTGGTTTCTAATACTGGTTGCTGTCCATTATGGCTCACTTTCTTTCTCCTTCAGCCCTGGGAGATTTCATTTCAAATGTGAGCTGCTCTAGGATGTTAAAATCTGGTTCTGTCTACAGAAATTTCATGCAACCATTCTAGGGTTAATTTTAAAAATCACATTTTTGCAAGAAGGCAGGAGGTATAGGATTTTTTTGTTGTTGTTGAGTTGATCTTGGCTAAAGGACCAAACAAATTCTTGAAGAATTTTGCAGAGTATGCGGAGGAAGTGTTCTAGGACCCACAGAGCAGCAGGCATGGCACCTCCTAAGATAGTGGTGTGGAGCTTCGGGGACTTAGACTTCAAGGCATTGGGCAATGCGGGGAGGGAAACCTCACAGAGCGTGTCAAGGTTATGTAGGACAGGATTTGGGAATTACTTCCATACAATCATTTCATTGTTCCATTTCAAACTATGCTGCTAAAGCCAGGGTGGAGAAGCGTGCAGTTCAGGGAGGTCAGCTAAGGTCCTGGAGACTATTTCAGAAACACAGAAAGCCTAGAGTTACAAGCCAGTAATCAGGGTAGCACTGCGCAGCAGGCAGTCGGCAGAGGAAATGACCACTGACTGTTGTGGCACTGCATGTGACAGAGACTGTGCAGGGTATTCTCTGGGTGCTGCACCAGGTCTACTTTTGGCCCTTTTGTACCTTAGGCAAGTCCTGGGAGGCATTCCCTAATGGATCCTGTCAATAGGCTTCCTTGCCTTTGGTTTCTGGTTGGGTTATGCTAACAGCAGTATCCTGCATCGACAGAGGAAATCAGAGGGCGCAAGGAGTGTAATATTGTGATTTATTCCCCTGACTTCCTTCCAGCTGAACTACACTATGAGTGACTGAGTGCTCCCTTTCCTGCCTGGTTACGGTAACTGCTTCCTCCTTTGTTTCTTCATGCCAAGGGGTGGTGATGTCTCTCTGCTCTGCCAGCCTGGGGAACTTCGCCATCCCTTGTCGTTTCTCTCAACCACCCTTTTGCCTACACCCATGCGAACAGGTCCTTCGTTATATTTTGCAATTACTTTGTGTCAGTGAATCATCTGTTTTCTACTGGGGCCCTGATGATACATTTCCCAGTAAAGGGTGGAAGAGCTCAGGTATTGTGCAAAAGGCAGGTAGAGTTGCCTTTTTGTTTAAAAGAAAATGTAAGTGGTAAATATTTTTTGTGTGAAGAAACAGTATGTGAAATGCTATGAAAATACTTTTGACTTGTAAAATTCTCTTTAGGAAAATTCTCTTCTATTTGGAAAACTGAAGTTTGGATGGGTATATAGTTTGGCCTTTGGGATGGTACCAATCAGTAAAGGTGAATTCAAAAGAATGAGAATGGAATGAGAGAACTCTGTTTTAGACACAGTGCAGAATAGACGAACAACATGGAGCTTGGGAGGAGGAAAAAGAAGAGCAACATAAAAAGTCAGAAAGAGCAGACACTAGGGAATTGGAGGGTAGAATCAAATTTCACCTCTTTTAGCTTTTACTCTGCAGCTGTGTGGCGTTAGCCAAGTTACTTGATGTCTCTGGGCATAAATGCGCTCATCTTTAAAAACTATTTTTTTGCAAGATTATTAAGACAATTAAATGCCAAGTGCCCAGTAAATTTTCTTTCCATCCCTGCTGGATCTTCTTCCTCCTAGCGTCAACACTTCCACTAATTTATTGTCTGAACTAGAGACAATTGTTTCATCTTTCTGTGCTCATGCCTGCTTCTGTGAAAAATGATTATGTGCTATCAGATTATTTCTACATTCCATTCATAATGTATGCATATACTTATTTGTATATTGTCTGGGTAGCACATGTTCATGGTATTTAAAATTATTACCAAAGAAAAGTTAAATAGCTTAATAAAAATATTAACACAATGGAAAAATAAATAAATAAAATTATTACCAAAGAATAATCAGTCAAAGAAAATCTCCCTTTACTCCAGTTTTCTGGTCCTCCTGCCTTCCCCAGAGTCCATCACAGTTGCTTGTTAATTGTATATTTTTACAGTCTTTGCACATCCAGTTCCTTCACATACATACATGTGATCTTGTCCTTGTGTACAAAGTCTATGAGCAGCTGCTTTAAAATGTATCTACTGTTGGGAATTTATTAGAAGAGGAGGGACTAGAGAGTGTTACTGTGACAAACACATAAATAAAAAAGCAGAAAAGATGGATATAGAGGGCCGTGGCTAGCCAAAAACACGGAGAGAGAAAGTAATACCTTGAAAACAAGGGAGGGTCAGCTCCGGTTATAAGTTCTTGCTGTGTGGCCCAACACACAGCTCAGAGCAAGAATCTGTTTTTTTCTGATCTCTTGCCTCCAGCTCAATTTTTGTGATTGTGTAAAATTTCACCACATGGATATTAAAACTAATTAACAATTTTCTACTACTGTACACCAGGGGTGCCAAAAAATGTATACACATGATTTGTATTCATCTCTTGTTATCGCTATATATTGAGTATTACAACTTTTTTTTTTTTTTTTAGCTGAGTCATCCTGCCACCTGTTGGCAGCTCACCGTCAGCTCAGCTCAGGCTGGAAATCGAACCGGCGACCCTGTTGCTCAGAGCTCGCACTCTTGAATGAGCTCTTAACCAACTAAGCCACTAGGCCGGCCCGAGTATTACAACTTTAATACAGTTTTTTCTTTTCTTAAAATGTGCATGCATTTTTTTATTTTGGCACCCTCTGTATTATTTAATTTTTCCAAATTATAAATAATACTTGATCAATACACTTATTCAATAACTCTTTCCATTTTCTTCCTAATTAGAATATATTCCTAGACAGGGAATTACTGAATTACACAAGATTCTTGAATTTTATTGCAAATTGAAAGTGTATCTCAATTTGCACTCTCACTAGCAACATAAACACATCTGGACTATCTACTCTTGGCCAGATCCT
Organism: Hipposideros armiger; assembly: GCF_001890085.2. Lineage (NCBI taxonomy): Eukaryota > Metazoa > Chordata > Mammalia > Chiroptera > Hipposideridae > Hipposideros > Hipposideros armiger. Next base: position 871,777 of record NW_017732044.1, on the reverse strand, counting down.
TTAAGGGCGGCACTCATGAAAACTTACTACTTTTAATTTTGGTGGTGGTGGTGTTTAGACTAGAGTCTCCTCCTTTTGTATCTTTTTTTTTCTCTCTACTTCATAAAGTACTTGTGTTATCTGGATGGGTAAAAAAGAGAAAAGTGGGAGCAAAGTTGAAAATGTTTTCTTTCTTGTTTTCCTTCCTCATATACTTCCTTTATCTCTTAAATGGCTTCTCTTGGCCTGATCATATTTCTGGTAATCTTTTTGCTCTTAGGAAGGAAAGCTACTCTGGAGCCTTTACCTTTGTGATAATCTATTGTGAGGTGGCTTTCTGGAATATCTTTCTCCTACCTCTGTTGGTTTCAATGCGCCTGCTCTGTGTTCTCACAGCACATTGCACTGAGTCTATTAAGTGCTGGTCACAAGGTAGGGCCAGTACTCATTTACTTTCAATCCACACCACAAATTAGACCATACACGGTCAGACAATAAAGTTCGTGAACTCATCCTAGAAAAAGTGCTACATTCCTCACTGCTAAATATCACTACGGTCACCTTCAAAGTACTCCCCTTGGGAAGCTATGCACCAACATCAGCACCTAGTCCACCCTTCAAAACAATTTTGGAACTCTTTTTCTGGAATGGCCATCAAGCTGTCATCGTATTACCCTTGATGTCTTGAAAGTCATCAAAATGTCTTCCTTTCAATATTTCCTTTGTCTTCGGGTAAAGAAAGAAGTCATTGGGAGCCAGATCAGGTGAGTAGGGAGGGTGTTCCAACGCAGTTATTTGTTTATTGGCTAAAAACTCCCTCACAGTGCCATGTTAGCCGGTGCATTGTCGTGATGCAACAGCCATGACTTGATGAAAAGTTCAGGTCATCTAACTTTTTCATGCAGCCTTTTCAGCGCTTCCAAATAGTAAACTTGGTTAACTGTTTGTCCAGTCGGTATAAATTCATAATGAATAATCTCTCTGATATCAAAAAATGTTAGCAACATCATTGCAACAAGTTCGCAAACTTAATTGTCAGACCTTCTTAAGTTTTGTGCGAGCAGAGTCCTTGGGGTCCATTTTTATTTTTTTATTAGTTTCAGGTGTACAAAACAATGTAATAGTTAGACATTTATACCCTTCACAAAGTGATAACCCCCCACCCCCAACTTGGGGTCCATTTTGACTTATGCCCCACACCTAGCACAGTGCCTGGCATGTAGAGTGGGGGGGGTGCTGGTTAACAAATACATGTTGGATGCAAAAATGGAGAACCTAGTAGTTTAAGAGCTGACTGACTAAAGGGGCTTTCCTGTTCTTATTCTTCTGGCAACACATTCTTTTCTTTCAGCACATAAATAGACAAAACACATGTTGGGTCCATAATATCCCATCACCCTGATAACTTGATTGTAGTCTTCCTATGTATATTCATGACCTCAATTTTAAGCACATGCCACCTGGTGGCTGTAGTGGAAACCAGACCCTATCTTAGATTTGTAAACCCCAACTTTCCATACAATTACACGGTAAATGTATAGTGTTATATAAAATGGTTAACTTAAGCAAACTCTAAATTGTTATTCAAGTGAACATAGGGCTTGGAAGGAAGTTTTATAAAATACCAGTTGGGCATTCATTTTGTACTCCCCATTTTAACTAATAACCCAGAGACAACACGCAGATGAAAAATTTCTACAATGAAAAAAATGAATCATTCATGTAAACAGCTCCCGTGTCCCCCAGAGTAATAGAGACTGTGAGCCCAAACGATTGCATTCAAAAGATAAATACAATTAGGGAAAAGTCACCAAGGCCATAGCCTGCTTGGATTTTGCTGACTTTTCAGGGCACAGTATAGTGTTGCTTTCTCAGAGCAAACCGTCCTTTTTCTTTACTCTCACAAATATATTCTACATTGTCGCAGAATTGCTTCTGAGGACATTTGACAACACAGAGTTTGTGGACTTTGCAAGTTGCTTAGTGATTTTTGGGTGAGATTATTACTCTTCCCTTTATAATTAAAAGTAAATTGTGGGGAGATATTTTGAGACTATGTTCCTTTTCTATCTTTCACACACTGGTTTTAGCATCCATTGATGATTCTTGCCTGAATCAGTTATTACTCTGATGTTTGAAAAATGAAGATTTTTCTAATTCTATCAATCCATTGTTATTTGTTAGTTGGCATTCTGTCAGGAAGAACTTTTCCTTCTTCTGTATTTATTTATCTATTTCTCTACTTGTCTATTTATTTAAATCATTGTGAACTCATGCATTCTAATTTTATCTAATGGGCTATGACTCAATATTGTCATTATTTGCTTTGATGCTCAGTTTGTCCCTGATTTGTCCACTGGGAACCTCTTCACACTGGTTCCTATGTCCTCTTAATATATCACCATTAGATTTTGAGCACTTTGTTACTTTCTGGCAAAACAATATGTTTCAGACCCCTTCTGTACTCTCCCTGCCCCGTTGCTGGTTCTATGTAGAGACAAATGGTGCATAAAACTAAGATATGACTTCCATAATGGCTGCACCAATCTGCAGTCCCTGGAAATGGAACTACTATATGATCCAGCAATTCCACTCTTGGGTATCTATTCAGAGAAACCCAAGATGCTAATTCGAGAAAATATATGCACCCCTATGTTTGTTGCAGCACTATTTACATAGCCAAGACTTGGAAACAACCAAAATGCCCATCGGTAGATGACTGGATTAAGAAACTATGGTACATTTATACAATGGAGTATTACTCCGCTATAAAGAAGAATGAAGTCGTACCATTTGTAATGATATGGATGGACCTAGAGACTATTAGGTTAAGTGAAATAAGTCAGTCAGAGAAAGACAAATACTATATGATCTCACGTATATGTGGAATCTAAAAAACTAAATGAATGAGCAAAGTAAACAGAAATGGTCTCAGAGATATAGAGGAACAACTGATGGCTGCTAGTTTGGAGTGGGGTGGGGATGAGGGAGAAGGGGAAGGGATTAGACAGCACAAATACGTAACTACAATATTGCTACAGGGACATGAAAGACAGTTCGGGGAATATAATTAATAATGTTGTAAATATTTTGTAGGATGTCAGATGGTCACACGTCTTGCTAGGGAGACCGCATCATGGATGTGGTAGAGGCTTGATCACTGCACTATACACCTGAAGCTGATGTTGGAAATATTGTATGTCAACTATAATTGAATATATATATATATATATATATATATATATATATATATAGTCACAGGATGCAGTGTGGGGAGTGGAGTCAAGGGAATTATAATAGATATGTATGATATGGGGGGGAATGGGGTGGCAGATTGGGGGAGAGGGGTTGTCATTTTGAGGGGTAAAAACTATAACTGTTGCACTGTGTTGTACAGCTGAAACTAATTTTAAAAAATGTTTATTTCACAATAAAAAAAATCATCTTCAAAAAAAAAAAGAATGATGGGAGAAACGGGCACTTGTTGATGAATGAGGAAAGCAAAAAGCAAACAAACCAACAGCAAGAAAGGATGGCAATTCAACTCTATTACTGTTATATACAAGGAGCTGTATTAAAAATTAACTATTGATAAGAAAAAAAACCTAAGATATGAATGCTAAATGGAATGAACAGTACTTAATATAATTCTGCAAGAAGGTATTTAATGGGAGAATATTTGTAGTTATAAAGTGCTCACTTATATGTTTTGCCTTTGAGGATACCTGTCTATATGAGTGATAAACTTGCTCTCTGTGAATGGCCCAATGCTCTGTGGCCCAAAGCCGATGACTCCTAAATGTCACTTGTAGTCCTCTTCTCACCACTTTTTACCT